>NC_137804.1:19849549-20152049 GCF_963383645.1 Muscardinus avellanarius | reverse complement strand
TATGAATGTGGGTTTGGGAAGAAAGTACAAAAAAGAGAGAGAAGAGAATAATTGAAGGATTTGAGAACTATGACTTTAAGCTCCTAGAGCTTTGTGTAAATTAAATTTAGCTAAGTAGATATATTCTTAACCTTCCATTTATTTTTGGAAAAGTGCGTTGTTTATTTTACACTGCACCACTCCATCTCAGTCCTCAGCCTTTTTAATTTTAACCTTTAATGTCCATCTTTCATGAAGATGAACTCAGTGCCTTGTTTAATATTTGTACTCATGAGTTTGTCAGGTAATATTATGTCAAAGGAAATGACTCAGCTACCCAATGCATCGTTCTGCCTGCAGAAAGGAAGCTCTGTTTGCTGGTGACCTGTTTTATATCTGTGCTTCGAGAATAGTCTACATTCTATCTTTTCAACTTCCTGAAACCCAAAACTACATTTCTGCCTCCTTTCCTGGTGAGATAATAAATTACAATTATGAGGTTGTGGCTGTTCCTCTGAAAGACTTCTAACATTTTTAGGCCCTAGTTTTTTATGGTCAGGGTGCCCACCTTTTTTTTTTATGCCGGGTCTGCTGTGTCAGTAACACATAAACTAAAGCTAAGACAAAAAATAAAATAAAATAACAGCAATAACAACCACACACACACACACACACAAAAAAAAAAAAAAAAAAAAAAAAACACCCACCTGCAAATAAAGAAACTCAGTTTGTTGGAAAACAAAGGGGACAGGTCTTTGCTTCATACTTGTGCTCCTGGAATACTCTTGGGCATCTGGTTTTTGACTCTTTACATAGGCGATTGCATATGTATTAGTTATCTATTACTGCATAATATATTATTATGAAACTTGGCCATTTAACACAATAAACATTTTTTTTTTGTCTCATACAGGGAGTGGCTTAGCCAGTTGGGGCTAACATAGCATCTCTTGTGAGGTTATAATGTAGGCTGGGCTGGAGACCATGCTGGACAGAAGGAAGGAAAGGAAAGAAAGGAAGGAAGGAAACTGGTCATCATTGTATAATGAAAAAAAAAATGTGGATTTTTAAAAAGTCAATGAAGGGAAACTATTCTACTTTTTTAAGTAAAAGAAAAATACAGATTCTGGCAAGATTCAGGAGTCATTTTATAAATGAGTAGTTTAGGTGCTCTTAGATTACAGTGGTGGTGCATGCCTGTAATCTCAGTACTTGGGAGGCTGAGACAGGAGGATTGCAGGTTCCAGTCCAGTCCCAACAACTTAGTGAGACCCTGTTTCAAAACAAAGAAAAGACTCGGCATGGTGGCTCACGCTTGTAATCCCAGCATTTTGGGAGGCTGAGACAGAAGTATCCAGGTTCACAGATAGTATCAGCTACTTAGTGAGGCGCTCTGCAACTCAGTAAGTCTCTGTTACAAAGTAAAAAAAAAAAAAAATAGGGCTGGGGGTGTAGCTTGGAGGTAGAATGCCCACATGTTCAATTCCTAGCACCAAAAAAAAAAAAAAAAAAAGCTAAGAAAAAAAGAACAAAAAAGTAAGCAGTGATTATTTGGGGTACCAGCAAGGCACCTGGTCCTGGGCTGCATGTTTTTTTTTTTCTTTTCTACCAGTCCAACTTTTCTGTATTTTCCTCCTCCATCCTTACCTCTCCCCTGGACTAGCAATGCGATTTATGGTGGGAGGTTAGGGTTTTTGCAATCAGCTCAGCTCCTGGAGGGGCTGTAGACTCAGCAATGTGGGCCGTCCACCACGGTACATGACCCAGATCCAATAAAAATGTGGACAGCCAGGCTCAGGGCCTTTCCTCGTTGGCGATGCCCCGTGCATATTGTCACATGTCCTTGTGAAATATGCTGCCCGTGACTTTCCTGTAGGATAGCCACTGGCAAGTCCAAGAGCGAAACTCTTCTAGGTTCTTGCCATACCTCTCTTCCCTTGGATTATTTTAATCTGTAGCTTCATGATAATGAGTCATAACCCAAGTATCAGAGCTGCTACTGGGCTCAGTGGGTCTTTTTGGTGATTTATTGCTGTTACTGGGGACCCCTGAATTTGGAGTTGATATCAGAAGGGTAGTCATGGCAACTTCCCTAATTCTTGCAAGAGGCTACCAGTTGCACTTTCTGAACAAAACCTGAACACCATCCAGGTGTGCTCAACAGTAGCCTGTACCTGATTGTCTGACTTTATTTTGTACCACTCTCTGCCTTACTTGTTCTTTGATTTATTTTTTTTTTAGACATGGCCACAGGGTCTTTGTATGTACTGTGTTTTTCTGTTGTATCTCTCATGCTTCAGATATTCATAGGACTGATTATTTGATTCAGGTCTTAATTTAAAAATTCACTTCTTTCAAGATGACTTATTTGGTTAGCTCACTGTCCCCAACATTTATTATTCTCCGATATGATCTTATTCATTTATTTGGGTATTTGTTTATTCTCTGTATTTCCTTTTAAGAATCATAGACCTTGTCTATTTTGTTATTTTCTATGGCCAAGTACCTACAACAGCAGCTGGCATGTGCTAGACGTTCATTAAATACTTGTTAAATAGAGTCTTGAAACATTCTCCTTAAAAAAAAAAATAGAGAAAGCTTGCAGATCAGGAAACTGTTATAATCCACAGTGTATTTTATATTTAAATACTTAAATGAAACATCTCTCAATAAAAAATACTTTTGCATTCAAGCGTATCTAGTGGAGTGTTGATGATTGAACCCATTTTCGCTTGGTAGTGTGCATTAAGATTTTCTTGTCGTTAGCTAGGCGTGGTGGTGTGCATTTGTAATCCCAGCATTTGGGAGGCAAGACAGGAGGACTGTGGTTTGGGCTAGCTTTATCTACTTAGTAAGGCTTTTTGCAACTCAGTGAGACCCCGTTTTAAAATAGAGAAGCCGGGCGTGGTGGCGCACGCTTGTAATCCCCGCACTTGGGAGGCGGAGACAGGAGGATCGCGCAGGTTCGAAGCCAGCTGTGCTGGCGTAAGAGACCCTGTTTCAAAAATATATAAAATAGGTCTGGGAGTGTAGCCCGGAGGAAGAAGGGCTTCCAGGAACCCCAGTACCACCAAAAAAAAAAAAATAGAGAGAAATAAAAAATAGGGCTGGGGTGTTGCCTGCAGGTAGAATGCCCCTGGGTTCCATCCCCAGTACCGCAAAAAAAAAAAAAAAAAAAAAAAAAAAAAAAAAAAAAAAAAGATTTTCTTGTTGTTATCATTTTAACCAATAAATAAATAGAAAATATGTATATTAAATTTCTAGATAAAACTTGGGATTAAGCCAATTCAAATTTGAAAAGATCAGGATAAAAAAAAACCAAACTGTCAAAATTGAATTAAGGTAAATTTAAAATGTTACTCAATTTAAAAAATTAAGCTGAGAAAAGATCTTATAAGCTTCTATAAGAAATGAGGAAACTAGATATGTTAAATTTGAAAAAGAGAAGATTTGTGGATATATATATATATATATATATATATATATATATATTGCTCTTAAAGGCTATCAGGTGAAACAGAAATTAGATTAATTTCATGTTAACTTATAGCTACATATGAAACCAAGGCCTAGAATTTTATTTATTTATTTATTTATTTGCGGTACTGGGGATGGAAGCCAGGGACATTCTACCTCCAAGCCATACCCCCAGCCCTATTTTTTATTCTTTATTTTGAAACAGGGTCTCACTGAGTTGCAAAGGCCCTCACTAAATAGCTGAGGCTGACTTTGAACCTGCGCAATCCTCCTGTCTCGGTCTCCCGAATGCTGGGATAACAAGTGTGCGCCACCACACCTGGTTTGGAACTTTGAAGGCAGACTTCGATAAGGAAGAATATTGCAGCATAGTTGTTCACAGTGGATTGGTTAGCTTGAGAAATACGGACCTGTCTTGTTGCCATAGAAAGCACGATCCGGGTGACCACCTGCCAGGTAGAGTGATGGGAGGGTGAACCGCATGCTTTTAAAAAAATCTTCAGGTGTCTGAGTTCTTGTGGTTTAGATCTAGATATTAGTTTTCTGGAACTTAGGGAATCCAAAGATGAGATTCTTAAGATGATGTGGCCTTAAACAGCATCTTGTCTCAAACCTCGTGAGGAATGATGGCAGTTTCCTCAAAGGGCAGCTACTCCGTCCATAAAATTCTCTGACATTCATCAAAACAGAGCCAGCCTTTGTAACTCAGTTCTACCCCGTGTAACATAGCACGCTACATGTTTGTGAGACCAGGTTAGAAAACGTTATGACTTCACCTGAACCTCTTAGGACGTTTGCCCTGGAATCCAAGTCCACAATTAAATTATTGAGTGACTTTGCCTAAGGCATTGAACTTTCCCAAACTTATCAGCCACATGTCATGAACATGTGTTAACCCCATCGCCAGCTAAGGTCCCAGCGAAAAGCCAGTATCATCAGACATGTGAATGAGTGAGCAAGCCTTCAGACAGACAAATCTGTGCCCTGCCTTGAGCTGCTCAGCTGGTGCCACGGATAGGGAGATGAGATTGCCCCTGCCAGCCCTGCCTAGACTGTAGGATTATCCAGTGTTTTCATCATTTTGGCCTGGTGAGGCCAGAAACAGATCGAGAGAAGAATAGAAAAGAACGAGAGTTTGTTGTACTGTTTCCTAGGGAGAATGCAATGTCATACAGCGCCACTCAGGGGTAACACTAGAGTCAGCCATGAAGCAGACAAGTGCTTCACCTGTGGTTTCTATGAGAAGAGTAACAGAGTACACAGGCATGGGGGTGGCTAACTGGAATAATATTAATGGGCTCTGGGGCAAGAGAGATGTTCTTGGTTGTTAAGTGGCTCTGAGGTGGTTAGGATGGACTAGAGGCCCATAGTGAGAGGCCCAAAGGAGTGCATGGAAGTGTGGATATAATTGGTTCCTCAAGAAGTAAAACTGGCCAGCCTCTAGCCTAGGCCTCAAAATTAGGTAAAGATAGTATTTGTTAAACTACAACTGGGGATTGAACCTAGGGATTCTACATCTGAGCTACACTTCAAGGTCCCTTTATTTTGATTTATTATTATTATTATTATTATTTTTTTTTTTGGTGGTACTGGGGATGGAACCCTTCTACCTCTGGGCTACAGTTCCAGACCTATTTTTTAAATTTTTTTATTCGGAAACAGGTTCTCTTAAGGCACTGAGACTGGCTTTGAACCTGCGTGATCCTCCTGTCTCCGCCTCCCAAGGGCGGGGATTACAAGCATGCACACCATGCCTGGCCCTTTATTTTGATTTTGAAGCAGAATCTCATTAGGTTCTGAGAACATCAGTAAGTTGCTGAGGCTAGCCTTGAACCTGTGAACCTCCTATCTCAGCCTCTCAAGTACTGGGATGACAGGCATGCATCACCACACCTGGCTTGGCTCTGTGTATGTGTGTGTGTATGGTACTAGACATTGAACCCAGGGGCAGTCTACCTCTGAGCTACACCCCAAGCCCTACTTTATTTTTTATTTTGAAATAGATCTCACTAAGTTGTGGAGGACCTTGTTCAGTTGCCGATGCTGGCTGAGAACCTGTGATCCACTTTTCCCAGCCTTTCAAGTACTGGGATTACAAGTGTGTGCCACCAGGCCTGACTTAACATTGAGTTTAAAACAGTGAGTTTTGGTGGCACTGGGGATTGAACCCAGTGGCACTTCCTTTGAGCTTCACACCAGCCCTATTTTTAAAATTAATTAACTAGTTTATTATTTACTTTTTGTACTGGAGATTGAACCTAGGGGCATTCTACCTCTGAGCTACATCCCCAACCCTATTTTAAGTTCTTTATTTTGAAACAGGATCTCACTAAGTTGCAGAGGGCCTCACTAATTAGTTGAGGCTGGCTGTGAACCTGCGATCCTCCTGTCTCAGCCTACCAAGTACTGGGATTACAAGCGCGCACCACCATGCTTGGCACCCACAGCCCTTTTATTGTTTTATATTTTGAAATAGATTCTTGAAATAGGCTGCTGAGAGTTTCCCTACATTGTTGAGGCTGGCCTCAAGCCTGCAATCCTTCTGTCTCAGTCTCCTAACTACTAGTATTACAGGTAAACTCCACCACACCTGGCATATTTTTATTTTTTTATTTTTAAACAGGGCCTTGCTAAATTGCTGAAGGTCTTGCTAAGTTGCTGAGGCTGTCTGGGAAACTGTGATCCTCTTGTTTCAGGCTTCCAGGTATTGTGATTATAGTCATGCATCACTACACCTGGCTGAACATAAAAAAAATATATATATATTTATGTATATATATATGTATATGTATGTATGTAATGTATGTATGTGTGTGTGTATATATATATATATATATATATATTTTTTTTTTTTTTTTTTTTTTTTTTGCGGGTCTGGGGATGGAACCCAGGGGTATTCAACCTCTGAGCTACACCCCCTGTCCTATTTTTTATTCTTTATTTTGAAACAGGGTCTTACTGAGTTGCAGAGGGCCTCACTAAGTAGCTGAGGCTGTCCGCGAACCACGATCCTCCGGTCTCAGCCTCCCGAAGGCTGGGATTACAAGCGTGTGCCACCACGCCCGGCATGAACATAAAATATTTAAAAAATGCCAAATCTAAAAGAAAAAGCACAAACTTGAACATTGGGAAACTAGAGCATTTGCTTTGTTCGGTTGACTAAACAGCCGTCTGACTTTGGCCAATTC
Source organism: Muscardinus avellanarius (assembly GCF_963383645.1). Taxonomy (NCBI): domain Eukaryota; kingdom Metazoa; phylum Chordata; class Mammalia; order Rodentia; family Gliridae; genus Muscardinus; species Muscardinus avellanarius. Next base: position 20,145,405 of record NC_137804.1, on the reverse strand, counting down.
CTTCTCTGGGATTCCAGTTTCTCCAGCTGTAAAAAGAGTACTAATTTAGTTAATCCTTATTCAGCTCTAAAACTTTCTGATTCAAGTGCCTAGGTATCCTTGAAGGTAGGAGTAGTAGGAGCTATATTACTTTTAAAAGTGAGTATTTGGAAGGGATGTAAGAGCTGGGAAGAGCTTTAATTGCTGTAAAAGGGAAATTGCTAACCTGAATTACAGAAAGTTATAGCCTAACATTTTCAAATTTCTAACAGATAGGTAAAATACTTGAGAGAAAACCCATAGGAAGTTCCTAATTATGGTGACCAACCATCTGAGTTCGCCTGAAATTAAGGAGTTTCTTGGCAAGGAGGACTTTCACTATTAAGTTGGGGAAAGTTCTGGAAACAAAAATGGAACAAGTTTTTTTTTTTTTTTTTTTTTTTTTTTTTTTACTTGAACAAGCTGGTTTCTTTTTTTTTTGTGCATGTGATTTTTAATGAAATTTTTAAAAAATTTTTTTATTGAACATAAATAGTATATATTTAAACTGTATTTGGTGCCCTCTCCCCCCTGCCCACATTTTCCCTTCTCCCCTCCCACCAATGGTTGTCCAGGTTAACCATGTCTTATTCATAATTTTACACATATTCAGATGTAGACCCTCATTAATCAAGATCGGCCTTCCTCCTCTCCTATCTTTCCATTCAAACTTAGTATTTCCCCTCCATTATCTGGAGTCCCACTGGTATCCTTTGTGTTTCCTAGTTTGGGCATATTAGAGGAAACATATGTACCCTCTCCTTCTGTGCTTGGCTGAACTCACTTAACATAATGTTCTCTAGGGCTTTCCATCTTCTTGCAAATGATATAATTTTGTTCTTCTTTATGGCTGAATAGAATTCCATTGTGTGTATTTCCCACAGTTTTGCTATCCATTCATCTGTTGATGGTGATCTGGGTGGGTTCCATATTTTGGCTATTACAAATTGTGCTGCTATGAACATAGGTATGCATATGTTGCTGTATTTCTCTGAATTCAACCCCTTTGGAAGGATACCCAGGAGTGGTATAGAACAAGCTGGTTTCTTAGCCCTAAAATGCAGCCTGAATTATTTCAGTATAGGCTCCATGACAGCACCCGCTGATGACAGCCAAGTGGTTGAAATAGTTGCTACTAATAATCTTTCCGTCCTATTATTAGTGCTTCTACAAAGCACCTAATATTAAAAAAATAAATAGGGCTATTTCTTAATCTATTTTTATACTAAGGTTTGAACCTAGGAGCATTCTACCTTCATGTCACACGCCCAGCCTTCTTTATTTTTTAGTTTGAAATAAGATCTCACTAAGTTGCTGAGGCTGGCCTTGAACCTGCAATCCTTCTGTCTCAGCCTCCCAAGTACTGGAATTATAGGTGTCCACCACCATGCCTGCTGAGATGAATAGAGTTTTAAAGTCACAAACTGGGAAATGTGCAGAAAGACAATAAAAAAAAAAAAAAGGCCAGCGAGAAGTTTTTCTCAGTGTTTTGGATCAAATTATTTATTCATATCTTCAGCATTTCTGAGTATGTTCTCTGTGTAAAACACAGTGCTGGTTCCTGGGTATTAAAACAAACAAATAAAGCCCCTATAAAATACATGATCACATCTCTCATGAAATGTATTTTAACCTATCTTGTTGCTATTAAACTTCTCTCCCCATCCCTCCTCTAGTGTGCTGCCTTATAGATGCTTCTGACATCTTGGTCCTGAGCCCAGGGTCTGCTACTTGGTAGGTGCTTAACAAATACTTATTGAATTAAACTTCTATTAGCCCCTTTTTTCTTTCTGTCATAAAAAAACAAAACCAAAAAACCAAACCAAACAGAACAAAACAAAAAACTCCTTTCCTTCGTTGTCTCAAAGAATTTCAGTAATATTTTTCCTCTAGGATTCAAAGTACTTGGCAAACATTTTCTCAGATCTTTACAGCCTGTCTCGGAAATAGATAAGAAGTACCCTGATAGCAATTGTACCCATCACCAACTATGGCCTCTCTTGGTTCTTTTATCCTATTACTGATGGTTCATTTGAGCCTCCACAGCAGGTCAAAGCACAGTTTAATGGTTCTCATGGCTCATTTTGGGCATTTGCTGGACAGTTGTCTCAGGAAAGATGTGAGCTTCAAAGGTACTTCTCAGAGGCAAATTCAGATCAAAGCCAGTGGCACAGTAAGTACACCAAGTGTACATCTTCTGCTCTGCAGCACCAGGCCTGTAAAGGTCTTCCCAGGACATACACCAGAAAGAGCCACCTGGAATCGTAATTTTCCATTCCTTTTGGAGATTTCGGTGAGGTCATTGCTGCTGATTTTATTTTGAAGTTTGGCAGCAGGAAGGGATCTTGGGATTTAACTCTGTCTGAGTGACACTGTGCTGCAAACAGGACAGAACAGAAACACGTTTATGACAACGCTATTTGCTGTTTGCATAGTGTCTGGAATTGAAGAGCTAAAAATATTACCAAGTTAAAACCCCTAATTAATTCTTATCACATCTCAGTAAAATAGATGAGGGTTATTATTTTTTTTAATAGAAAGGACAAATGAATCCTTGAGTAATTATTGAGGGTCACACATCACATTAACGGCAGTCTACTCACCCAGACATCTAGGATAACCGCAGAACAGTTCTTGGGCTCAGCAGGTTGTGGGCATTTGAACTACCTAACCTGTTGGAATTTGCTTAGATTACAGGGTTATAAGCTATATAGTAGGTGCACTGTTTTATTTAATTTGCTTGTTATCCATCAGTGTGATTTTGTATTTGCATTGTTAATGGACTTTACATTTATTTGTTTATTGGAACTGGGGATTGAACCCAGGGGCATTGTACCTCTAAGTTACACTTCCGGGCCTATTTTTTTATTCTTTAGTTTGAAACAGGGTCTCATTATGTTGTGAAGAGCCTCACTAAGTAACTGAGGCTGGCTGATAACCTGTGATCCTCCTGTCTCAGCATCCCAAGTACTGGGATTACAAGTGTGAGCCACCATGCCTAGCTCTGGCCCTTACATTTAGGTCTGTCTAAATGATTGTTTAATTTAAGCTGGTAGTTTGTGTATAAATGTGTTGTGCTGTTTCTTTTCTTTTACTAACTTTCTTTTTTTTTTGGCAACTGAGCAAATTCCTGTACATGGGTAGAAAATATCCTTAAATTTGAAAATATCAATTGGACAATTAATTATCTTGTTAACTCAACACTGAGTCTTTGTGTGTGTGTGCGTGTGTGTGCGTGTGTGTGTGTTTGTGTGTGATCTATTTACCTGATTTTATTGTAGGTCATTAGCATTTAAAAAAAGAAAAAAATCTCAAATTAGAACTGTAAAGTTCTGCCGGGCGTGGTGGCGCACGCTTGTAATCCCTGCGCTTGGGAGGCTGAGACAGGAGGATTGCACAGGTTCGAAGCCAGCCTCAGTTACTTAGTGAGGCTCTCAGCAACTTAGTGAGATCCTGTTTTCAAAAAAAAAAAAAAAAAAAGGTTTGGGAGTATAGCCTGGAGGTAGAAAGCCTCTGGGTTCCACCCCCAGTACCACACACACACAAAAAAGAACTGTAAAGTTCTGCAGTATCTGGATACAGATGCTAAAAGAAGCAATTAGCTCAAGTAGTAATCCATTCTAGCTAATACTTTGGAGACATACAAACCTTAAAAAGTCTTTCTGTATCTATCTATCTATCTATCTATCTATCGATCTATCATCAGTCATCAATCATCTATCAATATCCATCTCAGAGTTTACATAGGTGGCTCCAAAAATCACAAAGTATAAAAAATTCATGAGAACTTCCGGGAAGATGGCGACCGAGAAAAGTGGGGCTTAAGAGCCCCGATAACAACCAGTCTCCATTACCACAAAATTAGCGCTTTTCATAGCCAGAAAACACCATCACCAGAGAAACAAAAAAATCACCAGGCTCCAGAGAGAAAGCGGACTGAGAACAGAGCTCAGAGCCACAGAGGAGATAACCGGCCTCACGCCCGAGGACACGGCAGCAGCGCCATACTGCCGGCGGCAGCGGCAAATTCACCGGACGGCTACAGCAAGCCGAGGTGAGCCGCTGTGGAATAGCCAGGCGGGATTTCTCGCCGCAGGTAAAATCTAAAGCTCCCAGTGGCTGAGCTCAGCACACTCCGCAGGGATTCAGAGTGGAAATCAAAACCAAGAAGAAATAAGCCAGCCTCATGGCTGAGGGCGTAGCAGCGGCGCCATATTGCCACCGGCGGCAGCAGCAGAGAATTCACCGAATCCAGTACAGCTACATCTGCGTACTCAAGAACAGTAAGTCCAATTGTGGGCCACAGAGGAGAAATCCCAGTACTGTACTCCCTGGGACTTGACCCAGTGGGGGAGGGGCGGTGGCAGAGATATCATACCATAGGAGAACATGCAACCTGGCACCCCCCCACAGTCTAAAGCAGCCTCTATCGACTCTCTGGGTCGGAGACTCTGTGATACAACCCAGTAAAGGAGTAGTGGGGTCTGAGATACTACTGACTCGAGCTCCAGAACACCTTAAGTGAAGTCATAGTGACCCAAGGGAAGAACCCAGAGAAGGCACAAACTTCTGAAATCATGGGAAAGAGGAATAACACTAGAGCAATGAATGTCCACAACCCCACAACATCAGAACCCGATAAAACAGAAAATCAGAGATTTCTAGAAGATCAAATCAGGAAAATAACTGTAGAAATAATAGAGGTGCTTCGAAAAGAACTCAGAGAGAGCCAAAAAAAGATAAAGGATGCAATTAATGAAGTAAAGGCCTCAACCACATGGAGAACAGAATCTCGCTCTTAGAAGATGATCATTCCAAAAATGAACGCATAGTTTCTAATCTAGGAAAAAATATCCGACAGCAGGAATCTGATATTGAAGAAATATGGGCCCATTTTAAGAGAGCTAACCTAAGAATAATTGGAATGGAGGAGGGAAAAGAAAGTGAAACCAAAGGGATCAACAATCTCTTCAAGGAAGTAATAGCAGAAAATTTTCCAAACATAGAGCAAGAGGTTGATACACAGGTCCAGGAAACTTATAGAACTCCCTTTAGACAGGATCGGAGAAGAGGATCCCCATGCCACATAATTGTCAAAATGACCAATGTGGAAGCCAAGCAGAGAATCTTAAAGGCAACAAAAACAAAGGGCCAAGTGACATTCAGAGGCAAGCCAATTAGAATCACTCCAGACTTCCCAAACCAAGTCATGAGAGCCAGAAGGGCTTGGAGTAACATATTCCAAACTCTGAAAGAAAACAACTTCCAGCCAAAAATTTCCTACCCAGCAAAACTTTCTATCAAATTAGATGGAGAAATAAGAAGCTTCCATGACAAACAGAAACTGAAGGAATTTTTGTCTTCAAAACCAGCACTAGATGGGGCCAGCGAGGCTGGCATCAGAGCCTGCCATAAGGCAAGGCTGGTGCTGGGGCCTCCAAGGCCGGCATCAGCCTGTCTTGAGGCAAGGCCGGTACTGGGGCATCTGAGGCCGGGATAAGAGCCTGCCGAGTGGTTAGGCCGGTGTTGGGGCCAGCAAGGCCGGCACCGGAGCCTGCTGTGAGGCAAGGCCGGTGCTGAGGCCTCCGAGGCCGGGATTGGAGCCTGCCTTGAGGCAAGGCCAGTACTGGAGCCCCCGAGGTCAGGATAAGAGCCTGCTGAGGGGTTAGGCCGGTGCTGGAGCCAGCGAGGCTGGCACCGGAGCCTGCCATGAGGCAAGGCCGGTACTGGGGCCTCCGAGGCTGGGACTGGAGCCTGCCGAGGGGTGAGGCCGATGCTGGGGCCAGCGAGGCCGGCATTGGAGCCTGCTGTGAGGCAAGGCTGGTGCTGAGGCCTCCGAGGCCGGGATTCGAGCCTGCCTTGAGGCAAGGCCGGTACTGGAGCCCCCGAGGTCAGGATAAGAGCCTGCCAAGGAGTTAGGCCGGTGCTGGGGCCAGTGAGGCCGGCATCGGAGCCTGCCGTGAGGCAAGGCCGATACTGGGGCCTCCGAGGCCAGGATAAGAGCCTGCTGAGGGGTTAGGCCGGTGCTGGAGCCAGTGAGGCCGGCATCGCAGCCTGCTGTGAGGCATGGCCAGTGCTGGGACCTCTGAGGCCAGTATCGGAGCCGGCTGAGGGGTTAGGCCAGTGCTGGGGCCAGCGAGTCCAGCACCGGGGCCTGCCATGAGGCAAGGCCGGTACTGGGGCCTCCGAGGCTGGGATTGGAGCCTGCCGAGGGGTGAGGCCAATGCTGGGGCCAGCAAGGCTGGCTTTGGAGCCTGCTGTGAGGCAAGGCCGGTGCTGAGTCCTCCGAGGCTGGGATTGGAGCCTGCCTTGAGGCAAGGCCTGTACTGGGGCCTCCGAGGCCAGGATAAGAGCCTGCCAAGGGGTTAGGCCGGTGCTGGGGCCAGTGAGGCCGGCATTGGAGCCTGCCGTGAGGCAAGGCAGGTACTGGGACCTCCAAGGCTGGGATAAGAGCCTGTCAAGGGGTTAGGCCGGTGCTGGGGCCAGCGAGGCCAGCATCGGAGCCTGCCGTGAGGCAAGACCGGTACTGGGGACTCCGAGGCCAGGATAACAACCTGCCGAAGTGCTAGACCGGTGCCGGGGCCAGCAAGGCCGGCATCGGAGCCTGCCGTGAGACATGGTCAGTGCTGGGGGCTCCTAACCTGGGAACGGAACCTGCTGAGGGGTTAGGCCGGTGCTGGGGCCAACGAGGCCGGCATTGGAGCCTGCCGTGAGGCTAGGCCGATGCTGGGGCCTCCAAGGCCGGGATTGGAATCCTGCCAAGGGGTTAGGCCGGTGCAGGGGCCAATGGCCAGCATCGGAGCCTGGTGTGAGGCAAGTTCACTCCTGCGGCCTCCAAGGCCGGGACCAAAGCCAGCTTAGGGGTTAGACCGGTGCAGGGGCCAGCGAGGCCAGAACTGGGGCCTCCCATGAGGCAAGGCCACTGCTTGAGCCAGCGAGGTCTGGATCAGTCCACTGAGTAGCCAGGCCACTACTGGGACCATCAAGAGTGGGATCGGTACTTGCAATGCAGCATGCACAGAGAAATATCGCAGAAAATATAAATCAGGTGCTTCTCTTAATCAGCAATAACTAGGAGGAAAAGGGCAACAGGAAGAGGTTGAACTATAGAAAGGGCCCTATAGTGAAGCAACTAATGTGACCAATCAGAGGGTATGTAATACTGGAGGACGGAGCCTCTTTAAAACGCAGGAGGTACATAAACAAATGTATCAAAGTAAATCACCAAAGAGGCCTGGGATGGAGGGAGGGGGAGGGAATGGGATGGGGGCTGGAGGAGGGCTAATTGGATGATGTGTGCTTGTATATCCTCCCAAGTCTTGTACTCCAATGTGATTGATATATGACTACAATGCATCAATTTAAAAAATAAATTAATTAAAAAAAACCAGCACTAGAGAAAATACTCAAAGAGATTAACTACAAAGAAGAAATAGGTAACACACACCAGAACCAGAGAAACAAGAGTTTCCATCCAACAGACAACTAAGATTGGTTATCTGTGGAGATTCATTATTTATGTTAGTCTTTTACCTATCTCTAAATGGTATTGTTTGCCTTTATTGTTGTTAATTTTTAGGATTTCTAGTTGGAATATTAATATACCTTCAGATATAGCATTTGGAAATATTTTATCCAATTCTATTAGTAACTTTTAACTCTGTTTACATTGTCTTTGGATATACAATATTTTTTTATTTTTTAGGGAGTTTGTATACTCTTCTGTTGCCTGTGCCATTGAAATCATATCCAAGAAATCACTGCCAATTTCAGTGTTGTAAGGTTTTATGACCCAGTTTTTCTTCTAAACGTTTATAGTCTTAAGATTTATATTTAGGTCTTTTATCTATTTTGAGTTAATATTTGTATATGGGATTAGGTAAGGGTCCAATTTTATTCTTTTCCATGTAATTATTATTTTTCAACAATATTTAGTTAAATATTATTATTTCCACCACCAAATGTTTGTGGAAACCTTGTCAAAAATAACTTGACAATATAGGGAAGAATTTAGCTCTAGGCTTTTATTTCACTCCAATGGTTTATATATCTGCCTTTAGAATAGTACTACACTATTTCAATTATTGTAGCTTTATATGGTTTGAAATCAGAAAATATATATCTTCTAGCTTTATTCTTTTTCAAGATCGTTTTGGGTATCTAGAGTCCATATTCCAATCTAGAGTCCATATTCCATATTAGGATAGATTTTTTTTCTGAAAAATAAATATATAAATATATGATAGTTTCACCTAAAAAAACAGAAAAAAATATTCTCTGGTAAGAAAGAAAGTAAAAAGAATTATTGAAATGTTATCTTTAAGTCATCAAAAGCTTGGTATCAGACAAATGAAACTGTTATGTGAGATTATCATTTTTAATTTTGGATAAATTGCTATAATACTAGATGTCAACCACTAAGCCAAGCATGGGAGGGAGGGATGGGGAGAGAATGGGGTGGGGATCGGGTGGGAGCTGACTGGGCGATGTGTGCATGTATGTCTACAAAAGTTTGTATCCCACTATGATGTATGAATACAGTGCACCAAAAAAAATAAATAAAAAAAGGGAAAAAATAACTATATAGCAATGAATATTCTTACACATGTACCATATCAAACCATTTCTGTAGGATAGGTTTCTGAAAGTGGATCTTCTAGTCCAAAGGTTATATACTTTTGTGATTCTGATGCATAGTATCAAATTGGTGGTGGTTCCAACTTACACTTCTACTGAAAATACATAAAAGTGTCTTTTGCCGGGCGTGGTGGCACATGCTTATAATCTCAGCATTTGGGAGGCTGAGACTGGAGGATGGCAGTTCGCGGACAGCCTCAGCTACTTAGTGAGGCCCTCTGCAACTCAGTGAGACCTGGTTTCAAAATAAAGAATAAAAAAAAATAGGGCAGGGGGTGCATCTTGGAGGTCAAAGGCCCCCAAGTTCCACCCCCACACCCGCAAAAAAAAAAAAATGTGTCTATTACTCCATTGCAAAAGGGTCCTTTTTATAACTATACTTTTGTTGTGCATTGTAACTGTGCACCATGATGGAGGTCGGCGTGATAGGAACACACGCACACAGCACTTGGTGTGGAGCCCTCTGGATCTCACCACTCTGCCCCCTCTTCTCTGTACAGGGCCTTGAGTCTGGCACTGATAATTTCATATATGCACATAGCATTATTTGAACCACTGCCTTTATCAAGTCTCCTTCCCTCATTTCCCCTCCGTTGTTCCACTGTAGTCTTTCTTTCTTTATTTGAAGTCCTTTTTGTTACCCAAATTCTCTCTAGCTTCCTATGAGTGACAGAAAACATAGTGTTGGGTTTCTGACACTGGCTTATCTCAGTTAGCATAATATTCTCCAGTTTTACCCATTTTCTTGATAATTAGATAATTTTGTTTATGGTTGAGTAAAATTCTATTGTGTATATACTGCAGTTTTATAATCCATTTATCTGTTGATGGACACCTAGGCTAGTTCTATAATTTGGCTCTTATAATTGTGCTGTTATAAACATGGTATGCTATATAACTATAATATTCTGACTTCAATTCCTTTGGAAAGATACTCAAGAGTGATATAGCTGGGTCATATGGCGATTCCATTTCCAGTTGTCTTAGGAATCTCCACATTGTTCTTTATATAGCAGTTGTATTAATTTGCAATCCCACCAACAGTGTAAAAGGGTTCTTATTTTCCTACACCCTTGGCAGCATTTATTATTGTTTGTATTCTTTATGATTACCATTCTAACTGGAGTTAAATGAAATCTGTGTCGTTTTGATTTGCATTTTCCTGATTACTAATGATGTTGACCATTTTTATCCATACTTTTACTGGTCATTTGTATTTAGTCTGCAAAAGAATCTCTTATAAAACATATTTTTGTTCAGTCTGATAGGTGAGACATAGTCTTAATTTGCACTTTTTTATATAATCCAGGACCATTTGTATTTCTTTTCTGAAATATACTTTCTAGAGTAAGTTATTTAATCATTCTAGACCCCTCTTTATGAATAAAATGGAAATGTTAGTAATTTTTGGGACCAGGCAGCCCAAACTACTCTGACCCCACAGTTTTATTTTTGATCTCAAATGTTCAATTAAATTCTACTTCATCCCATTGCACAAGATCAATTATTTTTATCATTGTTATTTAATTATATATGCACAAAATAATTATTCAGCATCTATAGTATGCTAATGATGGGGATAAGGAAGTGAAAACCTCATTTCTGAGGAACTCATGTCTGTTGGGGGAGATGCAGAGTTGTGTGACAATAGAATGATGGGTGTGATGATGACCTTAAAAAGCCCAGCGGAAAGAAGACCCTTCTCCCTGTGCATCAGGAAGAGCTTCATACGGAAGATAGATCTGACACTTTACATGAGAAGGAGGTTGCCAGATGGACGTGTGTGTGTGTGTGTGTGTGTGTGTGTGTGTGTGTGTGTGTTGACCCAGACAGCTTGTGTGCAAGGGTACATGTAGAAAGATGTTATTCAGGGAACCACTCTAATGTTGATGATATCGAGCCAGAGGGGGAGAAGGACTATTGTGACTTTCTCCTTCACCTTTGGGGTGGGAGGAAGACTTCAATGTCTTTAAAGCGGCTCACTCCAAACCCCAGGCTATAAGCTGAATTTTTCCCTTGTATTTTCAGTAGCCAACTTTCTATTTATCACTTCCTTCAACGAGTCCTCTTTTGATCATGGCATTTGTGACTCTTCTTTGTCTCAAATGAAAATTTATTGGGGGCCATGCTGCATGAGCTTGCCAATTTAATGTTCAACTCTCTACCACATCATTCTTAATGAAAGAGTCAGAGGTTAATAGAAAAATAGCATAGAGGGAATACGTCTTGCATTCTATCTTTAGGAGTGTATCTTCTCAAGGACTATCTTTAGAGGCTTGGGGATGTTCAGAACATACTAGAAAAGATGCAGAATATTTACGGATACAGAAAATGTTTCTATTTTTTATATATAAATTTTAACCAATTCTAATTAATTAGCTATCTGATTTTATGTCTTCTTTTTTAATGGTACTGGAGATTGAACCCAGGAACACCCTATCTCTGCTCTATACGCTCAGCCCTATTTTTTTTTTTTTTGATTTTGAAACAGTGTCTTGCCAAATTATTGTGTGCTGCCCTCTAACATGTGATCTTCCTGTTTCAATCTTCCAAGTACTGGGACGACAGGCTAATTTTACATATGATTAAGGTTAATGCATTCTGATTACTTTTTTTTATTATTAAAACTCCTTACAGATACTACCTTTTGGCAGTTTTGACTCTATTACTCAGTTGAGTACATGGACCATAGCCTGGTTGTTTATTCTCTTACTTTTATATATTTTGGCTTGTGAAACTTAGTTTATACAAGCAATGATTAAAAAAATTAGATTGAAAATTTATCTTGGATCGTAGGATAATAGGTAGTAATGAACTGTGTAGTTAAATAAAAAAGCTAAAAATATCTCAATTAATAGGACGCTATTAGCCAAGCATGGTGGCACAGTATTTGGGAGGCTGAGACAGGAGAATCATAGATTTGAAGCTAACCTCAGCAACTTACTGAGACCTTGTTTCAAAATAAAAAATAAAAAGAGGAGCTGGGCATGGTGGTACATGCTTGTAATCCACGCGCTTGGGAGGCTGAGAAGGAGGATCACGCAGGTTCGAAGCCAGCCTCGGCTGGTTTAAGAGACCCTGTTTCCAAATAAAATATAAAATAGGTCTGGGAGTATAGCCTGGAGGTAGAAGGGCCCTGGGTTCCATCCCTAGTACCACCAAAAAAAAAAAAATTAAAAAAATAAATAAAAAGAGGGCTAGAGGTGGGAGTGCAGCTTGGAGGTTTAATGCTCCTGAGTTCAACCCCCAGTGCCACACACATACATGTGTGCTTGTATATCCTCTCAAGTCGTGTATTCCAATGTAATGTATGATTATAATGCACCAATAAAAATATAAAAAAATTGAAGAGATAATTGGATATTCTTAAGACCTCTTATACTTTAAAATTTTGTTTTTTTGACTTTATAAAACTAAATAGGCAGTTAATAGAGAGGCTGGAACTTGAATTTATTTGGTTGTTAATCACTAATTTTTTAATTGGGGCATTGTAATTTTACATCATATTGTGGTACAAAGTGTCAGAAAAATAAATACACACAGCTCTTGGTGTCCAACTCACCAAGTCTCTCCCTACTTCTTTACTCTCCTCATGCATATCTTTGAGACTAGAATTGGTAGTTTCGAAAGCATTCATAGCACTATTTCAACTATTACATTCTTTAAAATCACACCCTTTTCAGGAAAATGAATGGAATTCAAGAATATTATATTAAGCAAATATAGCCAGTCTCAGAAGATGAGTAGATGTATATTTTATATGTGGAAACTAGAGAGATATTCAGAAATAAAGCCAACATTAGATAGAGGAACAGAGGCTCCAGGAGAGTGACTGAGGAGGATTAGGAAGGGTGGGGGAGTCAAAGTCATAAAAAAGCAATCATACTCTACTTTGAAATTCTGCTGTAACTTAACCCCTCTCTAAGACAAAATAAATAAAAACCTCTAAAAAATATAAAAAAAATAAAAATAAAAAGAAGCCGGGCGTGGTGGCGCATGCTTGTAATCCCCGTGCTTGGGAGGCTGAGACAGGAGGATCACACAGGTTCGAAGCCAGCCTCCGCTACTTAGTGAGGCTCTCAGCAATGTAGTGAGACCCTGTTTCCAAATAAAGTATAAAATAGGTCTGGGAGTATAGCCTGCAGGTAGAAAGCCTCTGGGTTCCATCCCCAGTACCACAAAAAAAAAAAAAAATAAATAAACATAAATAAAAAAATTAAAAAAAATAAAAAGAGGGCTAGGGTTGGGAGTGCAGCTTGGAGGTTTAATGCTCCAGAGTTCAACCCCCAGTGCCACACACATACACACATACACACACAAAAAAAGCAAGCAAGCAAGCTATTTTGGCTGCAGCAACAATGATAACAAATGGTAACAGTAGTAGTTCTCATCTACTTAGCATTGTGCCTAGTGTTATGTCAAGTCTGGCATAGTGTAGATTTTTCTGTTGCTTCATCCTCTAAAGGTCACACTCTGTAGTCTATAGTATTTTCAACCCTCTTTGACATGTACAAAGATTCTGGGTTTCAGTAGTTAACTATAGCACACCCTTGTCAGTTATCAGATTCCAAATTGCAAATTGCAGGTCATTTATAAGTGCAACCACTATCTTGTCTGGTAGAGGTTTAATTGATCTCTTCTCTCATTGTTACCTGACTATAAATTGTCTGATCCTGTCACCTTGCCTTGTCAACCCTTATCAATTTTTCTAGTTTCCTTTAATATCTGTTTATAACTCTCCAAACTGTCGTTGCTGGGTTTTTCTCCCTTCTTCCTGACTTTGGAATCACTAAGACCCCAAACCTGACTGCCCAGATCCTTGTTGGCCTTTGTAGCTGGCCTCTTCCCCCAGGGTCTGAAGAAGCTAAGTAAGCTAAAGTCTGATGATTTGATGTACACCTCGAACGACTCATCATAGTAGCAGATCACACATGGGCCATGGACTAGAGATTGTCTGGGCCACTTGGCAAGTTTGGCAAAATGCTCAGTCATGCTTGCCTTGATATCAGAGATCAGCAAGACTGTGGATAACCTAACCTAGAACCTTGAAGCTTTAGCTTTGAGAAAGTCAGTGCTATCAAATCAAAAGATTTCCCCCTACTAACTAGGCTAGATACCTTCAGGGTTCAGCTCTTTGCTCTAATGAAACATCTTATACTAATTTTTATACTCTTTTAAGATGTCTACTCTTTAGGAACCATTTTTCAGCAGGTGGCTAGAACTGTTTTTTTGCAGGAGCAATAAGAGTCCCTAGGAGGCAATCCCCGAGACCCTGTTTCACCTCACTAGGGAGATTTATGATTGGCTCTGAGTCATTCAGCCATGAGTGACATTTATTGATTCCGAACAGAAGAGTGGGCTTTCCCTGAGCTCTGTGTTCTTGAACACTGAGGGTTGAGATGCTCTCCTTTCTTCTGTTCTGACAAAGGACTTAGTGCAAGATACCACTATATACAATATAGGAAAAGCAAAATCAGTTCCTCCTACTATCCTCTCACAACATGGAACCTTTCGGTGACACTTAGATGTTTGGGATATTTTCCCCACCTACCAAGCAAGCAGTTCTGCGGGAATTTTTCAGTAGATAACCAGCTGGGTGTCCTAAAATTCAATTCGGACACTGTCTTCTTGGAGATAGTGTCAGACCCCACTGGCTGAGGGCTCTGTCCCCAAGTCTGTCTACTACTTAAGACACCAGTCTAAAGTAGTGGGATGTTACCTATACTCCCAGCAATCAACTATGAACCAGAGGCTTTGATGAACCCCTTTTAAAGCTTCCAATAATTTGTGACAGTGGCTCACAGAACTCAGGGAACACTTTGTTATTAGTTTTCTATAAGGATATAACAAAATAGACAGGTAAACAGCCATACAGCAGAGACACAGAAACATGGTATGTGGGAAAAGGTGCAGAGTACATTACCCTCCTGGAAGTTCCACACATTCAGAGGGAACTCATATAAACCTCTGTTTTGGACATTTTATGGCGACTTTATTTTGTAGATATGGTTGATTAAATTAATGACCACTTGTGATCAATTTAACCACCAGTTCTTTCCCTTCCCTGAAGGTTGAGGAATGGGGCTGAAAGTCCTAATTCTCTAACTATGCTTTGTATTTTTTTTTTCTTTTAGTGACCAGCCCTCATCTTGAATCTATCTAGGGTCCCTCAGTCTTGGCCATCTCATTAGCATACAAAAGATACTCTTGTCATTCCAGAAGTTCAATGTGTCATATATCAAGAAACTAGAATGGAAATCAAATACATATTTTACAATATCACAGTCACCTTTCAGTATAGAACTTAGATAAGACTTTAGGATGAACCCCTTATTAACCTAGGAAAAGGCCATACACATTTCCTTCAAATTTTCACTCTTTAGCTCATAAATCTTTGTTTGAAATATTTATTCCCATTTACCAAACTAAAGAAAATGTCCATTGATTTGACTTGACCTAAAGTTAGGGTTCTTTTTTCCAGGCCCTGAGCTTTGGTACACCCTTGAACATTGGATCATGGGATAATTCCTTTAATGGGCCCCCCCCTGAGAATCATCTAAACTCAGGAAAAATACTACCTGATCAACTGTCCAAACAAGACATCTACTCACCCCATGACCCCATCCTCAGTTCTTTATAGTTATATTTACTCATCCGTATAAAAGATAAAGTCCCTTTCTTTTCGACTTTTGAGATGCTTGCAGATCTCACCATCAGAGCATTCTCCCTGTTGCATTAATTCTTCTCTCAATTTTTTTTAAGCTGGGCATGATGGCACATGCTTGTAATCCCTGTACTTGGGAGGCTGAGACAGGAGGATCACAGGTTCACAGCCAGTCTCAGCTACTTAGTGAGGTACTCTGCAACCTAGTGAGACCCTGTTTCAAAATAATAAAAAAAATAGGGTTGGGAGTATAGCTTGGAGTTAGAATGCCCCTTGGGTTCAATCCCCACTACTGGAAAATTTTTCTTTCCCTCTCTTATTACTATAGTCTTTTTTTTTTTTTTTTGGTGGTACTGGGGTTCCTGGAAGCCCTTCTACCTCCGGGCTACACTCCCAGACTTATTTTTATATTTTTATTTGGAAACAGGGTCTCTTAAACCAGAGCAAGAGGCTGGCGTGGAACCTGCGCGATCGTCCTGTCTCCGCCTACCAAGCGTGGGGATTACAAGCGTGCGCCACCACGCCCGGCATTACTATAGTCTTTTAAAAGAAAGTCTTTCCTTAACTAAGATTGGACTTAAACATTTTCTCTATAATAGTCCTCATTTTTTGGAGAATAGTTTTAAGCTCATAGCAAAATTGAGGAGAAGATGCTGAGATTACCCTCACCCCCACAAACCCACAGGCTCCCTCACTATCACCTTCTCGTGCTACAGTGGTTTCTTGCTATAACTGATGAACCTGAGTTGACATATCATTGTCACGCAAAGTCCATAATTTACATTGGGGTTCACTCTTGCTGGTGTATATATGGTAGGTATAATGGCATACATCCACCATTATAGTGTCATACTGAGAAGATTCATCGCCTTAAAAATCCTCCGTATTCTGCTCCTTCCTTCCTTCCTTCCTTCCTTCCTTCCTTCCTTCCTTCCTTCCTTCCCCCTAATCTCTGATAAACACTGATTCTTTAACTTTCTTCACAGATTTTTTTCTTTTCCAGAATGTCATAGAGTTGGAATCATACAGAATGTAATCTTTCCAAATTGGCTTCTTTCACTTAGTAATATGTATTTAAGATTCCTCCATGCCTTTTCTTTTGGCTTTCTACCTTATTTCTCTTTAAATTTGAGTAATATCCCATTTATTTTGACGTACCACACTTTATTTCTTCACCCATTGAAGGACAGCTTCATTTTTTTCCAAATTTTGGCAATTATGAATATACATGCTGAAAACTTCCATGGTAGATTTTTGAGTGGCCATAAGTTTTCAACTCCTTTGGATAAATATTGAGAAGTATGATTGTGAAGTCCTATAGTAAGAGTATATTTAGATTTATAAGAAACTGCCAAACTATCTTCCAGAGTATGTGTGCTGTTTTGCCCTCCTTTCTCCAGTGAATGAAAGTTCTTGTTGCTTCACCTCCTTGTTGGCATTTGGCAATGTTTGGGTTTTGGCTGTTCTAATAGGTGAGTAGTGGTACTTTACTGTTTTTAAATTTGCATTTTCCTGATGACACGGGATGTACACTTATCTTCGTATACTTGTCTTCATCGATGAACTGTCTGTTAAAGTATTTGGCCCAAATGCTTTCGTCTGTATATATAGTGATTCCAACATCATTTATATGAAAGACTTTTCTTTCCCACTGAATGCCTTGGAAACCTTGTCAAAATACTACTGGGCAAAGCCGGGCGTGGTGGCGCACGCTTGTAATCCCCGCGCTTGGGAGGCTGAGACAGGAGGATCGCACAGGTTCGAAGCCAGCCTCAGCTACTTAGTGAGGCTCTCAGCAACTTAGTGAGACCCTGTTTCCAAATAAAGTATAAAATATGTCTGGGAGTGTAGCCCAGAGGTAGAAAGCCTCTGGGTTCCATCCCCAGTACCGCCAAAAACAAAACAAAACAAAACAAAAAAGTCTACTGGGCATGTATATACAGTTTTGGTTTTTAGACTGTGTATTATATTTCAGTGACCTTTCACCAATATGACATTTTCTTAATTACTGTAGCTTTGTAGTAAATACTGAAATCAAATAGACTAAGTCTCCAAAAAAAAAAAAAGTATTTGGCCCATTTTTAAACGGAGCTATTTTTTTCCTTATTGAGCCTTGAGAGGTCTTTGTGTATTTTGGATAGCAGTCCTTTATCAGATAGGTCTCATAAATATTTTTCCCTTATTTGTGGCATGTCTTCATTTTCTTTTCTTTTTCTTTTTTTTTTTTTTTCTTGTGGTACTGGGGATGGAACCCAAAGGCATTCTTTCTCCAAGCTACACCCTCAGTCCTATTTTTTTTTTGAAACAGGGTCTCACTGAGTTGCAAAGGGCCTCACTAAGTAGCTGAGGCTGCCTCCAAACTGGGATCCTCCTGGCATGTGTCTCCGTGCCCAGTGCATGTCTTCATTTTCCCAATGAACACTATTATTTTTAAATTTTCAGAAAAAAAACTGGAATGAGTTTAATGGTACAAAAGGAAATGATAAAGGTTATTTTGTTGGTGTACTCTTCAGGATTATCTGTTTCTTTCTTTGTCACTGAAAGTAAATTTCAACTGTGTAAGCTTGAGAAGACGAATAATCATAATTTTTCTCCTTAGACATGCAAATAAATTCCATTTAAATTCCATTCAAAATATAATTATTGCCCCGAGGATGGATAAACTTGATTGCAAAATTTAATCTGGCATTCTTTTTCTGCGTAGATATGTGTGGTTCTTTGAATTTTTTTGAATTGGTTATAATATCTGATCCTTCTAGCATTAGTGCACCAAATGAGACATTTGTCAAATATTTATTATGTATGAGAAAATTTTGTCATGGTTATTCATTGTATGAGAGTGATAATCTTACCTTTAAAAATTATTTTATTGGTATACTGTAATTATATATTAGAGTGAGTTTAAATGTGATAAAAATCACACGTGCACACAGCTTTTCGTGTACTTCCGTCCACATTCTACCCTGCTTTCACCACCTTGCTCCCCACATGGGTTAGTAAGATTGGTAGTCATAGTTTCACGTATCCTTATCATATTATTTGAATTCTTTCCTTCTTCAATCCTTCCTTTTCCTCTCCCCGGCTCTCTCCCCTGATCCCCTTCAATACTATGGGTCTCTCTCTACATTATTTATAGTTCCTTATGTTTCTTATTTTTTCTCTAGTTTCCACATATGAGAGAAAACATAACACCCTTGATTTTTTAAGACTGACTAATCCTTTTAACATATTTTTCTCCAGTTCCATTCATGTTTCTACAAATGTCATAATTTTGTTCTTCTTTGTGGCTAAGTAGAATTTCATTGTGTATATATAGCACATTTTCTTTACCCATCCATCTGCTAATGGACACCTGGGTTGGTCCTACAATTTGACGATTGTGAAGTTCGCTGCTATAGACATGGGTCAGCATGAATCACTACAAGTATTCTGACTTTACATCTTTTGGAAAGATACCGAGGAGTTGTATAACTTTATATCATGGCTCTATTCCTCATCTCTTGAGAAATCTTAAATTATGTAATGCATTAAATAAAATATTCAACATGGACTCATAATTTTATCTTTAAAAGCATTTTACTCTTTAGCATGAAGAAAGCTTGGTATAAATTTGGCTGCATAGATAATGGAAATTTTTCTTACAGGACTCTTGGACCATAATGAACAAGCTTTTACTATGTAATACATGGAAGAAGAACAATAAAATGAAGAAAGTAAAAACATTTTATTAGGATCCAGGGGCAGATGATTAAAGCCATTGTTTCCCATGGGGAACTCAAACCGAAGAGAAGAGCAGATAAATTCATTTACAAAAAGTTGGAAAATATACAATTCATCTAGACCAAGTTCTGCCAAAAAGCCTCTCCCCTCGTTTAGGAATCAGATCAATTAGCAGAGAAATCAGGCTGCCCTGCTGGGCTTAAGGACATTTCCCAAACAAAGCTTGCTCTGAATATGGAATTCTTAATTAACAATCTGAAAGGGTGTTCACATGGGGCTCTGTGCCCAGGGTGCTGCAGCAGTTGTTTCCTTTGAGCGAAGTCCCCTAGTGTTAACAGTTGGCTATCTGCAGATTAAGTACAGATGATACTTGGACAGACAATTGAAAAAGTAATTTTTTGATGCTTTCTCCAGCTGCTTTGGACAGATTAGCTGGGATGTTATCCAGATTCTTTCACTGAAGCTGATACAACTTTATGAAAAGAACGTATGAGTTTCTGCATCACTGTCGATTTAGTTGCGGGAAAGAATTTGGAACACGACCATTCTTCCTTTTTGGGCCACAAGTCAACTAGTCTAGGTTTTGCTTGCTGGACATTACGTATTACTATAGATGGACAAGAAATTAAAAGAAAACCATGCAAAATGGTTATTCTGCTGTCTCCCCTGTCATCCATTCCATTTTGTCACAGTTTTTGAGGCTGGCATTATCCATGTCTCCTGTTTTGGGATGAAAATAGGGAAAGTCTCTTAGAGTTATCTGATTTCTTTTGCCACAAAAGATGGAGATTCCTGACCTGGGCAGAAGCCAGCGTGTACATGATATTCCTTGTGGTGACAGTGACTGTTTAGAGAGTTGTCTAATCAGAGTAAATCCCAGTGTTTGTTTATTCAGTTGTGGAAAATTCTATCATCTTATTTCTTGGCTGTGTTTGAGAAAGACGTGTGGCCCTCCTTTTAACTAGCAGTGCTTTTCTGACCATAAGAAAAGCCATTTTGAAAAACAGGTAGATACAGGGAGGAGTGCCTAGAAAATCTCAGGGAAAGGAAACTATAGATGTTGTATTACCTGACATTCTGTTACTATAAGAAAAATACCTAAGATAATCACTTTGAAAAGTGGAAACGTTTATTTTGGCTAATGGTTCTGATGGTGTCAGCCCATGATCAGGCTGGCTTTGGGGCTTGTGGGGAGGCAATACATCATGGCAGGGAGTGTGTGGCAGAGGAAGCTGTTTACCCCACAGCAGCTAGGAAATAAAAAGAGATGAGACTGGCATCCTGCAATCTCATTTAAGTGAGCACCCCTAATGACTTAAAGACATCCCACTAGGCCACACCTCCTAAAAGCTTCCACTACCTCTCAATACTGTCAAGGTGGAAACAAAGCCAATCATACAGGAGCTTTTGTGGGACATTCCAGATTCAAACTTCAGCAGAAGTATAATTCTAAACTGGCTTTCTGTGATCTTTCAAAGTCATGAAACATCAGAGTAGCCCATGGGATGGGCTCTGATTTAGGAAAGCTAGAGAATTCTGAACAGTGTTTTATGGAACTTCCTCTGGGAAAGACAGTTCTGCAGAGGATTATGCTCCTATTTGTACATCTTTGAGACCAGGAGGAATCTTAAAACCTGTCTCCTCAACCAGCACATTTAGAATCCTAAAGAGCAGGAAACATGTACATTTTATTCACGACTATGTCCCCAGTGCCTAGCATTGATGGCTGGCTCCCAGAAAACATTCAATAACTCCCTATTAAAATCAAAGGACAAGCAAATGAACAGGAATCTAATGGTACAGAGATTTGGTAGTTTTTTTTTTAGTATAATGCTCTATTAGTAAGGTTTTCATTTCAGTACCCATAATTATATTTATAGGCTCCAAGGTTTTTCTAAAAAAGCTCACTAAAATATTTATCCCCTCATTTGATTCTTTGTTTAACCCTTTTAGTTCAAAAGAAACCCATCATCTGAATTTCTCTAAGAAGACAAGTGTTAATTTGGTAATTATTGAACAAGGGTTGATAAAAATCTCTATGTGCCAAGAGTAAAGAAATGAATAATATATAAATACTGGATGACCTTTTTTTTTTAAAAAAAAATCCTGAGATAACTTGCAGAGCCGAGGTCCATGTTTTTGAACGAGTATGTATGCTTTTGGTATTACTGGTTCAGTTGCAAAAAGCTGAACATAGATAGTTAAGATAGAAAAAAGAAAAATGCCACTGTTAACTCCTTTTCTCTGCTGTAAGATATTAGTTGAAATATTAACTTTTTCCATAGCGAAAGGGACAGACACCACAATCCAATTCCACTAACTTCTATGGGAGACTAGATAAGAACCATTCAATTACAGGTTGCTTATTTATCTAATTCTCTTGGCAGGATTTGCTTTTGGTGAAACAAATCACCTGTTGAAGGAGGGAGGGAAGCCATTTAAGTGATTACAATCTGCTGCAGCTAATTTCCTCTTTAACCTATTTGTAAGTCAGCAAGAGCCGATAATTGTAATGAATAGTTCTTATGGGAAGTTTGAGCTGACATTTGGATCTCATTAGACTTTGACAAACTTCTGCCATCCTACTCTCTTGGAACTCTTTTGCTGGGATTAGTTTTCAAGAAAGTATTAAATGCGTGGCATTCAGCGCAGATCTTTGGGGCTTCAGGGTATGGAATCCAGTTCTGCCATTACCAGCTGTGTGAATCAGGACAATTTTTTGTTGTTGTTTTTTGTTTGTACTGGAAGTTGAACCCAGAGACATTCATT
The DNA here is from genome assembly GCF_963383645.1 of Muscardinus avellanarius. Classification (NCBI taxonomy): domain Eukaryota; kingdom Metazoa; phylum Chordata; class Mammalia; order Rodentia; family Gliridae; genus Muscardinus; species Muscardinus avellanarius. Next base: position 20,123,597 of record NC_137804.1, on the reverse strand, counting down.
TTCTGAGCTATATCTCTAATAGTATTTTTTTTTTTTTTTGGTGGTACTGGGGTTCCTGGAAGCCCTTCTACCTCCGGGCTACACTCCCAGACCTATTTTTTTATTTGCATTTTTGGAAACAGGGTCTCCTAAGCCAGCGCGCGCGGCTGGCTTCGAACCTGCGCGATCCTCCTGTCTCCGCCTCCCAAGCGCGGGGATTACAAGCGTGCGCCACCACGCCTGGCCTTTTTTTAAATTTTGAAACTATGTTTTGCTACCTTGCTGAGTGCCTAGGTAAGTTGCGGAGGCTGGCCTTGAACCTGCAATATTTCTGTCTCAGCCTCCCAAGTCCTGGGATTAAAGGCATGTGCCACCATGCCTAGCTAATTCTTAATTTTTTTAAAACTATGTTTTTGTTAGAAATGATATTTTTGCTGATTATATGAGCTCATAAAAACTGCTAGGTTTTCAGGTATAATATGATTAACGGTGTCTAGCATGTGACAAACATACAATTACAGGCCTCATTATCAATGAGAATTTCTGAAATAGAAAAGATGACTGGATAAAGAAGGGGCATTAGAAAAACAAAGCGATTTCTTTATCACCTGTTAGAAAATTTAACATATGATTAGTAGATACCTACTCTGTTATCAATAGTAGAAGCAGACATCTTTTCAGTTCTGGTACCAAACTACTTCTGCATCGTGTGTGATATATTCAGCAATCTTTATAAAGATTATCTAATTTTAGGGGTATAGTGTATAATACGTTTATTATTATTATTATTATTATTATTAATTTATTTTTGGTGGTACTGGGGTTCTTGGAAGCCCTTCTACCTCCGGGCTACACTCCCAGACCTATTTTTACATTTTTATTTGGAAACAGGGTCTCCTAAGCCAGCGCGCGCGGCTGGATTTGAACCTGCGTGATCCTCCTGTCTTCGCCTCCCAAGTGCGGGGATGACAAGCGTGTGCCACCACGCCCGGCTTGTATAATGCTTTTAAAATACTTTTATTTGTGCATTGTAATTATACATCTTAGTGAGGTTAAAAGTTATACAAACATGCACACAGTCCTTGGTGAGTTTCCCTTCAGGTCCTGCCCTGCTACCCATACAGTACCCTCTCAGAACATTCTAGTGAGACTGGTAATGATGTCTTCATACCTAGGCACAGCATTCTTTGGACTGTTTCTTTCATCAGTTCTTCTCTTTCTCTCTCCAACTTTTCACCCCTACCCCCACCCACGATTCTACTGACCTCTCTTTTAGTTATCTAAAATTATCTTGAATAAAACACCCAAGTCTTAGCAGGAAACTAAATTCAATTAGTTATGAATGCCAGTTCATATTAAAATTGAAATAATACACATATTAAATAAATACACATATTAAAAATGAAATAAGGGGATGGGAGGGGAGAACAAGGAAATTCTCTAAAACACACAATATACATAAACATATTGAAGTCAACCACTAAGCCAAGCAAAGGAAAGAGGGATGGGGAGGGAATGGGGTGGGACTTGGGTAGGGGTTAAATCGGTGATGTGTACATGTATGTATACACAAGTTTTTCTACCCCAATATGATCTATGAATATAATACGCCAATAAAAAGTTAAAAAAATTAAATGTTAAAAATGTAAAAAAAAAAAGAAGTTGGAAAAAGAAGGCTGGTGAATGTAGATTATACAAAAAGTGAAAGAAAATAAGAAAGGAGGGATAAAGACTAGTAGTGTCTCAATAAAGTAGATACTTGAGGTAAAATCATGTATCATTGCTAAATTGTAGGCATGTCATTACTTTCATTTTTTACTGTTTTTTTTTGAGATTGGAGAGTCTAAATATTATGTATAGAAAAATAACTTTTTTTTTTTTTTTGCATTACCGGGGATGGAACCCAGGGACATTGTACCTCTGAGCTACACCCCCAGCCCTATTTATTTTATTCTTTATTTTGAAACAGGGTCTCAATGAATTGCAAAGGGCCTCACTAAGTATTTGAGGCTAGCCACAAACCACAATCTTCCAGTCTCTGCCTCCCAAATGCTGGGATTACAAGCGTGTGCTACCATGCCCGGCCTGACAAATAACTTTTAATTTTTTTTTGTGTAGAGGCGTTATGGGGGCTTGTAAAATATAACTTCGGAAACACACTAGAAATTTCTAGTGGGTATATATTTGAGGACAAGTTTAGTTTACCATCTCATAATTTTTTATTTTTGGTGGTACTGGGGTTCCTGGAAACCCTTCTACCTCCAGGCTACACACCCAGACACCTATTTTTTATATTTTTATTTGAAAACAGGGTCTCTTAAACCAATGTGGCTGGCTTCGAACCTGTGCAATCCTCCTGTCTCCACCTCCCAAGAGCGGGGATTACAAGCGTGCGCCACCACGCCCGGCTATTCAGGCTATACTTCAAGTCATTTTGAACACACATCAATTGTTTCTGACATTAAAAAGATTATTTACAGCCCACTTAGATAGATTTAAAAGTATACAAGCCATCCATACCATAAATAATCTAGCATACAAAAATAATCTAGTATACAAAGAGAAAGAATAGAACGTACCTTTTTCTTTTGGTACTGGGGATTTTGGTACCAGGGGCATTCTACCTCTCAGCTACAACCCCAGCCGTATTTTATTTGGTACTTTGAAACAGGATCCCACTAAGTTGCAGAGGGCCTCACTAAATTGCTGAGGCTATCTGTGAACTTGTGATCCTCCTGTCTCAGGCTCTCAAGTACTGAGATAACTAGTGTGCACCACCATGCCTGGCTGAAAGTATCTTTCCTGTTTATTCAATATTTTGCTTTGAATTTATTTAATCTATTATTTATAGTGGACAGCTAAGAAATTCCCCCCTAGTCTATAAGTAGTTTAGCCTAAAGATAAAAATAGCCTCATGTTGCTGAACAAATAAAGTTTGGTCTGTTGGTATCTATACTCTCATTTCAAAACTGTTACCTAATTTCCTAATTTTATATATATATAGATATATACAGAAGCCTATATTAAAAAATAAGGAGACATGTCAGAAATAAAACTTAGAGCAGTCAAGAGAGCCGTTGGTATGTTAGAGGCAAATTTTTGTATTCTTTCTGCTTCTGTATTTCTTTTGTATTCTTTCTGCTGTAAAATTTCTCTCGGCATCACCAATGTGAATTTTTAGCTATTATTTCTGTTTTGATGACTAATCTTTTCTTTACCAGCTTTTCGTTCTCCTTGCTCCCCTGGGACCGCTCTCTAAGGTGGCTTCCTGAACACCATCTCATTCTTTATAGTGAAGAGGGTTGGAACAAGTGCAAGCATAAAGCCTTTCATTGTTCTTTGTTTGTGAAACTAAAATTAAAACAGGCATAAAGGAGCCTCTGAGAAGCCATTTGCCCTCACGATCTGAATTTCTGGGTCTCTGATCTGTTTAAGCCAATGCTTTTCCATTCGAGGAAGTGTCCCTTCATACCACCTGCCTTCTAGGACAGAAAGTCTTTTCGCTCCTGCTCAATTTTTGTTATCAAAGAACTTATAAAGTGGAAGTTATTTGGGGTCCTGTAATTGTGTCAAGTGTTCCTGAGAGGTATCATGAGGGTGGGGAGGGAGAGTGAGATAGAGCAGATGCACTGGGGCTATGAGCAGAAACCCTTCAAGTTGCGTATCTAAAAGTAGCATCTGGCAGAGTGGGAACCACAGAGCTCCAAGGACCATGGTAGAGGTAGAGAGCTTGTGAGATTTCTTGCAGCCTTGATATCAGAACAAAACTGCCGGTAAGTCATGAAATTCACTCTAGCGTCTCATAAAACATAGCCAATAGAACTTTAACCTGAGTGAAAAGCATGTAGACTGTGATCAAAGAAGTAGGAGTTGGAGATCGCCATAAATTAGTTCAAAGCCGTGTTTTTCAAATGTGTGGACCTGAGACCATTAACATCAACTTTACATAGTGACTTGTAGAAATCCAATTTCTTTATCTCCAACGTAGATCTGATGAACCAGAAACTTTGAGGGTAAGGCCCGGGAGTGTGTGTTTTAAGAAATTTTCCAGGTGATTCTGATGCTCATTAAAATTTGAAAGCCACTATTTTAGGATATTGGAGCCATTTTTACTTACTGAATTACTTCAATAAGAACATAGGCTCATCTGATGTCTCTATAATGAATTATTAATTATTACAGGTTTGTGGATGAATAAATGTATGGATAAAAGACTTAAATATTAATGGAGGAACCTGGAAGGATTTCACTGTTATGTTGTTCTAGGGCCTGAAGTTAGCCCTTTCTTGAGGACCTCTCTTCATTCTCAAGTCTTAGCTCCTCTTGACCTCTGGCTCTCAGAAGATGTCATCATTTGTTATATCACAGTGAAGCCATACTGTCTAATAGCCACTGGCCACTTATGGCTGTTTAAATTAAATAAACATGAAATATAATTAACATTTAGTTCTTTAGTCACATTAGCCATATTTTCACTGTTCTTGAGGCTGCACATAGAGCTAGTAGCTACTATATTAGACACTACAGATATAAAGTGTTTCTACCATTGCAGAAAATTCTGCTGGACAGAACTGCTATAGCATTACTCTCATATATCTGACATTAGACTCCTAAAAGCTACCCTTTCATTTGTAATGCTTGCCAATTGCTGTGGTGTAAATACTCAACACCATGATCATTTTTAGACTACTGACATGATGTCACTGAGCATGTACCTGGAAAGAGATAGTCAGTTTTTGAGAGCAAATGTAAACTGGTTTCAAGGCACTGATGGTTTTATAGGAAGAGTTCTTTCTTGATAGCAGAAAGTGCTGGCTCTGTTCTATACATTCAAATTTCATTTTGCAGTAGGATTGGTTTTCCAAAAATAACAGCCTCTACCATCTGGTACTCCATTAAGATTTGTGACTACAACACACTAATAAAAATTAATAAAAACATACTAAAAGTGCCTAATAATTCAATCAATTGTATTTTTGGCAAAGGTATGAATATACAGTGTCTAACTTATCTTAGTTTTTCATATACCAATGGAAAAAGTGCTCAAATGAATTTGAGGTAGTGTCTTACAGTGTCTACACACATGAAACTAAACCATACAAGGTACTAAGATGTGTAGACCCTCATCTAGAATTCTATATTGAGTCAACAGTGGCAATACAGAGACTATTTCTATTAGTAGAGGCACTTACAGTCTACATCTGGTTGTGGTAAGTGGATATGAGTGTCTTGCTCTGTTCAAAATGAGAGGGTTGAAGCTGGGTGTGGTGGTGAACACTTATAATTCCAGTTCTCGGGAGGCTGAGGCAAGAGGATTGCAGGTCCAGGGACAGCCTCAGCAACTTATGAGGACATCTACAACTTAGTAAAATAAAGAATAAAATAGAACTGAGGTACTAAGTCAGAAGTAGAATGCCCCTGAGTTCAATCCCCAGTGTCTGTCTTTTTGTCTGTCTCTGTCTGTCTGTCTCTGTCTCTCTCTCTCTCAGAAGAGTTGCCTGTTGTCATGAATGACTTGCAAATATGATGTCAAAAGTGAGAAATGTTTTTAATTTAAAAATTTTACCACTTAAAGAAGTGTTTTAATATCCTTTTGAAAGCCGGGCATGGTGGCGCATGCTTGTAATCCCCGTTCTTGGGAGGTGGAGGAGACAGGAGGATTGCACAGGTTCGAAGCCAGCCTTGCTGGCTTAAGAGACCCTGTTTCTAAATAAAAATATAAAATAGGTCTGGGAGTGTAGCCTGGAGGTATAAGGGTTTCCAGGAACCCCAGTACCACAAACACACACACACACACACACACACTCCTTTTGAAAGATAAGGTTTTGTTTTAATTGTAAGCTAAACAAAACTCTATATATAGTCAGGGCTAGCTTTTTTTTTAGAATCATAATGAAAGTTAGTAGATTTTTTTCATCACAGCATTATCTAATTTTCTTTATTATTTCTTTCCATTTTTGGGGGATGGTTATGGTGAGGGTTTATGTTCATGAATTAAAAAAAATCTGCTAACAGATCATCTGTTAGAAAGAAATATATTTTAGCCAATACATTCATTTTTTGGGTACAAAGCATTGAACCCAGGGGCATTTTACCTCTGAGACACATCTCCAGCCCTTTTTATTTTTTATTTTGGAACAGGGTCTCCTATATTACTGAGGGTGGCTTCAAACCTGTGACCCTCCTGTATCAGATTCCCAAGTGATAGGATTATAGGCTAATGTATCTGGCTAGTCCATAGATTTCATATAAAAAATATTTGGAAGTGAGAAAGCAGAATGATTCTTATTGTTTTCTTAAAAATGGAAACCCCTAACTTTGAATGCCTCTGTTACTAAAAACTGTTTTTTAATTGTGAAAATCATAACTGGATGAGAGATACCATGTAAACAAATGAGCTGGTTGAGCACATTTATTTCTGCAGAATGATAACAGGCAGTTGGGTCAAACTGGGTCATTTTCAGGCCTTTGGGAGTCTGCCATTCCAGTGCCGGTCCAATTAAAGCTGGGTGTCCTGGAATGACAGCTGCTAAAAATTCAATCAATAAGTGGTGTCCAAATGTCAGAGAGAGTCTGGCAAAGTGGGGACAGCTTGAGGCAATCTGCATGGTTTGATTCTGAGTAGTCAGAGTTTAAATTTGACTTAGGTAAGAAAGAAGTCAGCATCTTTAATCCCCAAGCATGACACGCCATCTAGTCGGTGGACTTATTAAAGGTCAGGCAATCAATATGGTTGGCATCGCCAGAGATAGGTGACAGAATGTGGTTTTATTTCTTGGAATTGTATTTTTTTTTTTTACATTTCAACATATAGAAAGGTAAGAAGATTGTCAGGTGGTGTAAAATAACCTGTATCACAGTAAAGTGAGCTGATTGTGGGTCAAGGGACTACATTCCAATATTCAGTTGATGTGGGAGGAGGAAATGAGGAATCTCAAACTACTTTCACTGCTTCCACATTTGTTTTTGTTAAGGGATATATATATATATATATATATATATATATATATATATATATATACATACACACACACACACACACACACACACACACACACACACGTATATGTTAAGGGATATATATGGCAGTACTAGGGATGGAACCCAGAGGCATTCTACCTCCGAGCTGCACCTCTAGCTCTACTTTTTATTCTTTGTTTTGAAACAGGGTCTCACTGAGTTGCAAAGGGCCTCACTAAGTAGCTGAGGCTGTTCGCGAGCCGCGATCCTCTGGTCTCAGCCTCCTGAATGCTGGGATTACAAACGTGTTCCACCATGCCTGGCTAGGGCTTAATATTTTGAATGAGCACCTATTCTTTGGGGGAAGAATTGGATGGCTTTGTATATCATTAATCCAGGAAGGTGGAAATACCAGGAGAAACGTATGCTTTCTTATGTTGTTTCTTTGAGTCTTGACTTAGACTCAGAGAAAAAAAAAAGGAACAGGATTTTCTCTTTCCAAAATCACTTGGAATGTAGCAGAGATAATTGCTGTGTTATGTTCTCCTATTAAATTACATTTATGGATTTACAAACTGAGGAAAGAGGGGTCTTAAAATATTTTCCATTTGCATATTATTTCTAGAGAAGTATCAGAACAGATATGGGATGGAAAAAGATAAAGATAGTCTGAGGAGGAAGGGAATAATGATGTGGTTAAAACCTTGTCATTTGAGAACTAAATCATCATGCTATGATACGAAAATATTCAAGTAAGTTCGTTCAGTTTCCACTGGGCATGGTGGTGCACACCTGTAATTCCAGGATTTGGGAGGCTGAGACAGGAGGATCACAGGTTCGTGACCAGTTTTGGCAACTTCGGCCCTCTTTCAAAAAATTAAAGTAAATAATAAAGTAAAATAAAATAGGCTGGAGGTGTAGCCCCGAGGTTGAATGCCCCTGGTTCAATCCCAAGTAACACACACACACACACACACACACACACACACATGCATGTACGCACACACACACACACACACACACACACACACACACACACAGCAGGTTGGCCATTCACAAGCCAAACATAAATGGTTCCTTTGTTTCTTCCTCTAATTAAAAAAAAAAGAAACTTCCAGTTAACCAGGTAGTATATGTGTTTTCATTTTCACCCAGAAAGACCAATATTGAAATTGGTGAAGAAATAAACTTGAGCTTATCTGAATATTTAGATTTCATTTAATAAAAGTTAGAAAATATATGCAGATGAATACATATATCTCTAGACCAAAGATTGTATTGTATTATGTGAAAAAGTTAGGGAAAGTTTTCTTTCTTTCTCTTTCTCTCTCTCTCTCTCTCTCTCTCTCTCTCTCTCTCTCTCTTTCTTTCACCTCTGAGCTACACCCCCATCCCTATTTTTATTTTGAAGCAGGGTCTCACTGAGTTGCAGAGGACCTCACTAAGTAGCTGGGGCTGGCCTCGAACTGTCTCAACCTCCCAAGTACTGGGATTAAAGGTTAAACCACCATACCTGGCTTGTCTTTCTTTCTTTCTTTCTTTCTTTCTTTCTTTCTTTCTTTCTTTCTTTCTTTCTTTCTTTCTTTCTTTCTTCTTTTGTGGAATCCAGGGACATTCTACCTCTGAGCTTCACCTCCAGCCCTATTTTACTTTTTATTTTGAAACAGGGTCTCACTAGGTTGATGAGAGTCTCACTATTTGCTGAAGCTGTTCTTGGGCCTGTGATCCTCCTGTCTCAGCCTCCCAAGTACTGGGATTACTAGCATGTGCCACTATATAGCCTCACTCACAGCCCTTTTCTGTTTTGCTTTTAAGCAGGGTCTTGCTAGGTTGCTGACAGTCTCGCTAAGTTGCTAAGGCTGGTCTTGAACTTGTGATTCTCCTGTTTCAGCCTCTCAAGGACTGGGATTACAGCCATGTTCCACCACACCTGACTTTCTGCTTTTCCTTAAACTTGGAACTTCTCTTTCATGGAGTTTGGATGAGATTACAAAAAGAAGCTAAGGGCACTAAATACCAATTTATGTCAAATGCAGAGGCTCTCGAATGACATCTTTAGTGAGCTGGGATGCTCAAAGTCTCAGTAGGGCAAAAGTTGTCCTTAGGGTTTAAGAATTTCCTTTTTCTTTAATCTTGCCGGGACAATGTAGAAGGACCATTGTTTGATAGCTCCATTGTTTGATACCTCCATTGAGAAGAATATATGTAAATATGGGAAAGAGGACAGTTACTTAGTGGATTTTTCTGCTTTTCTGGGCTTACAGTAGAGTCCATTTATGGCCCCAATTTTTTCCTATCCCTGTATCCATCCCCTTTCTTTATAACTTCATTCTTTCTTCTCTTTTTCTTTCCATTTCTTTCTCTCTCTCCCTCCCTCCCTTCCTTCCTTTCTTTCTAGCATTTTACCTCCAAGCTACATCCCCAGCCTTATTTTATTTTGAAACAGAATCTCACTAGGATCTGCGATCTTCCTGTCTCAGCCTCTCAAGTACTAGGATTACAAGCGACCTCATTCTCTTTCAATGGATGGTGTTTACTTCCTTTGAATCGCGGCTTGTCTTGTGCATTGCACTGACTGGCCGGCCACAGCACAGACAACAGCATGCCCTTTCTGAGCATGTTAGGTAGTTAAGATAGATAAGAAAAACAAACAAACAAACAAACACACACACACACACACACACACACACACAAAAACAAAAACAAAAAAACCCCAAAACAACAACAGAACGCGGCGGGGAAGGAAACCTTTCCCAAAAGAAAAGACAGGAGTCACCCGGACCAGCTGTGGCCAGAGACTGCTAGCTTATTTATTACGTTGCAGCTTTAGAGTTCCCACATGACGTAATCATGCGCCACACACTAAGCCGTGGTGCAAAACTCAAAATTAATATGAAAAGGGGTGAGATTTCTGGGGTTGTTAAAGCCTACCATGTGGCAGAGGACCCTTCCTCTCTCTTCTTGGCCCTCTCTCCGCTTTTCTCGGCTCCTGGACCCTCCTGTCACATTTATCCAAAGACATTTTTCATGGTTACTCTTATCAGCATCCTCAAGATGAAATCTTTCTTTTCAGGGGACAAGAACCAGGGTAAATACCCATGGCCTGTGAGAAGTGTAGGCTGAAGAAGTAATTTTGTGGGTTAGTATGTTTTCTAATGAGAACATGCTATGAGAACATTAGGATCCCAACTCACTGGGAGACGATGAGATAATCCCTGCAGCAGCAGACACATGGCAGAGCCCGGGCAAGTGGGCCACGTTAGGTGACTGTCCCAGAATCGTGAGCTACAGATGCCTAATGCCAAACAACTGACGTTTTGTGGCTGTTACACAGCATTATAGTGCAAACGGATAACTGGTACAGTTTCTAGATGGCCTGAAGGTATAGATTTCAGGTGAATTCTTCATGGAACTGTTGGTGCTTTATCAAAATAAAGAAGGATCTTTGAAGTGACAAAGTTGCTTAAGCCCCGGTGTCTCCTACAGGACATTAATCTACTGACTGACTTGATCTGGGGTAATAGTTCCAGCCCTCTGCCTGGCAGCAGCCACGTGCAACCCCACTTGTATCTCTTCCAATCTGATAGGCAGTGTCTAGAGGTTATCGAGTTAATATTCACATAGGACCTTATTGCATCAGGATTTCAAAATTTCAGCATCATTAGGAGCTTGCTCTCCTTGGAGGTTAGAAATGGACTGCTAAGGGCCACAGACATATTTGATTTTGCCATGAGGTGGGAGAGCAAAATTGCCAATTGTGTGTGTGTGTGTGTGTGTGTGTGTGTGTGTGTGTGTGTGTGTGTGACTTGGGATTGAACCAGGGGCGTTTGACCTCAGGGCTACACCTCCAGCCTATTTTTTTTTTTACTTTCTATTTTCCGGGTTCTTTTCTGGTGTATGTAGAATGAATCAATGTACCATCCTTTTGAGACTAATATCATCTGTTGGCTTTTATTTTACCTCTATTTCTTCCTCTTTCTAGAGAGAAGAATGGGATGTCCTAGAAGCCCCAGGGATTTCTGACTCCTAGGGACAGGCTTTTATCTGTGGAGAGCAGGGCAATTTGACTGAAAATAGAGACTACTTAGGATTCATCGGAGGAATTTTCCCTCTTCATCATCATTATTTTATTTGCCTGGTGATTTGATCTTCCGCGGCTGTTCAGAGCCCACCATGAGATGACTTTGCGTCAGCAGGAGCTGGATCTTTCTCAAATACTCAAGGACAAACCTCCCTCCTCCAAGTTTCCTCAGTGGCAATAATTGTCTTGTCTGGGGATCCTATTCTGATTAATTCAACTTCAGTTTCCGTACTCCTTCAGCGGATTCCAAATTTGCTGTGGTTGAAAAAAAAAGATTCTCCTGCGAAGTTTCATAGAAGGAGGTGGTGAGAACGGGGTTTAGGATTTAGTCAGCTAAGCAACCTTTAGAATGCGAAGGGTAGCTGGGTGTGCACAGCGAACAAGAAGGAAGGGATGCCAGCTTTCTTCCCGATCCGTGCTCCTAGTGTCAGCATAATTCACTTTTGCAGAAGTTTCAGCTATCTTTGCTCTGCGCAGAGCTTTTCCCTGTCCTCCTCCAGCCCAACCCAGGGGAAAAGCAGTCAAAAGATTGCAATACGCGGACGCAGACAGCAGAGGGCGCGCGCGCCACAGACACAAGCCGTCCTCTCTGCTGTGGTTGCTGGGGCCAGTTTCATGCTGTTCTCCACACCAACGGGTCTTCGGTAAGCTTTGTGGTTTCACTAAGTCCTTTCTGCCGACAGTGTGGCCAGCGAGTCAGTCTTTTTAGATTTACTTTTTTTTTTTTTTTGATACTGTGATTAAACGCAGGGGCTTTCTACCTCTGAGCTTCATCCCAGCAAACTCCTACCCACCTTAAAAAAAGTTTTTCTTTTGTAAATTTTGAAACAGGTCTCCCTAAGTTGCTGAGGGTCTCACTAAATTGCTGAGGCTAGCCTCAAACCTGCAATCCCTCCTGTCTCAGCCTCCCAAGAACTGGGATTATGGGCATACCTCACCATGCTCAGCTCTGCCTGGTTTTAATCCCTGGCCGCAGGTCCCCCTCCCCCATCCCTGCTAATTTTATCACCTCTTTGCACCTCAATCTCTCATCTGAAAAACGGGGAAAGAACAGATGTAGTGAGGACGAGGTGAGGATCTTGTGCGGATGGTGGAGTTCTTGTGTAATGCATTTAAAACACTACCCGACACTCAGAAAGGGCCGATGATGTGAATAGTGTTATCTAAAGATGCTACATCCCAGCTCTTTACCCCCCACCTTTCATAGGCTCACGTCTGAATGCAAACATAGATTAATATGGCAGTAGGTTGACTCTTCTTCCTTCTTCAAAACTCATCTCAAAGAACATCACCTCTGTGGTCCTCTTGCAAAAAAATGCTTGTGCTAAATCAAATCACAAGAAAGCACCAGCCACACCCCAATTGAAGGACCTTCTTCTAAATAAGTGGACCATGCCCATCCAAAATGACAAGGTCACCAAAGACAAAGACCGCAGCTGTCTCAGAGATAGCTGTCAGGGCCCTAGAGATGGGTGATGATGGAATGCAATGCATGGGGTGAGGATTTCTCCTGCTATTTTAAAGTATATGTTGGTACAATTTGTGAACTCCGAGTAAGGTCTGTAGATATGATAATTACATTAGTATTAGTTTCCTGATTTTGGTACTCATAGGCTATGGAGAAGAATGCTCATGCTTTATGAAACATCCTGGAGTATTTAAGAATGAAGAGGGAGCCCGATATGGTGGAGCACACCTGTCATCACTTGAGAGACTGAGGCAGAAGGATTGCAGGGTTGAGGCCAGCCTCAGCAAATTGGTGAGACCCAGTTTCAAAATACAAAAGGCTGGGGTGTAGCTTGGAGGTAGAATGCCCCAGGGTCCAATCTCCAGTACAAAAGAAAAAGAAGGAAAATAAACAAAAACACAAAAGATAAAAGAAGGCATCATCATCTCTACAAGTTATTTTCAAATGATATTTAAGGAAAATGTACATATGTATATATGCATGCATGTGTATATACATATATGCATATGTTTAAATATATATGAGGGCCGGGCGTGGTGGCGCACGCTTGTAATCCCCGCACTTGGGAGGCAGAGACAGGAGGATCGCCCAGGTTTGAAGCCAGCTGTGCGCGCAGCTTAGGAGACCCTGTTTCCAAATAAAAATGTAAAAAATAGGTCTGAGAGTGTAGCCCAGAGGTAGAAGGGCTTCCAGGAACCCCAGTACCACAAAAAAAAAAAAATATATATATATGAGAATATATTTGGTATAACATATATGTCTATCTGGATAAAGGGTATGTAAGAGTTCTTTGTACTGTTTTTACAACTTTTTTATAAGCCTAAAATTACAATAATGTGTAAAATTAAGAAAATCAAAACTATAAGTAAACAATAAGCTGCTTTATATCAGATGCCTCCTCTCAGCAGATTTTTCTTGAAGTCCCCTGCCCTCCTGCCCACCCCCTCGTGTGGGTTGGGAGCTCCCAGCTTTTAGCCTGCAGCCTCTCTGTCTCTGTCTGTCTCTGTCTGTCTTTGTCCCTCTCCTCCCTCTGTCTCTGTCTCTCTCTCTCTCTTGATCACCTCTTTCTGTCTCTCTGTATCTGTCTCTCTTTGTCTCTCTCCTCTCTCTGTCTCTCTTTCTCTCTCTCGCTGTCTCCTCTCTCTTCTGTCTCTCTCTTTGTCCCTCTCCCTTTCTCCTCTCTCTGTCTCTCTCTTCTCTCTCTGTCTCTGTCTCTCTCTCGCTGTCTCCTCTCTCTTCTGTCTCTCTCTTTGTCCCTCCCCCTCTCTCTCCTCTCTCTTTCTCTTTCTCTCTCTCTTGGTCACCTCTCTCTGTCTCTGTCTCTTCTCTCTCTCTGTCTCTGTCTGTCTCTGTCTCTCTTTTTCCCTCTCCTCTCTCTCTCTCTGTCTCTCTGTCTCTCTCTGTCTCTGTCTCTCTCTCTCTGTCTCCTCTCTCTTCTGTCTCTCTCTCTTTGTCCCTCCCCCCTCTCTCCTCTCTCTGTCTCTCTCTCTTGATCACTTCTCTGTCTCTCTCTCTCGATCACCTCTGTCTCTGTCTCTCTCTTTCTCTCTTGATCACCTCTCTTTGTCTGTCTCTGTTTCTGTCTCTCTTTGTCTCTCTGTCTCTGTCTCTGTCTCTCTCTCGATCACAGCGCCCGTTGTTCCATATTGCGAGCGTCTGTTATTTCACTTACCTGTAAGGCTGGGTGAAGAGGGCAGAGATGCTCCGTTATTGTTCACCTTCTCGTCACCTGAGGCAGCCAGTGCCTGGCACCGAGGAGAAACACATTAAGGGTCGGCTGGGAGAATAAGGTAGTGGAACTTGGCCTTCCATCCACAATTTGTTCTTTTCCAAGACCTGTTGTAAATTCCGGACTTGCTTTTCAGTTTTTATGGCAGCCGTGTAGCACAGGCCGGGGACTCGGCGCACCTCGTCTGAATGCTGACTTCTGTCACTGCACGCACGAGGGAGGCTCCCTTCAGTTTATTTATGCCTTAGTGCTAGGATTCTCTAGCTCAGAGACACTGTGAGCGCCAGGAAAGGAAATTAAATATACAGTGGGCTTCTTTTGTATCGGCATTTAGCGTAAGGGAATTCCACTGTATGTGCTCAGTGTTGAGTGTGTCTAAGATGGAAACAAACATATTTCTCCTACAATACAGTCCCTGAAGAAACAGCAATCTCTGCTGAAGTTTGAGGCAGAACTGTCTGTAGGAACATTCATGAGAAATATTGTGTGTGTGTGTGTTTCCTATTGGTGCACTGGGGGCATGTGTGCTGGGGATTGAACCCAGGAGCATTCTACCTTTGAGCTACACCCCAAGCTCTATTTTATTTTTTATTTTGAGATAGTCTCTCATCAGGTTGTGAAGAGTCTCGCTAAGTTGCTGAAGCTGGCCTCGAACCTGTGATCCTCCTGTCTCAGCCTCCCAAGTACTTGGATTACAGGCGTGCTCCACCACGCCAGGATCGAAAGGTAGATTTTATAGTGGACGATCTTAGAGATTTCCCAAGGGCAAGGTTGTCCGTATGCAATAAGCTGATGTTAGAATGTATGCCATGAAGATGTAACTGACATGCTGATTTGTGATCTCCAAATTAATTTTCTCTCCTAAGAAGGTATGCACTGTGCCATTTCTCTACCCCTCTTTTTATATAATGCTAATTTTTAAGGTGGACCTTTTGCTATTTGGCAGAGACAAGATGCCATAGAAAAATCAATATCCCTTATTACAAGAAGCCAAAAAAAGAAGACTAAAAGAAAAAAACCTATCTGAAAAAATTTGAAATGTAAGCACATGGACTCTAGAGGAGAAACTAAACTACATAAGAAATATTGTATGAGCAAGCCAGGTTTCCCGAGGAGGCTCTTTATTTATGCGTTGGTGACCTGGGCTGTTGGGTGCATTGGCTTTTGTTCAGGAGGGAATCTCTGTGAGGAAGAAGAATTGAAAGTAGGGGATCTGGCCTGCATGAATATATGAGGAAAATGTATAACTCCCCACACCTGGAAAAGATAACACCCTCATGCATCCCCCCAGTCAGAAATCCGTTTGGAAAAATAGAGTCTTCTTAAAAGGTGCTATGGAAGTTGAGACTCCTGCCGCCTATACTTTAGCAGTTTGATTGCTTTTTTCTAGTACTTCACGTAGAAGATGAAATAGTGCTCTTTTTGGAGGGAACTGGAGAAGAAAGAAAGGGCAATTTCAGATTAAGAGATATATTAGAAAAAGTGCTGCCCAGAGGGAAGTGGATGCTTGAAAAAGCTGGAAGCAGTCTTGTGGTTCTTAGAAGTTGGGGGGCAGTTGTATCAAGAAGGGCAGAAGTGGTCAAAGTTCCAGAGAAGGAAGAGAGAAGGGGTTGAAACATGTGGACTACTGAAACAGAATGGCAGAGCTCCTGCTTGGTGTACCCCCAAATAATACACAAGTTGTAGCCAGGTGGGTGACACAGACCTGTAATGCCAGTGTTTGGGAGGCAGAGATGGGAGCCCACCCTTGAAAGCAGGCTGAAGGCCAGCCTCAGCCACTTAGAATGGCTCTCAGTAACTTAGAGAGACCTTGTTTCCAAACAAAAATAAAGAGGACTTGGGGTGTAGCTCAGAGGCAGAATGCCCCTGGATTCAATTCCTAGTACCATAAAACAAAACACCTAAAATGTGTTTCTGTAATTTTCTACCTAAAATGATTACCTGGGTTGTCTTTCTTGAAGAATGAACTCTGTCATGACATCAGTGTCCACCGTAGATAGCGTATACCTCTGCCAGTGCCCAATGAACACTTATTTCACTAAATATGTACGCTACTGGAACCTTGACCATCTGTACTGGTAATTGTGCATGACCTTGCCACCTGGAACTTTATTTCCCAAAAGCATTTATAAACTCCTTGGCCCAAATTAACTTTGTCCAAACTTTAAAATTAAAACAAACACATTCTGGAGAAGCCAACAGATTACTTCTGATCTATGAACCATTGCTATTACATGGTTCATTTGTAAATGGAATCTGATCTCATATAGACATTCAAGAGTGTTTGGACAAAATTCTCCAAACCTTAAAAATGCCATAACATGAGGGGGACCAGAATGATTGCATTCTGGTCACCATTGGCCTTGACTTGGGGACGTTGCGGTGGCGGTGTGTGTCACATTCTTGTCCACACCGAGAAATATGTTTTGTCTCCCAGTAATAATTCTTTTATTTGTGGTACTGGGGATGGAACCCAGGGGCATTCTACCTCCAAGCTGCACCCCCTGCCCTATTTTTTATTCTTCATTTTGAAACAGGGTCTCACTGAGTTGCAGAGGGCCTCACTAAGTAGCTGAGGCTGGCTGTGAACCATGATCCTCCTGTCTCAGACTCCCGAATGCCCCCAGTCATAATTCTGAAACAAGGATCATTGCTGCCTAAAACCATGATTTGAAGAACAGTAAAGGTCAGACCAAGTAGGAAGAAGAAATCCCAGAAATGGCTAAGAAGAGGTTAGCGCAGGCATGGCACCTGACCATGCAGAGGGCATTGCGAGGAGGCAGAGTGAATGTCTCTAGAGAAAAAATAATTTGACACAGTAGGGTATATGTATGTGTACATATATATATATATACACATACATATATATGTGTATATATATACATATATATACACATATATACATATATATACATATATATGTATGTATATATATGTATGTATATATATATGTATATATATGTATGTATATATATGTGTGTGTGTGTATATATATATATATTCCATCTACATACATACATATATACATACAAATATATATACATACATCTATATGTTTATATATACATTCCCATATATATATACACAAACACCATATATATAATTATACCCATATATACATATCCATATATACATACATACCCATATATATGTATGTGCATATCTATCATCTATCTATCTATCTATCATCTATCTATCTTTGCATATTTCCTAGTTATTTGTCATCTGCTTCCAATTTTTCCCTAACAAACTCTCATGATGACTTGAAGGACTAAAAGTAGTCTTTGGGGCAAAAATAAGAGCTTAAGTCAGGCCGGTGAGTTCATTTAGGGGTCAGTGTACCCCCACTTTGGCGCCACGGCCTTTCTTTGGGTCTGTGTCTTTTCTCCCTTAGATAGCTGCAGTCGTCCTGTAACTGCCAATGCGTCCTCTCGCGCCCTGCTGCAATTGCTTTATCCCAAGCCTTCAAACTCACCCACTAAGGCTGGGAGTGTAGCTCAGTGGTAGAGTGTTTGCCTGGCATGTGTGAGGCTCTGGGTTCAATCCTCAAGACTTAGGAGAAGAAAAAAGAAAGATTATCTGCTATGCTACTCCAGAGCAATTTTTCTAAGAAGATGCAAATAGTTTTGTTTGCCAGCCTGCTTAAAAGCTTTCAGCAACTTCTTCTTCATTTTTTTTTTTTTGAGTGTGGGATTAATCTCAAAGTTTTTTAGCATTACGAACCTTCATTTTCTCCTTCTTCGACCTTGTCTCTTATGGCTTTCCTTATTCATTTTAGTTTCACACAATTTTTAAAATTTATCTCTCCAATTCTTTAAATATGCCTCACAGAGTGCTGCTTCGCCTTGTAGAGCTTTGGAAGCCGCAAGCACCCACCTTCTAACTGTAAACATCAAAGTGATTGTATTCCCAGATTGTTGCCATTGTATTTAGTATACATATCTAATTATCTTAAAAAAAAACACCTATTGCAGCCATTTATATACTTATTACTCCTACTAGATTTTCTTTTCCTCAAGGTTCACACCTAATTTATTTACTCTGGTAAATCTGGGACATGGCACATAAATTCTTAATAATCGCTTATTAGATAAATGCATAAGGTTTTCATTCTCGAATCCCAAGATTTAGTTAGTAGCTCAATAAATAAAACTAAGGACTGGTTACTGGGAGTCAGCCTTCAGCCTGGCCCTGGGCTAGGTTTCCTGTAGGAGTTGGGAAGTAAAGGAAACACCGGTGGAGAAAGGGTTTGGGTCAATGCAAATATAGGTTCATTTCTTTAGGGGAAAATAAATTTAGGACAGACAATAGCTAGTAGAATGGGGGCTATTACTAAATAGAGTTATTCATGGTAATATGGCAAAACATTTTTAGATTAGGTAATAGGAATGGGAAACAAACCTTACTGGAGTTAGTTATGTACTTGTTTTTGGCCAGAGATGAAATGTATTGAAATAGCCGGAATCGATGAGCATGAGTTGGCCAGAAAGAAGATGAATGTTGTGGTTGGTAAGGTACTTGAAGCAGGCACGGTGCAGGGCAAGGCTCGCTGTGGCCTTGATATTCTGCCAACTGTACCAAGAGGGAGAGGGAGAGTGAGGTGGGATCTGGGAGAAGTCTGTCCAGAGGACCAAGACTAAGATCACAATTTTCACTACAGCAGGGCTCCCCTTCCCCCATGTGGGGAATCCTCCCCCCTCCATGCCGCGATGCCTCAATAACAACGGGCAATAAAGGTTCATGAATTTTCTATTTATTGGTGCTGTAGCAGCTGCTACACTTAGAAGCTCACAGCTTGGTACCTCAGCTGTACACAGCTTTCTGACCCAGTGTGTAGCTCTTTTGAAAAATATTTTATAATAAAAATTCTCAGAAATACAAAATAGAGAGATTTTACCCATGTGCCCATAGACTAACTTGAATGAATCTCAGCAGTTTGTGATCTTTTTTACTGATGCATTTTAAAGCAAATTCGAGACTAATTTTCTTTTATACATTAATAAAGAGTATGTACCTCTAACTGATATGGATATTAAAAATAATATAACATGCTGGGTATGGTACAGGATGCTTCTAATCCTGGGACTTGGGAGGCTGAGACAAGATGATTGAACGTTCAAGGTCAGTCTCAGCAACTGAGCAAGACCCCATTTCAAAATAAGAAAACAAAGCTGGGCATGGTGGTGCACGCTTGTAATTCCAGCATTTGGGAGGCTGAGACTGGAGCATCACGGTTTGCGGACAGCCTCAGCTACTTGGTGAGGCCCTCTGCAACACAGTGAGACCCAGTTTCAAAGTAAAGAATAAAGAATAGGTCAGGGGGTGTAGCTTGGAGGTCGAATGCCCCTGGGTTCCATCCCCAGACCCACAAAAATATCACCCCAAAAACAAAACAAAACAAAACATAACAAAAATATAAGAAAACAGGGCTGGGGATATAGCTTAGAGGTAGAATGCCCCTGGGTTCAATCCCCAGAAACACACACACACACACACACACACACACACACACACACACACACAGTCACACCCGTACCCATACCCATACCCAGGGTTTCTCTGCCCAAGTCATTGTTTTTCTGTGAGAAGAACCAGCCACCATGACCATTCTCCAGGTACTAGCAGTCTTTATATTTGCAACATGTCATCTATGAAGAATAGTTTCTTGGCCTGTGCCTTGGTCTAGCCCCTACTTGATATCTCAATTAGCAGAAAGATGTATTAAATCTGTAAACTAATCTAGTGCTATTTTAAGCCATACTCTTTCCTGCCATGTCAAAAGAGTTCATTAAAAACAAAAAAGATATTAGCTTGGGAGTTCCTAAAGACTTTGAGACAGTGTAAATATTTGCAGTACTTAAAGATATGGAATTCCCTGTTCTGCCTTTCAGTCTGGGGAGAACAAGGGAACCATGTTATCATGAGCCCTGTGAGCATGGTAACCATCCACCCAGGCTGCTCTCCTCACTACCAGAGAAGGTTAAATCCACTTGTATGGAGTAGAATAAGTCAACAGGGAGGATACAGAGGGTTCTGGCACTCAAGTATTTATGACATACTTGAGAAAGTAAACATGCATAGACAGGCTTAACCCTCCAGAAGGCAGGGAAGTTAAGGGCTGAAAGTTAAGTGTGTTCAAGCATAAAGAAGAGTGGAAGGGACGTCCATCTGCAATAGGCCTGGGATATTTATCTATTTATTTTCTGTGGTACTGGGAATTGAAACCAGGGAATTCTACCTCTGAGCCACACCCCCAGCCCTATTTTATTTTTCATTTTGAGACAGAATCTCACTAAGTTGCTGAGGGCCTTGCTAAGTTGCAGAGGCTGACCTCACAACCGAGTTTCTCCTGTTTTGACCTCCCACCTACTGGGATTAGAGGCATGCACCACCGCTCCTGCCTTTCTAGGCTTTTTTTTTTTTTTATAAATACCAATTTTCATTTTAATTGGTACATTGTAGTCATACATCTCAGTGGGGTACAAGATGGTAGAGGCATACATGCACACATCACTCAGCCCTTCCACAATTCCCACTCCATTCCCTCCCCCTCCCTCCTTCTCATGTTTGGCTTAGTGATTGACGTTGATATGTTTGTGAATGTACATCATGTACCTTAGGGAATTTCCCTCTTCCCCCTCCCATCCCCTTCAGTTAAGTCGCCTTTTTTTTTTTTTTTTTACTCATCTATGGTTTCTCCTTTTAGAGTTCCTACTATGACCCTTTTCTCCCCTAGATTCTGCATATTAGGGAGAGCATCTGATTTTCTTACTTTTTGTGACTGACTAATCTCACTTAGCATGGCGTTCTCCAGAATAACTTTGTTCTTTATGGATGAGTAAAATTTTATTGTGTACATATACCATATTTTGTAATCCATTCATCTGTTAATGGACATCTTGGCTGGTTCCATAGTTTGACAATTGCGAATTGTGCAGCTATGAACATAGATATGCATGCATTAGTTTGGTGGTTTGGTTTCCATTCTTTTGTGTAGATACTCAGAAGTGGTGTTGCTGGATCATATGGTAAGTTCATTCCCATTCTTCTGAGGATTCTCCATACTGTTTTCCAGAGTGGTTGTACTAATTTGCAATCCTCCACCAATGTATTAGAGTTCCCACTTCTCCACACCCTCGGCAATATTTGTTGTTTGTGTTTTAAATGTCTATTATAATTGGAGTTAGATGAAATCTCAGGGTAGTTTCTACCTCATCTGTCTGATTGCTATGATGTTGAACATTTTTCATACATTTATTGACCATTTTAATGGTATTCTTTTGTGAAGTTTCTATTTAGTTTACTTATTTTTTGATTGGGTTGTTTTCTTAGCTGTGAATTTCTTGAGTTCTCTATATTCTATATATTAGTTTGCTATCAGAGAAATAGTTGGCAAAATTTTTCTCCCATTCTGTCAGTTCTTTGTTGAGGTTCTTGATAGTTTTTTTTTTCTGTACAGAAGCTCTTTGGTTTAATGCAATCCCACATATTGATCTTCTTTTTAATTTTTTGTGCCTTTGAGGTCTGTTGAGGAAGTTTTGACCTGTGCCTATGTGTTGCAATGTTGGACCTATGCCCTCTTTAAGGAGCTCAAAGTTTCTGGCCTGATTTTCAAGTCTTTGATCCATTTTGAATTTTTTTTAAAGGAAGTGAAATTTCATGGACTTTTCTGGTTACAACTCCCAGGTAGGGAGGAAGTGTTAGTGTGTTTTGGAGTGCAAAGGGCAGTGGGAAGAAAAACAGAGTAAGTAAAATATGGTGGCGCATGCTTGTATTCTCAGTACTTGGGAGGCCAAGACAGGAGAATTTTAGGTTCACGGCCAGCCTCAGCTACTTAGTGAGACCCTCTGCAACTTAGTGAGACCCTGTTTCAAAGTAAAGAATAAAAAATAGGGCTGGGAGTGTAGCTTGGAGTTAGAATGCGCCTGGGTTCAATCCTCAGTACTGCAAAAATAAGTAAGTAAATAAATAAATAAAGTAAAAAAAATAAAAAAGGAAAGTGGAAACAGGCCAGGTGGAGAGGCCAGGATAGTAGTGACTTGTGGTGGCCTGTATGATGTTTCCCTTTTTTTTTTTTTTTGGTGGTGTTGGGGTTTCTGGAAACCCTTCTACCTCCAGGTTACACCCCCAGACCTATTTTTATACTTTTTAAAATCTGGAAACAGGGTCTCTTAAGCCAGAGTGCCTAGCTTCAAACCTGCGCGATCCTCCTGTTTCCGCCTCCCAAGCGCGGGGATTACAAGCGTGCGCCACCACGCCCGGCAGATGTTTCCCTTCTGATGTGAGTTAAAGCCAAGCGCCTGTCGCGTTCCACACACACTATTAGGACAGTACTTCAAATAACCACTTCGATGTTGCCGTGATTTTTGGCTTTAGGACTTTTAAAATTATTATTATTACTGCCTATTAATTATACAAAATAGTAGGACAATGTGTTTCACATCCAGACATGCACATAGCATCATTTGATCAATTTCGCTCTTCAGTAGAGCTTCAGGGCTTTCTTTGATGCTCAGAATGGCTGCTCCCACAGCAGAGACTGTCAGTAAGAATGGCGGAGTGCAGATCTCTCAAGGCAACTTTCAACTGCTAGAGGTGGACGGCTGTGGAAAGTGTCCCAGAGTCATCACAGGACAATTCTGAGGCATGTACTAAGCCTTGTGGCCCTACCTGGGTCACTAGCTTAACCACACATTTAATTTGTTTTTTCCTCCTTCCCTGACCCATCCTCCTGCCCCCAGAATGTTGCCTCAGAAATAAACCCGCAGGGCGTGGTGGTGCACGCTTGTAATCCCTGCGCTTGGAGGGTGTAGACAGGAGGGCAGGTTCGAAGCCAGCCATGCTGGCTTAAGAGACCCTGTTTCCAAATAAAAATATAAAAATAGGTCTGGGAGTGTAGCCCGGAGTAGAAGGGTTTCCAGGAACCCCAGTACCACCACCACCACCACCAAAAAATTATCATCGTTAATATTGGATAAATTGCTATAAAACTAGATGTCAACCATTAAGCCAAGCATGGGAAGGAGGGATGGGGAGGGAACGGGGTGGGGATCGGGTAGGAGCTAACTGGGCGATGTGTGCATGTATGTCTACAAAAGTATTTTTTTTATACCATTATGATGTATGAATACATTGCACCAACAAAAAATAAAAAATAAATTAAAAATTAAAAATTAATTAAGAAAAAAATTAAAAAAAACATTTTCCCCTTCTTTCAGGAAGTAATCTCTGAAAAGATTTTTTTTTTTTTGGTAGTAGGTGGTGGGACTGAAGGAAGAGATATTCTCTGTTTTCTTTTCTTTTTTCTTTTTCTTTTCTTTCTTTTTTTTTTCTTTTGCAGTACTGGGGATGGAACCCAGAGGCATTCTATCTCAGAGCTACACCCCCAGCCCCTATTACTTTTAGTCTTTATTTTATTTTATTTTATTTTTAAACCCACACCTAGTCTTTATTTTGAAACAGGGTCTCACTGAGTTACAAAGGGCCTCATTAAGTAGTAGCTGAGGCTGTCTGCAAACTCGTATCTTCCTGTCTCAGCCTCCCAAATGCTGGGATTACAAGCGTGCACTACACGCCCGGCTATATTCTCTGTTTCTTATTGATTTCTTTCCAGTCTAGAATAGCAAACACATACTATAACGGCGAATTTTAGGTGTTAACTGCACTAGGGTAAGGGGGATACTACATTGCTAGTAAAACCCTCTTTCTGGGTGCATGTAAGGATATTTCTGAAGAGATTAAGTTCTGCATTGATTACCCCAATAAGAAAAGATCATTGTCAACTGCCAGGAGTGGATATTTTTCAGTTTGTTAAGAGTTTGAATAAAACAAACAAACAAACAAGAAATATAGAATGGGCAGATTTTTTTCTCTTGATATGTTACATTCATTTTCTCCTGCCCATAAACATAATACTCTTAGTTCTTGGACCTAAAGACTTGAACTGAACTATACTGCAGGTTTTCCTGTTTCTCCAACTTGCCTCCATATTTGTGAGCCAATTCTTATGATAAATCTCTCAGTCTTTTCTTGCTCTCCACTTCAACCCATAGTTCTGCTTCTCTGGAGAACCCTGACCACTACACACACACACACACACACACACACACACACACACACACACACATGGAAACATATATACAGTGATTTACTGTGGTTGTCTAACAAGTGTCTATATATGGATACTCAATATATTTAATAAGTACACAAAAATGATGGAACAGATAAGATATATAGTCTTGTTTAACCTATTGAGGCTCTATTTTTCAGCTAAAGAATGGGAACTCAATACCTCCAATCATGGGAACCCAGCAGATAATTCAAAAATTTTAAGAAAATAACCCAGGAAGATGGTTGGAATTACTATGCATCAAAACGTGCATTCTGATTTTTAGTCTAGAAACTGAGGTTTTACATCTTAAGCCAGGGGATGCTCCTTTCAGAAGCTTTACAACTGACATCTAAAAAGTGACTTTTTTTGAAATATATTTTTTTTCCTCCAGGAAAGTTAATGGGAATTCTTGGCATCTCAGATTTGTAGAAAGCATGGAGGTTCCAGACTCCAACACAGGCCCACCAAAAATAGGCGCCTAATGATCTTGGATATGGATAGGGTATACAGTAGGTTCTTAATAAATACAGGTTGAATGAACAAAGATGATGTCAAACTTTCCCTCCATTGAAGGCATCCCATTACCGAGACTGAGATCCAGCAAGATCTCTGAAGTGCTTCCTTCTCCCAGCACGAGGCTGCAGGAGAGGCTTCCTCGGGCGCCCGGGACTCACCCCTCTCCCGGCCTGCGGTGTGGATTAAATATCTCCGTAGCAGCTCTGCCATCCATCCTCAGCACTTGGCTGACCCAGCATCTGTTCTTACTGAATGCTGTGTTGTGGGAGAAAGGCAGAAAATTTACTATTTCTACTCTATCATGAGGCTACCTTGAGGGAGCGATTGTGGGGTATCAAGAGGAAGATAAAGAGTGAAGTGGGTAGAAGTATTTGAGTTGTTTGTATAAAAGATTGAAAATACTGAGCCATGATTGCCAGTGGGAGAGATGGCTTTGTGCCACAGTGTCCCCCTGCGTTTTGAAGATTAGAGGGCACCATCTACTATAATATCAAAAAATGAAGTGTTCCTCCCATGGGGATTTTTATGTTATTTTGAGAATAATTGTTCTCGTTTGTGGGTAACAGGTAGTGTGGATATGAAGGCATACGTTAGTTCCGGTGGTCGCATCTGGCTTAGTTTCCCCTGCACTCCTAGGATTGGAGCCTCTGTTAGTAAAAGCAGCATAAGGATGTCTGGGCTAATGAGGATATCTTAGTTCAAATCATTTTGATTTTTTTTTTCCTGGGGTTGCACAGAAGGTGATTGGAGGACAAGGGAGTAAGACTAGCATTTAAAAATGGGCTATTAACTGTGAATCCTGAAAAAAAAATGCTTCATTGATTTCCTTTGGCGTCAATTAAACTTAAAATTAAAATATGGTTTTAAGGCCCGGCGTGGTGGCGCACGCTTGTAATCCCCGCGCTTGGGAGGCAGAGACAGGAGGATCGCGCAGGTTCAAAACCAGCTGCGCGCACTGGTTTAGGAGACCCTGTTTCCAAATAAAAATGTAAAAATAGGTCTGGGAGTGTAGCCTGAAAGTAGAAGGGCTTCCAGGAACCCCAGTACCACCACCAAAAAAAAAAAATATGGTTTTAAGCTGGGTGTGCTGGCACATGACTGTAATTCCAGTACTTGGGAAACGGAGACAAAGAATCACTGACTGGTTCGAAGCTAGCCTTAGCAACCTAGTGAGACCCTGTTTCCAAATAAAATAATAAGCCGGGTGTGATGGCGCACCCTTGTAATCCTCATGTTTGGGAGGCTGAGGCAGGAGGATTGCATCGGTTCAAAGCAGCCTCAGCTACTTAGTGAGGCTCTCAGCAACTTAGTGAGACCCTATTTTCAAATAAAATGTAAAATAGGTCTGGGAGTGTAGCCTGAAGGTAGAAAGCCTCTGGGTTCCACCCCCAGTACCACCATAAATAAATAAATAAATAAATAAATAAAATAAAACAAATTAAAAAATAAAATAGGGCTGGGGCATAGCCTAGAGGTAGAAGGCCCTTTGGTTCTATCCCAGTAATCCCAAGAAAAGAAAGAAATGGTTTTAGGTAAGCTGGTCAAAATGAAAAAAAAAAAAAGAAGAAGAAAAATGAAATAATGTCTTTCAGACATAGCACTACATCATTTTGGAGGTACTAGAGATTGAACACAGAGGCATTCTATCTCTGAACTACACACGTTCAGCCCTATTTTATTTGGAAACAGGGTCTCCCTAGGTTGCCGAGGGTCTTGCTCAATTGCTGAGACTTACCTCAAACCTGTGACATGCCTATCTCAGTTGCCCAAGTACTAATAAAACAGACATGTGCCACCATACCCGACAGCACTACAGCTGGTCTTCACTAGCTGTAGTTATTGATTTAATGACAAGATAGGTTTACTAACCAGGGTAAATTGATTGCTGCTATAAATGGAGTGTATACATTCCATTTATACTTGCCGTATATATATCCACATATACTCCACAAGATATATATAGGCTCAAATATAATAGAAGCCTATTTCCTGTTCAGGTAATAGTTGAGGAAATGTGAGCAAGATAACAGACAGCTCTCCTTCATTCACTCCTTCAGACACCCCAGCCATAGACAGGTTTCCAAGGCGGCTCCAGCTTTTCCTTTATGAGCAGTTTTTATGGGAAAGTGAATAGCTGAGCATGCATAGCATTTTTTTTATGTGCCCAGTTCAGAAGCAGTATGCATAATTTCTACGTATATTCCATTGATTAGATTGAGCTGCGTGCTCTATCTACATTCAAAGAAGTCTGGATAATGTCATAGTTTAACTCGGGTTCCCTAGAAAATTGAATCCAAGGGAAGGACTATGTGATCGTGCTGTGTTTGAGAGATATAAACTGAGCGAAGCAAGAGACAAGAGAAGGCAGGCAGATAAGTGTGGTGAGTGGTGCAAGGTGCCAGGCTCACTATCGTTTTATAAGCTGAAAGGCGCAGCATGGTGCCCAGCAGGTTGATCTGCTTGGATAGGCTGTATGGCAAGATCATTATTCAGAACATTCCATTGGAGGAGGAAGGGAGCTATGGTCTGAATCCCCTTCCCCGCAACCCAATTCACGTGTTGAAAGTTAATTGCCAATGTCATGGTACTGGGAGGTGGAGCCCTTTGTGGGTAATTATGAATGCTTGCCTTTGTAAATGGATTAATACCCTTATAAAAGGGTTTGAGGCCACTAGCTAGTTCCCCTTTGACCTTTAATTTTCCACTATGTGAGGGTGCAGGATTCAGTCCCATCAGAGGTTGCAGTGTCTTAGATGCTGTCTTGGAAGGAGAGCCCAAGCCATCACCAGACACTGAACCTGCTGGCACCTTGGCCTTGGAATTTCTCAACATTGAAAACTGTGAGAAGCCTGGCGTGGAGGCTCACACTTGTAATCCCAGCATTTGGGAGGCTGAGGCCGGAAGATCGCGGTTCGTGGATAGCCTCAGCTACTTAGGCCCTCTGAAACTCAGTGAGAACCTGGTTTCAAAATAAAGAATAAAAAATAGGGCAGGGGTTGTATCTTGGAGTTCGAATGCCCCTGGATTCCATCTCAAGTATTTCCTTGCAGCAGCATGAGCCAGCCAAGAATAAGGGAAGTAAAATTTGTCTTTGTGACTCTTTTCTCTTGCCTCTCTTTGGCCAAAGTTTGCTCCACAAGTAATTAACGCCTTAATACCCCTGGTTTGTGTCACCCAGAACTTTCAGGACTTTTCAGAAATCAAAATCAAGATGTGCTATGTTCTGATATTTTACTGAATCTAGTTCAGAAAGTGGTAGACAGGACTGTGGAATGCTGGGCCTTGGATAACAGAAGTTTGTGAATCTCTGCCAACCAAATCGAATCCTTGTGGTGGTCACTATTTATAAAACAAGAGAAGCCTTGTTCAGTACAATTTGAAACCTTATAAAAAGTTACCCCTTGTACCCTTTCAGATCCATTCGCCACTTCCAGTTATATCTGGCTCACAAACTAAAATACAGGAACAACTTTTTATTTATGTGTTACAATAGGAGGATAACACATGATCCTGGGAAGCAGAGATACAAGTCCATCCAGTCATAGACTCCCCTAAAGATGGATTTCCCTAGAAGAGCTAAGGCTGAGCATAGGTGAAGAGTATAGTCCCGCTGCTAGAGCTGGTCCTAAGGCTATAATTGGTATTTATTAGCTTATTCCACCAGCCCTCTTCTAGACCTTCGCTGGTGTGCTGGCCAGTGACCCGACCTCCATTCTGAGGATTCTAAGCTCTTTGTTTTCTTGCTGTTATTGGGCTGTGGCTGTTATGACTGGTCATTGACAGTTACTAGTTGGCACAGAAATATTAAGAGATGCTTTTAGTAAGTCTCCTGCATTAACTCACATGTTCTTTCCTGCCCACATTGGGTCACCTTTAACGTCCCAACGTTGATTATATTAGCCAGTGCAAGAACTCCTTTCTTTACTACAACGGCCACAAAGTCCAAATTAGCCAAGTGGTGGATACAACTTTTAGTTCAGTGACACTGCTACTATGTCCCTGGGGATAGTGTTCCTTCTCTGGGGACCATGGTCAAAACCTCCAGCAGAGTAGATTGTAGGATGGGAAGCATGGATAGATACTACAAAGGGTTATCAAGTTTAATAATGGAAGGGGAGAATTCTATTTCTGACCCTTTGTTTTTGGACTTTTGTATTCAATTATTGGAGATGTAATAGCTATCTGAGTCTCTTTAGGATTTTATAAACAAAGTACCATAGACCAGGTAACTTGTAAACATGAGGTATTTGTCAGTCCTGGAGGGTAGGAAAGCCGGGATGGAGGAGTTGGTAGGCTTAGTGACTAGTGAGAGTCAGCGTTTCTGTAGATAAAACCTTTTTCCTGTGTCCTTAAAAGATAGAAGGGATGAGGGTGTCTGCCTCAGGCCTCTTTTATGAGGACACTCATCCCATTAAGAGCACTCCACCCGAATGACCTTTGCACCTATTCACTTCCCAAGGCTGGATTACCTTTGGGGTTAGGATTGAAACATTCAAATTTTGGGAGGACACACATGTTCAGACCATAGCAGTCCTCCTGTCAAATGTTGGCTACATAACCCTGGATGTCGGTGTCTTAGGCTTCATATATTGTCTCTGAGATGACAGCCAGCTGAACTACTCAAGAGTTCACTCTGTTTTGTTGGTTGATCCTGAGTAACAAACTCATCTTAGAAAAACATAGATAGGCTTAAAAATGTATGCCTTTAATCAACAATAAAAAGAAAACATAAGCTGGGCGAGGAGGCACATGCCTGTAATCCTGTACTTAGAAGGCTGAGTCAGGAGGATCATGGGTTCACAGTATCTTCCTTTCTGTTTCTGGCTTATTTTTCTTAACATACTGTCTTTTAGTTGTATATATGTTGCTGCAAATGACAGGATTTCACTTTTTTATGGCTGAATAGTGTCCCATTGTGTGTGTGTGTGTGTGTGTGTGTGTGTGTTCTTTATATGTTCATCTGCTAATGAACACTTCAGTTGATTCCATATCTTGACTCTTGTGAATAGTGTGGTGTTAACCATGGAAATGAGATATTTCTTTGATATGCTGATTCTATTTTCTTGCTCAAGGCACAGGGCGCACATCTGTTACCTGGAGCCACTTGTTTGTGACCCCAAAGCCTGTGCCTTTGCTCACCATCCCTCTTAGGAGTGTCAAATACCACACACATCTGGTTGTCTAGGGAGCATCTCCTAGAGGCTGTCTCATGGGCATTTCAGATTCAACATTGCCAAAATGGATCCCACCATATTCCCTTTTGAATTTTCTTTCTTCTAGGACATACTTTGTAAATGAGGTCACCAACTCTCCAGCTTGAGCTGGACAATTAGGAGTTGTGCTTCATTATTCCTCTTTATCCTCAGTTATTCAATCAACTACTGGTACCTGTGGCTTCCAAGTTCTCCGGTTTCCCCATATTCTGTCCATTTCTCTCTATTTTCTTGCTAACATCCTAGTCTAAGTTGCCATCATTTCTTTCTTAGTAAATTCAATTACCTTCTAATTGAGCTGTACAATTGCTTAACGGGGCACAGAATATTATTTTCACCTGGATTCCCTTTAAAGTGTGCTTTATCTTCATTAGAAGAATAATTGAGATAGTGCATCTCTCTCCCTAACACCTACCCTACACTTGCATTATATCATAGTTATGGATATTAGGTGATACGGAGACTTCAGGGTGAGAAAGTTATTATATTTGTAAAGCATAAAGGAAATAATTTTGTGACTAAATGTTCAGTATGGAAAGGAGAAAGATAAAAGTGGAAAAATAGGGTTGGGAATGAGAAGATACTAAGAATATGGAAGCCAGTTGGGCATGCTGGTGCACGCTTGTAATCCCAGTAAGTAGGAGGCTGAGACAGAAGGATTGGGGTTTGTGACCAGCCTCAGCTACTTATTGAGGCCCTCTGCAACTTAGTAAGACCCGGTTTAAAAAAATGAAGAATAAAAAATTGGGCTGGGGGTGTAGCTGAGAGGTAGAATGCCCCTGGCTTCAATCCTCAGCACCCCCCCCCCCAAAAAAAAAAAAAGAATAGGAAGCCAGTGAAAATTTATAGGAAGGAAAGCCAAATAATTTTAAGAATACTATAACTTAATTATGATATTATTTGCCTTGCTATGAAGTAAATCTTCCCTTTTTCCTCTTATAATACTTTTCAAATTCTCTTAAGAACTGATGGAGGGTGTTCCTATTTTGGGATAACTGAGCAGTGCTATGTTTTATGTCTGGATGAATGTGGTATGGCACAGAGGAATCTTGAGACCAAATGGCAAAGATGGTTAAGAGAAGCAGATCTGTGGGTGTTATGGTTTGGATATGGAGTGACCCTAACCACTCAGGTGTTGAAACTTGTAGCCTTGAGGATTACATCTTCTCCTGGCACAGCCTCTCTCTGTCTGTGTGTCTGTGTGTCTGTCTCTCTCTGTCTCTGCCTGTCTCTCTCTCTCTCTCTCTCTCTCTCTCTCTCTCTCTCTCTCTCTTGTTATGAGTTGAGCAGCTTCCTTTCAACTTACTATCATGTTTCTGCCTTGGAGCTTGCAGATCATGTACCAATCTTTCAAAGCCATGAGCCAAGATAAACTTTTCTTTCTCTAAGTTGTTCTTGTCAGGTATTTTGATTATAGCAAAGAAAAACTGACAAACACAGTGGGAATTTTCAGAAAACTTGGTGCAGAATCTTGGCTTTCTACTAGGCCCTGAAACCATTTGGGGCTCAAGACAATTATTCCTATATCTCCAAAGAGAGAGGGTTCCCAGTTGACATCTGATTTAAACTTGTTTGTACAGAAAGTCAGTACTTTCTATGTAATAAAATGACATTCCTGGAGAGCTATGGGAGTTTAGAATTTCTTTTCATCTTTGTGAAAAGTCAGCCAGTTAGTTGTTTTAATTTCAGAATTCAAGAACTTTGAATAAATCAGGAATTTATTTGGAAATGGCATTCTGGTGAACTGGATTTTATTCACAGTTCTGCCTCTGAGTTCCTCAGGATTTGCCAGTGGGAAAAGTGTGTGGACTTCTCTTTCACCTCATGTTTCTTCTCATCAGTAAAACAGAGATTGGGTCAACCTTTGTTTTCTCAAGTTTGATTCTTAGTTGTAGGAATTTTCAGAGTTCCATCTACTTCCAAAGGATGTTCATAGACAGGATGAATATAAGTCCAGGTTCACCAGATGTAGTCCCAGTTTATGCCTGTTGCTTGGTATAATTATTAAGAGTACCTATTTTACTTTAAAATAATGTCCAGGATTAGAAAATAACAATTAGAATTACCTCATGAGTAGGAGTTTTTTGAGTAGAAAGTTTTAGGTTAAATATTTTTTGGGGGGTGCTGGGGATTGAACCCAGGGAACTTCTACCTCTGAGGTATACCCCCAGCCCAACTTTCTTTCTTTCTTTCCTTCTTTCTTTCTTTCTTTCTTTCTTTCTTTCTTTCTTTCTTTCCTTCTTGTGGTACTGGGATTCCTGGAAACCCTTCTACCTCCGGCGTAAACTCCCAGACCTATTTTATATATTGTTTTTATTTGGAAACAGGGTCTCTTAAGCCAGCGAGGCTGGCTTTGAACCAGCGCGATCCTCCTGTCTCCACCTCCCAAGCGTGGGGATTACAAGCATGCGCCACCACACTGGGCTTATTCTTTATTTTGAAAGTGTCTCACTAAGCTGCAGAGGGCCTCACTATGTAGCTGAGGCTGGCTGTGAACCCAGATCCTCCTGTCTCAGACTCCCAAGTACTGGGATTACAAGCGTATGTCACCTTGTCCTGCAGGTTAAATAATTTTAAGCATGTTTCTTAATGACAAATGTTGTAGATTTCTCTTATGTTAATGAACTTATAATTTTCTAAGAGAAGGGGTATAGCTACTAGCATTTTGGCTGTGAAATTCTTCTGATTCTTATGGGAATAATTTAATGAAACTTGTTCTAGAAAACAGCATTAAACCATCTTAATTCTACAAATACTTAACCAAGTACTATGAACCAATTCCTGAAAGAAGCAGTGGAAAGATACAGTGATAGATACAACATGACTTTGCCCAAGTAGCTTATGGTCTGATTCCTTAGTGAGGTGAATGTCAGTGGGGATTAAGATAATATGCAAAGATGCAGTTCAAGGTCATATCTTGGCTTCCATATCCCACAGTAATACTATATAATTAGAAACCAAGATGAGGCAGAATGAGCCCAAATCTAAAATGAATAGTATCATCTATAAGCACAATGTCAAATGGAGTTTTTTTTATTAAATTCAATAATGAATGGATTTGTTTGATAAGTCTTTCAAAGTATTCATATAATAGTCCTCTCAAACCAGTATTTTCATAATGATGCAGACCATCTTATTTTAACATTTATAAGGTGTGTGCGTATGTGAGTGTGTGTGCGCACATGCGCTACCGGAGATTAAACCTAAGGGCATTCTGCCTCTGAACTACTACACCTCCTATTTTTTCACAGCCCTACTTTTTATTTTAATTTGAAGCAAGGCCTCCATTAGCTTGATGAGAGTCTATTTGCTGAGGTTGATGAGAATCTATTTGCTGAGGCTGTCCTAGATCCTATGATCCTCTTGTCTCAGGCTCCTGAGTACTGGGTTTACAAGCATGCACTACCATGCCCCCCCAACATTTAGAGTTTTAATGGTGTTCAGAAGAAGACTAGTAGGCTATTTCTTTAAAAATTGTAAGAAATATTACCTTATGGAAGGATCTTGTGAATAGGGTCTGTGATAAGAAAGTTACTCAAATGTTTTCTCTCTCTCTCTCTCTCTCTCTCTCTCTCTCTCTGTGTGTGTGTGTGTGTGTGTGTGTGTGTGTGTGTGTGTGTGTGTGTATGGTATTGGGGGTTGACCCAGAGGCATTCTATCTCAGAGCTCCATACCCCAGACTATTTTTATCTTGAAACAGGAACCTGCTAGGTTGCTGAGAGTCTAGCCAGGTTTCTGTGGCTGTCCTCAAACCTGCGATCCTCCTGCCTAAGCCTCCCAAGTAATGGGATTAAAGGTATGTGTCCCTGGGTGTGGTGGCGCATGCTTGTAATCCCCGCGCTTGGGAGGCAGAGACAGGAGGATCACGGAGGTTCAAAGCCAGCTGTGCGCACTGGCTTAGGAGACCCTGTTTCCAAATAAAAATGTAAAAATAGGTCTGGGAGTGTAGCCCGGATGTGGAAGGGCTTCCAGGAACCCCAGTACCACAAAAATAATAATAAAAAAAAAAGGTATGTGTCACCATGCCCAAATACCCAAAAGTTTTCAGTATAATTGTTATGGTTAACACTAATAACACTAATGCAATAAATTATTATAACTTATAGTATATAATTTATAATATAATAATTATTATAATAATTTATTGCTTATACCAACCATATTGTATTAGTATTTTTTGCTTGTAAAGGAAGAAACAGAAGCCCAGAGATATTTAATAACTTAACCAAAGGTTTTGTAGCTGATTGGTACTGGAATCAAGAAGTAAGCACCAGGCAGTTTTTCTCTAGAACCTGCAAACTTCTTGACCAATAAAGGCAGATGCCATCAGTTATGTGTGAGGGCTGACTGTGAACATACCTTCCCAACTAGAGTTCAGTATCCTCATATCAGCAAGCCACGATCAGTCCTTGGTGAGAGTATTTATGTACAAAAAGCAGTGAGGGCTATGATCGGAGCTTCCTTCACCCCCAAGATTAGATTGTTAAACAATTTTCAGCATAGCACAGGCAACAGACACACTTGAAAAGTATGACTGAGCATTGCCAGCATTCTCTTGGGAAACTGTTGGGACTGTTTTTAAACCATATGGACATTTTGATCAGATGAGGGTCCCTTCTGGCCTTTATTGGAAGAGGATACATTAAGGAGAATTCCCACGATCTAGGGTTATAGGATTTATAGGTTATGGGAGTTACAGTATCTCAGTTGTTTTCAGAAAATTAAGCATTCTTTCCAGATAAACTTTCGTTTTCAATAAACTTTTGGAAGAAACCACAATTCAGCTCATGCCTCTTTTTAGTTGCTAAAACCTATTATTTGCATATTTCTCTTGACAATTACTGCACTGTGAATTCATATTCTAGTTATTTATGTATGCAGATTTTCTCCCTATTAGTCTACAAGATCCATGTTAGAACCCATACTAGGGTAGTTTTACAACCCCAAAGAGTTTTGCCTAAGTGCTTGAGTTCAGTGTCGATTAAACTAAGTAACTTTTTTATTCTCTGTGCCAAACATTATTTTATGATCTAGACAGAATGATGAAGGAAATAATTCAGGAAATTATGTAATTTTGAATTGTAAAGATTTTCTTGAAACAGATCATCCAGTCTATCAATCTATTGAAATCATGGGGGCATTTATAGTATTATTCCATGATGCTTGAAGATGTAATTGATTTATAATTTCACTCTCCTTTCTCTTAAGTAGGCCAGAAAGACTGATTTTTTTTTTAGGGGGGGTAGTCTAAGGCAGATATTAAAGTATTTATTTATTGATTTTCATTTGTATGCTTAGCTTATTTTTTCTTTTTTCTCCAAAGAGAAAAATCCAACTATTAACTCTGACTTTATTAGTATTTGTAAACTATTATTTTTTTTCCCAGGAAAATAGTCTTTTCAATTTTAGATTACAGATTCTAATTTGAGTATTTTTATGATATTTATTTTCTTTGATACTGGAGATTGAACTCAGGAATGCTAGGCACTTTATAATGTTTTGATGATTTGGATTTATTCAATTTTTAGATTTAAAAATAGTTTATTCAATTTAATTACTTATTTTTTAGATTTACAAAGCATTTTATTAAAAATTTCTTTTGGCAAATATATTGGAAATATTGTTTACAATAGATCTCTTTTGGAATTGGTGAAGGATTATTCTCCTTGCCAATAATTCATCTGCTTGCTACTCAGATATGGACCAATAACCTTAGTATAACCTGGGAGTTTGATAGAAATTCAGCATCTTGGGCCCTAGTCCAGAACTATTGAATCAGAATATGGATTGTAAAAATATCCCCAGGAGATTTGTATGCACATTAATGTTTGAGAAAAGCCAATCAATTGAACTCCCTCTTGTTTTTTTTGAAATTCACCCTCTTGTAGAAGCGGTTGGGTATAATGTATTCTTCAATGCAGACCACAGTTTGGAATTCTGATTTATTTGATGGCTTAATGTTTATTGACTGCACCTGGTGTGCTAGGTGCTGGAAGGAAAATATAAACCAATGGGCCATTGTTTTGCAGTTCTTTGACTTCAAAATAAGATGACACAAACAATGTGCTATTTTTCTTTCATTTCTACTTTAAAAACATATACACATACAATTGAAGAAAATAAAGAGCTGGATGGGAGAGAAAGGCTGTTTAGAATCCCAGTACAGGGGGATGTGGCTTATTGTTAAAATAAGAGTAAATGAGGCATGTTCACATACACAGAATTCACAAATCGTCTAGATGTTTGGTCTGGCAAAGCAAACATCTGGACAGATGAATTTTGTGTAGACAAAGTGTCTGGACAATTGTTTTCATTTTCTACTTCCCCTCCAGCTGTTTTAGCATCGTGTGCAAGCCCATGTAGCTCAAGTCCATTGTTCTCAGACATTCCATGAATTTTTAGTAGAAAAGTTCTTTTTTTGTGTGTGGTACTGGGAATGAAACCCAGGGGCTTTTTACCTCCGGGCTACAGTCCCAGAACTATTTTATATTTTATTTGGAAATAGAGTCTCGCTAAGTTGCCAAGAGTCTCACTAAGTAGCTGAGGCTGGCTTCAAACCTGTGTGATCCTCCTGTCTCAGCCTCCCAAGCGCAGGGATTACAAGCGTGCGCCACCACCCTCGCCTGGAAAAGTTCTTAAAGCAGTGATTTTTATGTCTACATTTCATCCCTCCTGAAAACTATAGTTTTTCAAACCTAATAATTGGTTAAGAATTTCCCTTTTGTGTAAATCATTTTATATAGTTGGTATAGTAGACATTTTTTTGTTTATTTGTTTTATGGAACTGGGATTGAACCCAGGAGTATTATACCTCCAAGTTACATCCCAGCTCTATTTTTAATTTTTTTTTGAAACAGGTTCTCACTAAGCTGTGGAGGGCCTCACTATGTAGTTGAGGTTGGCCACAAACCTTAGATCCTCCCAAGTACTGAGATTACAGGAGGCACAAACATGCCCAGCTAGAAGATATTTTTAGTCTGCCATATATACTGGGATCTTACATCATCCTGAACTATTTATTTGGGATAATGGCATAGAAGTAAAGATATTGAAGAAGTCCAAGTATGTGTACCCCAAAAATGTGCAATTTAGTATAAAAAATTATTTGGAGCTGAAACAAATGAAAATCAACAAACACAGGAAAAGTTCTCTACTCCCCTTCTTTATCTACCCAAAAGTATTTCTGGATGTGGGTTCCTTCGTTCTTGCCTTCCTGAAAGAAAGATTTCAGTCAAGAGACACAGAGTAAGTAAGCATAAAGGGAATTTTTTAGCAAAACGATATTTCAGAAAAGATGAAGCAGGCTGTCCCACGAGATGGGTGGCCTGGTGTCACCTGCATTGTGGGTTTATATAGCCTGAACTACTGGGATCCTATATCATCCTGAACTATTTGGGATGATTGTATTCATTTCCTGTCTAGGTTTAGTGTGCCTGCACCAGTTTGCCATATTGGAACTTTCACCATTATTATCTAAGCAAAACTCTGGGGAAGAAGGAATGATCCTGAGGTCTTTTAGAGGGTAAAGCTCTAGAGGGCTCTGCATGTCCTAGTCCCTCAGGCTGGCTACATTCAATTTTCTCTCAGATTGAGAAAGAACCCTCTGACTTCATGAAAGTAATGCCTGGGCAGTCTCTGGGTGGTGTAATGGCCAGTTATGTGTTGCCCGGGCACTAAATTTCTTTTCT
Organism: Muscardinus avellanarius; assembly: GCF_963383645.1. Lineage (NCBI taxonomy): Eukaryota > Metazoa > Chordata > Mammalia > Rodentia > Gliridae > Muscardinus > Muscardinus avellanarius. The sequence continues at coordinate 20,085,852 of NC_137804.1, read as the reverse complement.
GCACTTCCCTTTTCTCTTGTCTACCTAGCTACCTACTCTAACAGAAACAGGGCACAAATTTCCCTTTGTGAAGGTGCTCCCCACATCTCTGAAAAGAGGAAGAGAAGAGAGCAACTCTTAATACTGGGTATAGCATGCTGGAAATGATAAAAATCGGCAAAAACAAACCTTACTGTAATAGCCTTTTATCTCTGTCAGTTCCCTCAGTTATGTTTTAAGCCTCTTTGTCACAAATTATCATTCTTGAAAGCAAAATTCCTTTCTTTATTACTATAGTATAAAAGCCCCCAAAGTTTGCTTTTTTTGAATTTCACTTCTTTTCTCTGAACCCTCGTGTTTGTAAAATATCAATATATTTGTATTCCTTTTCTCCCATTAATATATCTTTGGTCAGTTAAGGTTGCAATTAAGGTTAAACCCAAGAAGGCAGTGGAAAAGTTTTTCTTCCCCAACCACTGGACTCAATTAAAACTTACTTTTTTTTTAAAAAAAATTGAACATATTTTAAAAGAGGAAAGGAAGAAAGATGACAGGAAGAAAAGATAAAATAAAGATAGGACATATGCAGAAAGTTTGAAGCATCAATAGAAATAGACCAAGTGTGTTTGGAATTAGCTATTTAGTCATCTGTTTCATCTAATCATTACTCAAACTGTCGATGACTGCAGGCACGCTATCTGGAGAGATTATTATTGTCACACTCTAAGCCTGCCGGTGAGGTCAGCAGTCGGATCAATAACAACTCTGGCTCCATCAGATAACGAAGCTAAATGAGAATTGCCACTGTTAATCAGGTATCTGGAAATCCTTGAACAGGGCGCCCTGATAAATGGTTGCAGATGATTGTTCTCCCTTTAACCTCAGCGGGCTTTGCTTACCCATATTTTTAATTAACTAATTTAGTTCAGGACATTCAAATGCTCAACTCCTTTCAAAACTTCTCTGGAGAGAGGTTATTCCTGGGGTAGACATTAGGATGAATATCCTTCCTTTCTTTGTAGAGAGGTAGCTGACACATTTTCATTTTTTTTCTCTCTCACAGGAGCACATTTTCCCAGGAAGACTTTGGTTTCACATTTCACTTACCACTTAGTTCTTCACCTCGTAGAATGGTAGCATTTTAAAATTCAGCAAAAATATACAATGTTCTTTACGGGGTATTAAACAAAAGTCAAAGCTTCGGAAAATTATAACCTTCAGTGCACAAGGAGATATCTTCTGCTTTTTTGAAACTTAATTAGCAATGAAAAATCTTTTAGAAAAAAAGTGCTGAGTTAAACTGAGTTTACTGGGAAATCTTAACAATTAAAAATTTCCTTTTCATTAAGGTTAAATATACAAACATATTTAAAAGACTAAGATTTTGGCAGTTTTTAAAATTTTTGTCCTTTAGCCTATATAAAGATCTAAATTTTTAAAACCCTAATTTTCATTTTTCTCTACAACATTGAGAAAAGCCCCTGCTCCTATTTCTGTTTAGTTCTGTAAAGCTAGAATTGATGTGATGGTTAACAGAAGTAAATTCATTCGCCTGAATTTTCTCTTTCTGACTCTCTCAGATCTAGAGAATGAGACTGTGACCAAAATAAGACAGTCAACAACTGATAATTATTTTGTCTTCCAGGCTTGATTGGCAAGTTAGCAAATGGAGCTAAATCACTATTGCACATCTCAGGGTATGTGCTAGAAACATAAGCTGTCTTAGCATCTTATTGAAAAAAATCTCTTGGCTATTGAGTCTGACCTTCCATATCTAGAATCCTCCCTGTCTGTTCAGATGAGCTTTGAATAGCTCCCAGCATGAACAAACACATTCATTTCTTTTGGTTATCTAAATGTTACATATTTTCATCCTTACCATTTATAGCCTTTCTGAACAGCCATTGTGATTATTTACTGCTGTAAAACAAAGCACCCTGAAATGGAGTTAGGTAAAATAACTGCAATCAGGAATTCAGACAGGACACAATGGGAGCGGTAGAGCTCTGCTGCACAAAATTGGTGCCTCAGTTGGGAAGACTCAAATGGCTGAGCAGCAGCAGTAGATCAAGTGGAGGGGGCTAGAAGTATTTGGAGGTTCTATACTTTCATGTCTGTAATGTGGGGCTGGATTGATCTAAAGGTTGGGTTCCACATGAGTTGTTGATAGGAACATGTATTCACATGGACTCTCTGCAGGCAACAGGTTTTTCATTGCATGGTAGTTGGGGTCTGAATGGAAGTGTCCTAAGAGGGAATATCAGGAGAGTGTAAGTTCCAAGAGCACCAGCTGAAACTGCATGGGCTTTGTGACCCCGCCTCAGAGATCACAAAACATCATTGTATTTTGTTGGTCGAAGTAGGCACAGGCTTGCCTGTGTTCAAGGGTGATGCCATGTGGCTTTCATCTCTTGATGGGAGCAGTATCAAAGAACTTGTGATCATTTTTAAGAAACTGATATAACACCCAATTCATGTTTTTTTTCTAAGAGAATTTTCCTTAACAGTTATTTTACAAAGAAGCACAAGATATCTAGCATTTTGTAGGGGAAAACCACAGGCAAATATTGTGTTTAAAGTCAAGTACAGAATCTTAACAAACACCCTTGTTTCTCCCAACATCACCCAGTTCATGCATCTACACATAGTGGATACAGAAAGTGTTAGGAGAGAAATTAACTGCCATGGGCATTTAACACACATTGCTTCTTCCAGAGCATCTTGAAGTCAGTTGGGCTGCTGCATTAGTGATTCTCTGGTATAGTCATCATTAACTACAGCTCTATTAGCTGTTCATTTGCAGCATTAACGCAGACCAAAATGCAGTAGATTGCTTTTGAACCGAGCCATTGTTTCATGAATATTAGAACACAAATCAATGCATATCGACTGAGTTTGTGTAGATGAACGTGATAGCTTCTCCCTCAACCAAATATGGTTCATTTCTTCAAAATTATGTGTGTGAGGCTTAGAACAAAAATAAGAAGCACTTAAGTTTTTCAAGATATTGAACTCTGAGCTCTGAGCTAATAAGTTCATTTCTTCAAATGCTTGAAGACACTACACTTTCTAAAGTACTTGTATCTTTACAGATAGTATTAGCAAGAGGCCAGACAATGATAATAACTATAGGTAACATTCCCATGACACTTTAATGAAGATTTGTCATCTCTATTGACTCTCAAAACAAACTAGTAAAACAGGTATTATCATCTTAAATTTATAACTGAACATACTGATGTCAGATTTTCTGCAGCATGCCTAAGGTCATAGTGTTGCAGTGGTAGAAGGAAGATTTAAATCACTCAGACATGACTTTCTTTGCACAGTCACATATGACCTTCCTCAGTAAATTAAAGTACCCCTTCTCTGTGCTCTCATCATACCTTCAACTCTATCCTTATAACACTTGGTGTTATAATTATCTTATGTGTTTGTTTTTTTCTCTCACTTAACTAGTAAGAAGAACGGCCTTGTCTCATGCATCTTCACTCAGTAAGGGTGACCTGGATGATTAGATTCTTTAACTCTAAAACTCAGTCTACCAATCCATGGCACATTTTAGAAAAAAAGTGTACTATCAGAATAGGGGGTAATAAAAGCTGATATTTGTACATAGGATAGAGAGCCATAGACATTGTTATGATTATATATAGACTTTATTGCCAGGCGTGGTGGCAAATGCTTGTAATCACCGTGCTTGGGAGGCGGAGACAGGAGGATTGTGTAGGTTTGATGCCAGTCTCTCTGGCTTAAGAGACCCTGTTTCCAAATAAAAATATAAAATAGGTCTGGGAGTATAGCCTGGAGGTAGAAGGGTTTCCAGGAACCCCAGTACCACACACACAAGAAAAAGATATAGACTTTCTCTTGAAGAGCTCATGTATTAATGTTCAGAGTTGATAATATAATTGACTCATGGGGATTGTGATCTCTTCAGTGTGTAAATCCATTGTGATTGATGGATTTACTGGGTAGTAACCAAGGCAGGTAGGGTGTGGCTGGAAAATGTGAGTCCTTGGGTGGTGGCCTTTGGGACTGTGTTTTGTCTTTGAATCCTCTTGCTTGTTTGCTTTCTCTGCTTCCAGCCTCAATGATGTGAGAGAGCACAGCCTTGCTCCCTGATTTCTCTGTTTTTTGCTGCCATGCCCTGAAATCCACAGATCCCAGCTTCACATAGACTGATATTAGAATCTCCAAAAAAAAAAAAAAAAAAAAAAAGCTCAGTAAAAGAGTAAACCTTCCTTCAAGTTGCATGGTCAATTGCTTTGGATTATATCAGTGAAAATGTTGACCCAAACACATATAAAACCCCATGAATTATCTATGGTATTGTTTTAGACCATTCTTGGAATATACTAGACATATAAGAAAGTCTGTGTGCCTGAGTAGTGTGGGTGAGTTAGTCAGCATTCTCACTACTATAATCCAAAATGCCTGACCAACACATCTTAGAGAAGGGAATATTTATTTGCTCACAGTTCTAAGATTTTAGGGATTCTAGTTAAGCCAGGTTATATTAGTAGAGATCAATGGCCTGGTGGTGGGAGGCAGAAAGAGATAGAGAGAGAAAAAAAATAGAGGTGAACAAGTGTTCTACTCTCACATCTTAGAAGACAGAAGCAAGGGAATACAAGCAAGGAGATTCAGGGATACAAGCACAGTCCCCAAAACCCAGCCCTAGTGACTCACTTCCTCTATTCATACCCCATTCATCTGAGCTACCACCCAATACATCTATCACAATGGATTTATCCACTGATGAGATTAAAACTCTCATGATTTAATTATACCAGTTCTGAACATCAATACAGGAGTTCTTTTAGGGGACATTTTATATCTAAAATATAATAGTTGGTAAGGGAAAACATCAGAAACATTAGCAATTGAGATAAAAATGTTATTGGGGTGAGTAACAGATAAATTAGAGCTGTAGGACTCTGAGTAACCTGGTTAGACTTAAAGCAGGCTTTGAAAAGTCTATGATAAGAATTGCTGGGAGCTGGGCAAGACTATAAGTAGGGAGATCTATCATGATTGGTTTACTGAAGTGATCAAGATGAGAAACTATGGTTTCTTAGACAAACATGAGATAAGTTTGGATTTTGGTTTTATTTTGAAAGTAGAGCTAGCAGGACTAGTTAGATACTAGGTAAGAAAAAAAGATGAAGTTAAGATTTAAGGCCTTAGCACTTAGAATAATGGGATGACCATCAGTAGAGTTGGGAGTATGTATGGAAGAAGCAGGCTTTGAAGTAGGACAGTTCACTTTGGCCAGTGTAAGTTCTGAGATGAATAAATACTACACATGCAAGGAGATAATATTGGGTAGGTGATATGGGTAGAGTTTGTGGCTAAGTTGGAAATATAATTCTAGAGTTCAGCACAGAAGTGCCAGTGTGGTGCACATAACATAGAGATAGTAGTAAAAGATATAGGCAGAATGTTATCACCAAAAACTAGTACATACAACAAGAAGAGGTTTAAAGACTGAGCCCTGAGCTGTTCTGCTAACAAGTCCAAGAGAGATAAGGAATCTGCAAAAAGGCCTAAGTGTGAACTACCAGTGAGAGAAGAGAAAACACAGAAGAGTATGATGTCAGAGACCAAGTGGAGAAAGAATATGAAGAAGGAGACGTAGTAAAATCTCAATGCTACTGATGTGCCTAGTATGTTGTAGACTGAAAATTGACCATTGGTTTTAGCAGTGTGGGAGACATTGGTGACTTTGAAATGATTTTGGTGACTTTGGGGTTGATAGTCTGACTAGAAGTTGTTCAAGGGAAGATTAAAGAAGAGGAAGTTGATAATTACATAATAAGTTTGCAAGATGTTTTGCTACAACAGAGAACCATTGAACCTGCTGGAAGAGAAAGTAGGGTTCAGAAAAAACTTTTTAAAAATTTATTTATTGTTAATTTATTATTATTACTATTATTTATTAGTTTACTTTTTATTAATTAAATGTATATATGCAGATAGAGAATTAAAATTTCCTACGTGCAATTCTAAATGGTTGATTAAATGCTTCTGGTATTTAATGGGATACTTCATTGGTGAGATTGTATAGAGTGTATATCTCATATTGCATTTTATTAGGGGGGAGCTATTATCGGCTTCTATGGGTAGATCTAGATTTTTATATTCCATAGTGTTATACTCAAAAGATCATTCCAATGAAAGAAATATTTCTTCATTTTTCTTTTCTCAACTAGCAAATAATCTATATAGTGACATTTTAGTATTGCATAGATATTTGCTGTCTAACTGAAGTATGTAATTGGGAGACTTTAAGTGGTGATTTAAAAATTTTAATATATATTTTCCTAAAGTTTTAACTAGCAGTTCATTTTTCTATTTGCTATAAAGGAGAGCTCCTCACCCCCATTAACTGGCAATGAACTGTACTTTTTCATAAAAGCTTAATATTTCCTTTTAGTTGCCAATGGTTAGAATAAGAAGTTGCTGAAATAATAACTTCCAATTATGAAGAATTTTTAAAAGAGAAGTTTTTTAAAAGTGTATTTTAGAGATGAAAAAACAGCATGTTTACATGTTGAAGGGACTGATCAGAAAAGAAGAAATCACTGATGCTGCAGAAAAGAAAGGAAAGAACTAGAGTTTGTCTTAGAAGGGGAAAAATAGAATTGGATAAACAAGAGGAGGACTGAAAGGATGGTTCTCTTATGCCAACACCAAAAAATGCAGAGTAAATAGGTACAGATGTGGTTTTATGTGGTTGAAGACAATTTATGTCCTATTTTGATTTCTTTAATATCCCCAGTGAAGTTTGACACATCCCAGCATGAAGTAGAGATATGGTTGAAGTGAGTTGTTGGTAATGGCAAATTCCAGGTAGGGTTATTGGGACAGTGGAGAACATAAGTTTTGATGAAGAGATAGTCAAGGGATTGAGAGGTCAAAGTGTTAGATTATTTATATATGACTTCACTAAGAAATAATGTAATAGCAGTCTTGGAGAGAGAGATAGTGAATCAGGAGCTAAAAATATCAAGAAATGACAGGGAGGCGCCCACAAGCAATAGAATAGTTATACCTTTCTCAATGTTCTTCTCTACTAAGTCAGTTATCTCTGTCATTGCTGAATTAGTTTGGGTTGTTTGGCATTTCTTCTCAGTCTGTCATATTTTCCTGATTTTTGCAGAGTTGGAAAGTATTGACGATATATATGGGACGCTATACAATTTTCTTTGTTGGGTACTAGATATTTTTCTATTTTTGTAAATGTTCTTGGGTTTTATTCTAGACCTTCAGGTGACTTTCAGATGGTTTGATCCGTCAGGTCTTGCTTGTAAGTTTTGTTAGATGGGACCAGGATGGTGTTTAGCATGGGCTTAGGTTTCCTCACACATGAGGTGAACGCTACTAAGTACTTTATTCCATGCACAATAGATGATGAGTTTTCCAGCTTCAGTGGAGATACCGAGCACTGTTTATGGTGTCAAGTGAGATGGGGCACTGTAAGTGTCAAGATCCCTGGGTATGCTTTCCCCAGCCTTGGACGGTTTTCTCATATGTCTGTGGATTAGTTCTCAGGTATTCTGAAGGGTGACCTCTGGGATAGTCATAGTTCTCTCCTTGTGCATTTTTCTCCTCTCTGGTTTTCTGTCCTATAATTCTAGCTACTTTGGTCTCCTGGACCCTAAGTTTCATTTTAGCTTTAAGGAGGCAACTCTGCTTTCCCCAGAGTCTCCTCCACACCTGCCCTGAAAAATCACCATAAGAAGAAATCTGAAGCTATTAAAGAACACATTTCTCTTATTTTCTTCCTTTCAGGGACCACTATACTTTGTTTCTTGCTGGTCCTGTCTTGAAAGCTATTTTTCATGGGTTCTATCTGTTTGTTGCTGTTTCAGTCAGAAGGATAGATCTGTTCTCTTGCACTCACACACTTCAGTGATCTTTAATCATTTGAAAAAAATGATACTATTATTTTAACAAATGAAGTTGTTTGTCTGAAGATACTTGTGTATCTTTTATTTGCCCATCATGAAACTAGAAAATAAACAGTGTTTTTGTGTGTATTTGATTTCTATAGTGGCCATTACACAGTTGTAATGAGAAACTATTGTATGTATAATCAATATAATATGTTTATAATCTATATTCAACTATAAAAACAATTCTTATTAAATAGAATACATGAAGGCTTTAAGAGAGTAAGACGAGGGAGCTTGAGTCTTCTGAGCTAATATCTCAATAGCTTAATGGAAAAATAATTACTGGCAGAAATTTTTAGACAAATGAAAACTCTACCACAGATTTACATGACCTGCTTCTACTTAATTGTTTCTTCTGGGATAAAGAAACCTTACCCATCCTTATACCTCGAGCATAACCATCATGTAATAGGTTTAAGAGGAAGTCTTTACTAATTATAAAACAAACAAATCAAGGAGCTACATTTCTTTGTAGATTTCAATGTTGCATAAAATGATAGGAACCCTATTAACCTTTACATAACCAGACATCTACCCAACTCATGGAACTATCAGGTATGTCTTCTCTTCATTCTTCTCTGCACACAGTTCTTTAAAGGCATAGTGCTGTACTCACATGTTCTATTTCAGAAGCGAGATTTTAGAATGGTTTCATTCTTCTGTAATATAATGAGCTATTTGGTTCACTATTTCCATAGAGGAATAGGAGATGAGGAAACAAAGTGGGAGACTGAATTGAGTATGCTAACACAGGTGTACCGATACACTGAAAAGCAAGTTGAAAATAAAGTAGAAAGGTACAGGTAAAAATCAAGGGAGGGCCGGGCGTGGTGGCGCATGCTTGTAATCCCCGCCCTTGGGAGGCAGAGACAGAAGGGTCACACAGGTTTGAAGCCAGCCACGCTGTATTACGAGACCTTGTTTCCAAATAAAAGTATAAAAAACAGGTCTGGGAGTGTAGCCTGGAGGTAGAAGGGCTTTCAGGAACCCCAGTACCACACACACATACACACACACACACACACACACACACACACACACACACACACATCAAGGGTCATGGGATTGGTTTCTAGCTCATGCTTGCCACCTTGGTGGCTGGGAAATACCTGGGCCTAGCAGGTTGCCACACAGAAAGTAGGTTGAACTAATGGGTGTCATTGGGTGACACAGACCCCCTATTTAGCAGTATGAGTCCCATCCATGTATACATAGCTGTGGGTAAAGCTGAACATCTCCTTTCAATCTGGCAGTATGCAGTCAGTGGGAGAGCCACCATTCTGAAAATGATGGTGGAGACTTTCTAGTGCAGAGGAAAACAGATCCACATCTGTATTACTTTATAGCATATGAGGCAGCGTTCCATGGGGCAAAGCAAGATGCTAGCTTTGAGCATAGTGAGAATCATGCAGTTTCTGGCTTGGCACAGATATTACTTGTTTAGTCATCATATGAAATGTTAAGAGCACTGGGCGTGGTGGCGCATTCGGGAGGCTGAGACCAGAGGATCGTGGTTCACAGACGGCCTCAGCTACATAGCAAAGCCCTTTGCAACTTAGTGAGACCATTTAAAAAAGAAATAGAAAGACTGAAAAATAGGGCTGGGAGTGTAGTTTGAAGGTATAATTCCCCTGCATTCCATCCCCAGTACCACAAAAAATTAAAAAAAACAGAAATGTTAAAATCCAAAGTGTGAGTCTTTTTTGTTTTTTGGTATTAGGAACTGAACAAAGGGGCATTCTATCTCTGACCAGCACTCCCAGCCCTATTTTATATTTTATTTTATTTATTTTTGTGGTACTGGGGATGGAATCCAGGGGCATTCTACCTACAAGCTACAACCCCAGCACTATTTTTTATTCTTTATTTTGGATCTCACTAAGTCACGAAGGCCTCACTAAGTACTGAGGCCGTGAACCATGATCCTCCTGTCTCAGCCTCCCAAGAACTGTGATTGTAAGCGTGCACCATCATGCCCAGCTCTTTTATATTTCATTTTAAAATAGGGTCTCACTAAGTTGTGGAGGACCTCACTAAGTTGTTGAGGCTGGTCTTGAACCTACAATCCTCCTGTCTCAGCTTCCCAAATACCAGGATTACAGGCATGTGCCACTATGTCCAGCTTACTGTGAGGTCCTTTTTAAGGACTAGGGTTATAAATGGACAGGATGGAAACTTCTTACTGTTATAGAATCCCACAGGCAGTGGCCACATTGGTATAAATGCTTCTGTTAAAGTTTGTATGTTCCATAGAGGGTAAGGAAACAATTTGCATGGAATAAAATTAATCAAGAAAACTGGAAGCATACTAGAATAAACAGCATGATCTCTGTTTTGTTTTTCTTTAAATTTATCAAGTATGCCTAATAAAAATGTTGACTTTTGTCATGGTGGCACATGCTTGTAATCTCAGCATTTGGGAGGCTGACACCAGAGGATCATGGTTTGTGGACAGCCTCAGTTATTTAGTGAGGCCCTCTGCAACTTAGTGAGACTCTGTTTCAAAATAAAGAAAAAAAATAGGGCTGGGGTGTAGCTCAGAGGTAGAATGTCCCTGGGTTCCATCCCTAGGACCACACACACACACAAAAAAATGTTGACTCAAACTATTTTATATAGCAATACATGCTCATGCAAATTATATAAGAAGTTAAAGTTCAAATAACTTAGAAGGTATTATTTATTTTTAGAAATGCAAAATTCTTTTATATTCTAGTTTTTCACTTTGTATATTAAATGATTTTTAAATTAAAAAAAGTTCAAGTTCAATCTGGGAGAGACCTTAAATATCTAATGATTATGAAAAATTGCCCAGAATGTACATTTGGTTGCATATCACACATAACACAGTGGTGTTTTCTCTCACTCTCTCTCTTTGCTCACTCAATAATTATTTATGGAGCTTCTATTTTTGCACTGTGCTAAATATTAGGGATAAAAAGTTGAATATGATACTGTCTATCTAGTCGGGCGTGGTGGCGCATGCTTGTAATCCCTGCGCATGGGGGGTGGAGACAGGAGGATCGCGCTGGTTCGAAGCCAGTCTTGCTGGCTTAAGAGACCCTGTTTACAAATAAAAAAAAGGTCTGGAAGTGTAACCTGGAAGTAGAAGAGTTTCCAGGAACCTCAGTACCACCAAAAAAAAAAAAAAAAAAAAAAAGATACTGTCCATCTTTATGGTTCTTCTAACAAGTAAGATGTAATTAAGTGGTAATTTTTATTTGTGATATAGAATTTGAAATTATTTTAGCTGCTTGAACAAAGCCATAGAAAAGACAAACTGTGAACTGTGAAGTGAGTTTCAGAATGTCTTTGGAGAACCAATACTCAAAGTAGGTCTGAGCAGGCTGGAGGTTGGGAGTCCTCTGATTTATTAAAGAACTGAGTTGTGATTTACTTTTTTGCCTTCAGGGGCACGAGCAATTTACTTTGAAGGAGCTGGAACAGATCCTCCTTTCACTCTCCTGAATTTTTTCCCCAGGCAATGGAGATCATTTTTATGTTAGGACTCATGCACAGGAGTAACCCTCACACCCCTGATATCCCCTGGTGCTCATGCTTTTCCTGGGAGGGAGGCTAGGTGAGTACTGGTTTTATTTTCAGGTTGTATTCTGACATCCAAACAGAGTAAGCTACTTGTCGAAGGTTACACAGCCACCAAGTGTGGGGGCAAGGACGTAGCTTCTTTGCCCAAAGCCAGCTAATCAGATGAACCAAACTAATGCTTCCTTCTTGAGTAGACAGCTTTCAGTGCTGCTGTCCTTGAAAATTTTAGGGGCAGCAAACAAGTGTTCCTCCCCAAAACCCTTGCTGCTTTCTTCCCCTTCTACCATGGGCAGAGAGTGAACAGTACTGGTAATGGGAAATAGATATGACATTCCCTGTAGTCTCAGATCTCGCCTAGAAATTTTGGTTTTGAAAGGGGAAATCAATTTCTTTGTTTTCCCTTCCTTCCTTCATCCTTCTCTTCCTCTCTCTCTTCCTCACTCTCTCTTCCCTCCTTTTATTTGCAGTACTGAGGATTGCACCCAGAGGCATATTACCTCCGATGTACACCCCCAGCTCTATCTAATTTTTTGGTTTAAAACAGGGTCTTACTAAGATGCTAAAGGTCTTGCTAAGTAGCTAAGACTGGCCTTCAGCCAGTGATCTTTTTGTCTCAGTCTCCTACATACTGGGATTATAGGCCTGCAACATCATGCCTGGCCTGGGAAAACATTTCTTGAGTTATTGGTATCCGGAAAAGTGACACTAATACCTCCCCCAGCCTCTGCCATCCTCTTACAACAAAGGGAGATATGGTCTGTATTTATAATGGAGGAAACTGAGTCTTCCCGGGTTGAAATAAATTTTTCATAGCCAGCGACACAGCCTATAATCAGTCATGTTTATTAAGGTCATGTCAGCCTTCAAGTGTTCTTTATCCTGTGACACATTTGGCCCTTAAGCAGGAGTACAGGTGAAAAATGGAAAATAGCAGGATTGCAAAAAAAAAAAAATTGGGTGAATGAGTACTGGTATGGCACAGGCAGAGGCAAGAGGAGGTTGAGAAGGAAGGAGGGAAGAAAGGGGATCTATAGAGTGTCTTTGAAGTGTGCAAACATTGTACGCACTCTGGCTTCCCCTCCAGACAGAAACAATCCTCTCTGGGTAGCCTTCCTTCACCCCAGGGCTTATATAATTCCATATACACTTCATGGATATAAGTACAGGAAACTGCTTAAAATATACTGTAATTGAAGAAACATGATTTCAGCTTGTGATTCAGTCTTAAAATTAAAATGACAATGAGGGCTTTCTATTCGCAATTATATCATGGCTTATTCCATGGCTGATACTGTTTCTAGCACTAGCAGGCGGGGCCCACTTGGTACTTTTTTTTTTTAATAGGGAGCTCAAATTATTCCAGTGGACGATTGCTGAACGGCATCGAGGTTAAGGGCAGAGAGATGGCTTTTGATTTCTGGCTCTTGAACAGTTGTGCAACCTCGAGCAAGGTTCTTAACCTCTTTTAATGGAAATACTTATCTCTAAAGTAGGAGTCATTTCTACCACACTGAGATGTGAGGATCAAACAACAGATGTGATATGGGCTTGAATGCAGGGTCTCATGTAAAATAAGTGGCCAGTCTCCACATGCTTTCCTCCCCAGGGAATGGAGGATTGGCTTCAATCTCATTGCTTTATTCTTCAGATGGCCAAATTGAAATAAAAAGTACAAGATTCACCCAATTTCCCATCAGAATCATGTCTTGTTAGCTGCCAGTTTGCTGTTCTAGCTACCGACTCTCTGAAACTTGCATCTACAGGCAACTCTGTAGGAGGGAATAATCCTATTTTGGGGCTGTTGAAAGATTTTGGTTCTGTGTCAGTTTGACATTTTCTGGTGATCTGTGGGAAAAGTACTTGCTCTACTTGTGACTGTCTTGCTGACGATTTGTATGATGTTGGGCAAATCATTAGACCACTCTGGGCTGAGCTGCTTCCAGAATGGTTGAATTTTAGGACTTATTTTCTTTCCTCTATTATTATTTATACACTGGCCTGTTTCCACCATTGGATCCTAAGCATGTAAAAGACAGAAACGAATCTTTCTCATGTGGTGGCCTACACTTGGTGCCCTGGTCGGTGAAGTCTCTTGCAGTGCCTCATAGGTTGCTTATCAGAAAACCCGAAATGGGTTTAGCATGAGGTGATTTGATGATGTTGACATTAATAGCAGAGTTACTAATTTGCTGTAGAACCTGAACATAGGTATTACTCATTACTCACACACTTTCCCTGTTAGTATATTGTCATTAAAAGGGTATAATGTCACCAGGTATGGTGGCACATGCTCGTAATATTAGTACTTGGGAAGTGAAGACAGGAAGATTACAGGTTCAAGACTAGCCTCAGCAACTTAGTGAGGTCCTCAGCAACTTAGTGAGACCCTATTTCAAAATAAAAAAAGAAAACAACACAAACTAGGGATGGGGGTGTAGTTCAGAGCTTGAAGTCTTTGGATTCAATTCCCACTCCCCCCCCCCATGGAAATCAAAAGACACAATGTGACCAGTATTAAGTCTGCAGTGCCCTTCCCAAATGAACTTGAAAGGTGAAATCTTTAAAGGCTCCTTATAAACATTGTGAAAATAGCCCTTGTCTGATTTATCCATGTGTTTGTTCAATGTTTATCTTTCCTACAAATGTGACTACCACAAGAACCTTAATCAATTTATCTTGGTCTCTACCACATTTGTTATGCAAAAATAGTTTTTATACATGGTAAGTCTTCAATATGTATTTGTTGAATAAATTAAAATGAATGAGCAGAAAGCCATCACTTTCTCTATACTGGTTGCCTGCAGGCCAGGAACTCTGGGATGATGACATGGTTCTAGCTGTTGTCATGGTTGGGTCACTGGTACAAGCAAATTACTAGGACTCCTGGGAGTTAAGAGGGGTTGTCAGGCTAGAGAGAGTATTTTTGTTGGCATTATCACTGCTGAAATTGAAAACACCTGACTGTCACAACATAGAGAAAGGAGATTTATTTGCTCATGGTTTTGGAGATTTCAGGGGTTTAGTGCATGTCATGCCAGGTTACATCTGTGGAGTTCAGAGCATGGTGATGGGAAGGCAGAGAGGCAGAGAGAGGGAGGGAGCAAGGGCTCTGTGTTCACATCCTGAAGGCCAGAAGCAAGAGAGAGCAAGCAAGAGGATTCAAGGATATAGGCCTAGTCCCTAAGGCCACCACTTCAGTGACCCATCTCCTCCAGTCACACCCAACCTACCTAGGTTACCATCCAGTACATTCATTACAGTGGACTTATCCAATGATGAGATCACAACCCTCATTATATCAGTTCAGAACATCAATACATGAGCTCTTTCATGGGGGATTCTTTATTGAAATCATAACAGTGGGTATTGTGGTCAGCAGCACCTGTGAGTGGCTCCAATAATAGGTTTGGAAATACCAGTAAGATCCATGTCATATTTAATTGTCATATAAATGCAAAAGTTGGTGGAAATGAAAGTTTGGTTTAATAACTGTAAATCAGGACAACAGAAGCTAGACCTAGTCCCTCTAAACAAAGATTACAGAAGTAACATATTTTTCTTGTAATGTAACCTGCAGTTACCTCCCAACCAGATTGAACCTACCTGTTTCTTTCTTCTTACCTTGGGTTTTTCCAGCCTCCACATGGCAGTTACTCTCGTCATCACTCATGTCTTTTGATTTTTTCCCCCATTTATCCAGTTTATTTTATTTCACATTTCTTATTTATTTATTTTTGTGCTTTATTGGTGCATTATAGTCTCACATCATAATGTAAATCATGTTGACAATGACATACATGCACACATTCTTGGCGCCCCCTACCTCTCCATTTCCCTCCCTCTCAATACAGATTGATGTTTATATATATTCACAAGTATATACATAGTCTATGATAGTATTTCTATTAATGAAACCAAGTTTTCCTCCATCCCTACCCTTATATCGCCTCCATGGCTCCTGTGAGGTTTCTCCTCATCATCTGGAGTCTTTCTTGTGTCCCCATTACTCACTATCCTGCACATTTTAAGGAAAATTTATGACCCTTGACTCTCTGTGATGGGCTAATCTCACTTGATCCAGTGTTCTCCAGGTCTTTCCATTTTCTTGTAAATGATGTAATTTTATTTACTTTTATTGCTGAGTAGAATTCCACTGTGTGTATTTCTCATAATTCTGTAATCCATACATCTGTTAATGAACACCTAGGTTGGTTCCATAGTTCAGCTATTGTGAATTGTGCTGCTATGAACATAGAAATGCATATTATTACTGTAGTTCTTTGGTTTCAACCCCTTTGGAAAGATACCCAAGAGTGGTATTCCCAGATCATATAGTGGATCCATTCCCAGTTTCCTGAAGACTTTCCACACTGATCTCCTTAGTGGCTGAACTAGTTTGTAGCATCACCAACAATGGAGAAGAGTGCCTATTTCCCCACAGCTTTGACAACATTTATTGTTATTTGACTTTTTTATGTTTGCCCTTCTGATTGGCGTTTGATGGAATCTCAGTGTAGTTTGGATTTGCACATTTTTTCATGTAATCTATTGGCCATTTCTAGCTCTTCTTTCTTTTATGAAGTGTCTAATTCAGTTATCTATTTCTTGATTGTGTTTTTTTTTTCTAGGGTAAAGTTTTCTAAGTTCTTTGTATTTCTAGATATTATACCTCTATCAGAGGGATATCTGGTAGAGATCTTCTTTCACATTTCTTAGTCTTCCATTCATCTTCTGGAAAGGAGCAGCTTCACGCTCACATTCAGGTTTAAGGTTCTTTTTCCTTCCAACTGTTCAAAGTTTGGGTCGCACATACTAATTCTGAGGTAAAAGCCACTCCTTTATTTCTCCCAAGACACCTGAGGATTCTGCATAACACATTTCTCCTCCTTGGCATTTAAGTTCATATCATTGATGTAATCGTTTATTTCAGTAGATACAAGTTCTAGATGCAAGAACTGCACAAAGAAGCCAGGGTTTGTCTGTAATGCTGATTGGATGATTTTTACCCAGTGGATGAAAGTAGGTCTCTTGGATTCCTCCCATTCTTGTTTCCTTTTCCATTTGCCAAGTTGATCTCACATTCCCTGTAGTTTTCCTGAGATAATTTAAAATTCACTGGATCTGTATTTGTCCAAAAGGCAGCTACAACCATGATGCGACTGGAGTAGATCTGCTCAGAAATAATTAGCTTCCAATGAATTCACTCCTCTCTCACTGAATAGTCAACACTGCACCATTAAGAATTCATGACTATGAAATCTTTAGGAAGCCACTATTAAATTAAAATGCAGAGAGAGGGGAACTAATAGGAAAAATACTAAACATTGGAGCATCATTGCAAATAAAGTCTGGTTTAGGTTTCTATATATTTTTGGGGATTATTTTACTTAACAATTTTAGATTATTTTACGTAACATTATAACATAAACATGCTTTATGCTGTGACACAGAACTATAAAGTGATCATTCTTTTCTTTCTTTTTTTTTTTTTTTTGTGGGTCTGGGGATAGAATCCAGGAGCATTGGGCCTCCGAGCTACAGCCCCTGCCCTATTTTTTATTCTTTATTTTGAAACTGGGTCTCACTGAGTTGCAGAGGGCCTCACGAAGTAGCTGAGGCTGTCTGCGAACCGTGATCCTTCAGTCTCAGCCTCCCAAATGCTGGGATTACAAGCGTGCGCCACCACGCCCGGCTTAAAGTGATCATTTTTAATGTGCTTATTGAGTGTTTATACCATGATTGATTTAACTATTTCCTTGGTATTGATTGCCTCCAAGTTTTCATTAATTGCTATTTCATTTATTGTAAATATACTCTTCTCTAGTGATTTTACTTTTTTAATTTTTTAAGGTTTTGGAGACAGTTTTCTACTTTTTAAGGGTTGTTTACTTATTTATTTATTTATTTATTTGGTGCATTGCAATCATTCATCTTGCTGAAGTTCAGGGTGATAGAGGCATACATGCATAGATACTATTGGCATTATAAAAGTGAGAAATTAGTTGAAAAATAAACAAAGCCATGCTGAGGATTAAGGAAGCAGGAGTAAAAAGATATATTCTACACCTCACTATCAGAGAACAATCATTAATATTAGGTAAGTGTTATATTTCTAGAGCAATGTGGAGATGAATCGTGATTCTGTTGTATAAATGTTGAATGGCTAATTATTTTCTTAAAATGTTTCTGCATGGCGCTCTACTTCTAGCCCCAGGAGGAAAGTGTCTCTAGGGAAGGAGATGTTGGGTTCCATAATCATCATCCCTGGCATCTTGGTTAGAATTAGTTCATGAGCTTTACAAATTCAATACTGATGCTAAGGCACTGTCCTCAGAGAATTTTAAAGGCTTCAAGGTAAATTGATCAGTTTTGAGTCTCAGTGCTGGTATTTCTTTAAAAATCTCCATTGCAAAATAATTGTTTTGAAAGCTAGGTGGTGTTGAGAGAGGAATTTTATATGTCAAAATCTTGCCGGTCGTGGTGGCGCACGCTTGTAATCCCAGCATTCAGGAGGCTGAGACAGAAGGATGGCTGTTTATGGCCAGCCTCAGCTACTTAGTGAGGCCATTTGCAACTCAGTGAGACCCTGTTTCAAAATAAAGAATAAAAAACAGGGCTGGGGGTGTAGCTCGGAGGTAGAATGCCTCTGGGTTCTAGCCCTAGTATTGAAAAAAAAAAAAAAAAAAACAAGCCTAGGAGACTTGCCAACTCAAGTAGACTATAGGGAGAGAAATAGTGTTTAAATGAGAAGGTAAGGGAGTTTTGTATTCCCAGACCTGACTCTTTGAAAGTGGTTCTTACGCTGGGCCTGGTGGCACATGCCGATAGTCCCAGTACTTGGGAGGCTGAGACAGAAGGATCATGGGTTTGTGGCCGGCCTCCGCTGTAAGATAAAGTGGGCCACTGAGACTGGTCCCAAACCCCTGATCCTCCTGTCTCAGCCTCAGCAACTTAGTGAGGCCCTCTGCAAAATGATAAAATAGGGCTGGGGGTATAGCTCAGAGGTAGAACGCTCCTGGATTCAGTCCCCAGTACACACACACACACACACACACACACACACACACACACGTTCTTAGCAGGAAGAAATGGGTTCAAAAACATCCTGAGGATGTAAGATAAAGTGGGCCACTTGGCTGTGAAAAGTCAGAGTGAAAGCTCGAAGCTGCCATGAGAACTTCAGCCTTAGCTCAGTTATTCGCAGGAAGGCTGGGGACAAGGGTAGAGAGATGATGGCAAAGGAGGGAGGGCGAATGCATCTGCTCCCCATATTTTATACTGAAGAGCAGAAGATATCCTAAATAATCTAAGGGACTTGAAAAAGAATGATGAGTTTTCACCAGGCACAGTGGTACATACCTGTACTTGGGAGGCTGAGACAGGAGGATTGCAGATTTGAGGCTAGCCACAGCAACTTAGGGAGGACCTGTTTTGAAATAAAAATAAAATAGGGTTGAGGGTATAGCTTGAAAGTATAATGCTCCTGGGTTTCATTTCTAGTACTAAAACAAACAAACCCAAAATAAAAAACTAAGGTGATTTTCAGGGTGAGGAGGCAGTGGGACCAGAGTTAACTGGTCAGACTCCATCCAAGGCTGGATTTCTGAGTGTAAGTCCCTGCCCTATTTAAAGGCTAGTGTCGGGACTTCTGGGAAGATGGCGACTGAGAAAAGCGGGGCTTAAGAGTCCTGCTAACAACCAATCTCCATTACCACAAAACCAGTGCCTTTCATAGCCAGAAAACACCATCACCAGAGAAACAAAAAAATCACCAGGCTCCAGAGAGAAAGCGGACTGAGAACAGAGCTCAGAGCCACAGAGGAGATACACCGGCCTCACGCCCGAGAACGCGGCAGCAGCGCCATACTGCCGGCGGCAGCGGCGAATTCACCGGGCGGCTACAGCAAGCCGAGGTGAGCCGCTGAGGAACAGCCAGGCGGGATCTTTCAGCGCAGGGAGCATCTAAAGCTCTCGGTGGCTGAGCTCAGCACACTCTGCAGGGACTCAGAGTGGAACTCAAAACCAAGAAGAAAAATACGCCAGCCTCACGGCTGAGGGCGTGACAGCGGCGCCATATTGCCACCGGTGGCAGCAGCAGAGAATTCACCGAGTCCAGTACAGCTATATCTGCGTACTCAAGAACAGTGAGTCAAATTGCGGGCCACAGAGGAGAAATCCCAGTACTGTACTCACTGGGACTTGACCCAGTGGGGGAGTGGCGGTGGCAGAGATATCACACCATAGGAGAACGTGCAACCTGGCACCCCCCATAGTCTAAAGCAGCCTCTATCGACTCCCTGGGTCAGATACTCTGTGATACAACCCAGTAAAGGAGTAGTGGGGTCAGAGATACTACTGACTCAAGATGCAGAGCACATTAAGTGAAGTCATAGTGACCCAAGGGAAGAACCCAGAGAAGGCACAAACTTCCGAAATCATGGGAAAGAGGAATAACACTGGAGCAATGAATGCCCACAACCCCACAACATCAGAACCCGATAAAACAGAAAATCAGAGATTTCTAGAAGATCAAATCAGGAAAATAACTGTAGAAATAATAGAGGTGCTTCAAAAAGAACTCAGAGAGAGCCAAAAAGAGATAAAGGATGCAATTAATGAAGTAAAGGCCTCAATTCAAAGCACAAACAACCGATTAGAACACATGGAGAACAGAATCTCGCTCTTAGAAGATGATCATTCCAAAAATGAATGCATAGTTTCTAATCTAGGAAAAAATATCCGACAGCAGGAATCTGATATTGAAGAAATATGGCCCATTTTAAGAGAGCTAACCTAAGAATAATTGGAATAGAGGAAGGAAAAGAAAGTGAAACCAAAGGGATCAACAATCTCTTCAAGGAAGTAATAGCAGAAAATTTTCCAAACATAGAGCAAGAGGTTGATACACAGGTCCAGGAAACTTATAGAACTCCCTTTAGACAGGATCTGGGAAGAGGATCCCCACGCCACATAATTGTCAAAATGACCAATGTGGAAGCCAAGCAGAGAATCTTAAAGGCAACAAAAACAAAGGGCCAAGTGACATTCAGAGGCAAACCAATTAGAATCACTCCAGAGTTCCCAAACCAAGTCATGAGAGCCAGAAGGGCTTGGAGTAACACATTCCAAACTCTGAAAGAAAACAACTTCCAGCCAAAAATTTCCTACCCAGCAAAACTTTCTATCAAATTAGATGGAAAAATAAGAAGCTTCCATGAGAAACAGAAACTGAAGGAATTTTTGTCTTCAAAACCAGCACTAGAGAAAATACTCAAAGAGATTAACTACAAAGAAGAAATAGGTAACACACACCAGAACCAGAGAAACAAGATTTTCCATCCAACAGACAAATAAGATTGGTTATTTGTGGAGATTCATTACTTATGTTAGTCTTTTACCTATCTCTAAATGGTATTGTTTGCCTTTATTGTTGTTAATTTTTAGGATTTCTAGTTGGAATATTAATATACCTTCAGATATAGCATTTGGAAATATTTTATCCAATTCTATTAGTAACTTTTAACTCTGTTTACATTGTCTTTGGATATACAATATTTTTTTTATTTTTTAGGGAGTTTGTATACTCTTCTGTTGCCTGTGCCATTGAAATCATATCCAAGAAATCACTGCCAATTTCAATGTTGTGAGGTTTTATGACCCAGATTTTCTTCTAAAAGTTTGTAGTCTTAAGATTTATATTTAGGTCTTTTATCTATTTTGAGTTCATATTTGTATATGGGATTAGGTAAGGGTCCAACTTTATTCTTTTCCATGTAATTATTATTTTTCAACAATATTTAGTTAAAAGATTATTATTTCCACCACTAAATGTTTGTGGAAACCTTGTCAAAAATAACTTGACAATATAGGGAATAATTTAGCTCTAGGCTTTTATTTAACTCCAATGGTTTATATATCTGCCTTTAGAATAGTACTACACTGTTTCAATTATTGTAGCTTTATATGGTTTGAAATCAGAAAATATATATCTTCTAGCTTTGTTCTTTTTCAAGATTGTTTTGGGTATCTAGAGTCCATATTCCATATTAGGATAGATTTTTTTTTCCTGAAAAATAAATATATAAATATATGAATGTTTCACCTAAAAAATAGAGAGAAAATATTTTTTGGTAAGAAAGAAAGTAAAAAGAAATATTGAAATGTTATCTTTAAGTCATCAAAAGCTTGGTATCAGACAAATGAAACTGTTATGTGAGATTATCATTTTTAATTTTGGATAAATTGCTATAATACTAGATGTCAACAACTAAGCCAAGCATGGGAAGGAGGGATGGGGAGGGAATGGGGTGGGGATCGGGTAGGGGCTAACTGGGCGATGTGTGCATGTATGTCTACAAAAGTTTGTATCCCACTATGATGTATGAATACAGTGCACCAAAAAAAAAAAAAAAAAAAAGCTAGTGTCATATTGTCTCAGCCCAGCTCTTTACACCAGTCTTTAGAGAACATGGGAATTAGAGGACATAAAGTCTATCTTTCTCTACACATATTACCACAAAGTTACAGAAGCCATACATCTAATATGGCTGGATGCTGTCTTAGAGAACAAGAAAGGGAGAAGCAGAGGATCTCAAATATGGGAACGTTTATCAGGGCCATCTGTACTGGGGTTAGTTGCAGACCAGACTTTTTTCACTACTGAATCTTACTGGGTGAACTGGGTTTTGGCAGTGGGACTTTAAAAGGTAACCGCCACCTTGCCACAGCTGTAGATCTCTTCACATGAAAGGTATTCATTCTGTCATCTATCAATCATTTTTAGCCACCAGCAAGAGGATCTGTGGAGCTAGTTTCAAATTTGTACATGTAAAGGTCAAAGAGCTTTATAAATTATACATTTTGACTATTCCCCTGGGCCAATCTCTATTTGTTTGTTTACAATTTTTAAAGGTTTAAGTTGAAAATATTTATTAGAGCTGAGCAGAGTGGAATAATTTTGGCATCTGACTTCTATGAAAGTCACATATCCCCTTTATAAAGATGTCTGTAGTGGCGGGCGTGGTGCGCACGCTTGTAATCCCTGCGCTTGGGAGGCGGAGACAGGAGGATCACGCACGTTGGAAGCCAGCCGCGCTGGTTTAAGAGACCCTGTTAAAAAAAAAAAAAAGTCTGGGAGTGTCGTCCGGAGGTAGAAGGGCTTTCAGGAACCCCAGTATCACCACAAAAAAAAAAAAAAAAAAAAAAAAAAAAAAAAGATGTCTTTATACCCGTATCTATCACTTTGAGATCTACTTTCTAATGTGTTTATAATTGTTAACACAGAACTACTAAAACACATTATCCTCATGCCTAAATGACAACCTTGTTTTATTGTAACTATCATAACTCTTAAGAGCAAGAAATATTGTCTCAGCTACCCTGGGAAGTTTCAAAGGCTTAAAGAGATTGGACTTTAGAGAAATCTCTCCCCTTCTTAATCCTTGACTGGTTGCAGACATCTATGGGCCACATGGCTGTTTCTTAACATTTTCTAGTGGATTGATATGATGCTTTTATGCACTGCAGATTAGAAACTTCTGGCGGCAAATCCCCCACCATGTGCTTGAGGATTAGAGCTGAAGTTTAATGTGCAGCCATGGCCGCCCAGTGTGGGGTCACACCTCACGGGTCGCATCAGTGATTACTCAGGTGCGATAGGAACCTGGTGACTTTAAGCCACGGGACCGCTCCATCTTCTCAGAAGGGCTGCGGTCCCTCTCTCACCGAGTTGGATAGAAAGCATGAGTAAGTGTGCCGGTAGCATGGCAGGCAGAAGGCGGCTGTGCAGACATTAAATTTAAACCCTCAGGGCAAGTGCCGAGAACAGAACAGTGCTGTGCTGGCAAAGTCATAATGCTCTTTACTTGCAAGTCCATTTTGTTGTAAAAGAATCCGGGCTGGCGGCCTATGAATCATCCTGTCCAGTGCAGAACAAACAGGCGGTGGCGATGTGAACTGTGGCTACTTCTGTGATTATGGCCTCTGGTCTCTGGTGGCAAAACTATCCAAGAACATTTTATGATAAAGTTTAAATCAGTTCAATTAATGACTCTGTGAAGTACAAAAGGGAAGCGATTTGTCAACAGTCGTCAGGCAAGGGACTGGAAAGCCTATCATTTAGACCTTGAGATGACAATGTTTTTCTGGCCGTAAGATCTATAAAATTGGGCCCTGGGTTATCATTGCTTTGTTTTATTGTAATAATGTATAGAACATGCCAGGCAATTTTTCTTCTGACTTAACAGGAGTCTCTGAAGGATCCTCTGTCAGAGTGTCATAAAATATTATATTTGTATGTGTAGATTTGGCATGTATGTTTGAAGACACGGAGACAAGAAAGAAAGCCAACATGGATGGGTCTCATAAATAACATATGTAATTATCACTGAGATTTACTTGTTTTCCAATATTTCCTACTTGATTATTTTTGTACATTGAATGTCACTCAAGCTGGATAACACAAAATTTTCTTTATATTAGTAATCTATATGTGGCATATTATAATTTCCAGAGATGCCTATAAAAGTAATAAGAATGTAAGAATATTTTATATATAAAATAAATATTAAGAACATTTTATTTATATGCAATACAAATATTAGGAATATGTACACACTCATATAAACACACCATCCATATGTTATTCTTATGGTGTATATATTTCTTCCCCTGCTATCTAGGTGGGGAGCTTGTGACTACTCTAATGAGTAGCATATGTCAGAAGTGATGTTTTGTGACTTTGAAAACTGGGCCCTAGGAAGAACATAGTAGTAGAACATGTCTGTAACCTCGGTACTTGGGAGGCTGATACAGGAGGATCACAGGTTTGAGGCCAATTTTAGCAATTTGGCGAAACCCTGTTTCAAAGTTAAAAAAAAAAAAAAAGGACTGTGGTGTAGGATGTAGCTTGGAGGTAGAATGCTTCTGAGTTGAATTCTCAGCACCAAATAAAAAAAATATAGCATGTTCTTGGTCTCTCTTGAGACATTGGCCCTTGGAATCCAGCTATCATGAATCCAGCCATCATGTTGTGAGGAAGCCCAAACTAATCCATGCAGAAAGACCACACAGAGGAGCTAATTCCCTAGATGACAAGCAGCAGCCATTGCTGCCACACTCAGTTCTTCCAGCTGAAACCTCAGTCAGACATTGTGAGCACAGACCAGCCCTCCGGCTGTGTCCTCTCCAGGTTTCTGACCACAGAAATGTTAGGAATGAGTAAGATATTATTGTTTTACAACATTATGTGTTGGGATGGTTGATTATGCAGCATAGTAATGAACAGCAGGGCTTCTTTCAGGCTTTTTTTCTTTTTCTTTTTGGTATGCTACCTTGGAGAACTACCTTGCTAAGTAGCTACCTTGGGGAATTATAAATGTCCACTTTATGCAGGAGTGTATATGTTGATACGTTCCCTGGCTAGCTGACCTCTTGTTTATCTAGGAGGCAAATTTCTTGCCATACTTTACAGTCAGAGCCTTTTTTAAGAACCTTTTCTTGGAACTCCTGGGCTGACTTAGATGTCATTTATCTGAACTCTCATAGCAGATCTGTTAGTGACGATCACAATGTACCATCATCGTGTCATCATGGTGTATCTGCCTACTTCCTACTAAACTGTGAGCTCCAAGCATCATGGGTCCTTTCACATCTTTGTGTGTTTATAGCGTTTAACATATTTTTGGCACATCATAGATGTTTAACAAATGATCACTGTATGTTAGAACGTAATTTACCCAGGCGTGGACTCAGAGAATGGTGGGAGAGAGGCAAAAGGGTTTCTAGAACTGGAGTGTGAAATAATAGTTCTAAGTGGAATTCTAGATAGAAGAACTTTGAGGAATGTCTCAAAGAGAAGTATGCCTTCAATGATATGGATTCTTTTGTACAAAATATTTAAGGTGAGATAGTAAAAAAAAGTTAACAAAAGACTCCTCACCAATATTTTATATTGTTATCACTTAATATTAACTGGACTTTGATGTACTGCTATAAAATAGGGAACTATTAAAAAGAGAAAGTGGGGTGAATTCGCTCGAACCACTGAGGTAACATGAGGCTTCTATCTATCTTCTGTATTTCTATCTTTTTAATAAACTTCTTTAAATCTTCAGCAAGAGTCCGGGCTATTGTATATTTATCCTTAGCTCAGGACAAGAACCTGCGCCTTTTAATCTTTTTCTATTTTTGTGGTTTTATTGGGAAATTAGTCCCAGGGGGTCTAACAAAGACCCTTGGGGACAGTCACTCTCAAATGGTAACTCTCACCCCCAAACCGTAACATAATTGGCACCCAAAGTTTTGGGGCAACGTGGGGCACATGGCTCAGTATTTTTCACGGGACTTTTTGGCCAGTGGGTCGGTGGGCAGCAGCAGCTTTAGCTCCAGCTGTTGAGCTTTAAAACAACTGTACAGCAGCCTTTGCATCACTGCATCTCTGAAAGCGAATTCCAGAGCATCTTACCAGTGGCCCAAAAGCCACTGCATCTTGAAGGCCAGTAACCCTCCCCAAAACGGGACCAGATCCTGGTGGGTGACTGGATTGCCGGTGCCAATGGGCTCTCTGGAACTGTGCAGACCCCCTGCCACGGACTAGCTATGGCAGAATCTCCAAGGGAGGGGAAAATTCCCCACTAAATAGCATAGGCATGATAGGCCCAATGAGTGCCCATCCATTCTGCCCACATCAGAGATGGGATACTATTTTAAAAGCCCTATACAAAGCTAAATCTAAAAAGAAAGGCCCATGGCCCACCTTCAGAAAGCTCCCCAAACAGGAGATGCCAGCCAGCACCCATTTCTAAAATATTTTTTTTCGGTAGTTGGAAACAGGTTCTAGGGAGATAAGCTAGCTTGCTTTTAGCGGCAGTGTCTAGGAAGCATTGCCATTTGCAACTGCGGCCATGAGCACCCTGTTGGTCTGTGATGTGAACTATGGCAGTTCGCAGTTCCCAGCAGCCCTGAAATCCCAGCAGTTATTGGAAGCCTGAATGCGTAAGCTTCTCCAAGAGCTCAGGAAAAAGCCTAAGTCAATAGTTTCAACTAGATAACAGGCAGGCCTGCTCGGTAAATGACCACACCCAGGAGGCCTTGTCTGGCATTCAACAGGCAGATACAATCCATTTGCATAAGAAGGCCCTCAGGGAAGTAAGCTCAGGAGGCAGCCACACCCAACCGCATGTCAGCTCAGGATTCTTAGACACACCAAAATTGGAGAATATTTTCAGGGAAGATTTTTTTGAAAATGGCAATATTTTCAGCTAGAAAACCTCATTGAGAGAGAGAAGGGACACACAGGCAGGATAGAAGGGTCAGATACAGGGCAGAAGGGAGGGTGGGTAGAGGATTACTTAGAGACCCCAAAGTCTGTAATAATTCTTTAAAACTGGCTTCAAGATTGTTTACCAGAAAAAAAGTTACAGGAGACTGAGTCGTATCATATAGGGATTTGAAATTTGCCGTAGAAATTCCAAAAATAGCTTGTTAAGTCTACCGGGCAAGCAATTTAGAGGGACATGTCCAGGTGAAGATTGGCAGCTTGGTTTCACTCATATGCCAGGGGAAACTTTTAGGTCTTTTTTGACTGGAACATAGTCCTAGATAATAATGTTAGCCTATTGTCAGTGTACCAGCAAGTTAAGTAAACTCCAAACAGTGCCAGAGGAAAAGGGTAAATTTTGTTTTGTCCAGGTGACCTGGTGCTCATCAAATCATCTAAAATCTTTATTCCAAACCTATTTCAGGTCTCCACAGCACTAATTTCTGGATTCACATGGCACAAAATAAACTAAATACATCTCACTTTTGTGTGTATTAGCCTAAGTCAGCAAACCAGGTTTTAACTTCTCATTTAAGTTCCTTTTTTAGGTTTTCATGGTTAATCTGTATTGTGAGTGTCGACTCATATGTAGGCTTGAAGCTTTCAGACGTCAGATGGTGGTATGAGCAGACTCAAAGAGAAACATCTATCAAAGCTCTTTGGACGGCCATAGAGACATACTCACCCATCTGACTCCCTCACCACCACCCTGCATGAATGTTACCCTAAAGCTGGGGCCCCCAACTTTGTCCCCGTTCAGCTAGAAGCAGTTTATGACCAACTCAGCATCTTTATTCCTTTGCTAAGGGGTACATTCATGTGGTCAAAATAAGGAGAGTAATGGATATTGAGCTCATGTTAACTGTTAATAAGAATTACAAAAGTCAAAATGTATTTTCTGTATTTAACTTTGGCCTGACAGGTGTCAGGAAGTTACTAGACAGAAGGGGGGATGTACCAGTATTGGGAATAGCCTAGGAAGATTTGATAAAGCTCTGATTATTAGTATATTTCAAAAATTGGGTGAGGGGCAAATCTGTGAAAAGACGTGGTTTCTGTCAAAAAAAGCAGGCAACAATTCCAATGTAAATTAACCTCCCTAAAGGTAATTAGCAAGTCTATAGGAGAGGGGAACTAGGACTTCCTTATCCTCATTCTAAAGACAGCTTTACATAATTGGATAATCTAGTGAGGATGGGAGGAGAGGGTTGACCTTCAACCATGACCTTCCTGAAAAGAGACACCTTGGCAGGAAAGTACACCTTGGCAGGAAAGTAAGGGGAGGTACCTTACAGGGTAAGGGGAGATACCTTACAGGGACTTTTACTAAGTCAGAATTACATGAACAAGATGGAGGGTGTCTTGTATAAAAAGTTTGTTCCATGCTTTGTATTTCAGTGAATTCACTCAAACCACTCCCTCATGTAACATGAGGCTGTAACTATCTTCTATATTTCTATCTTTTTTTAATAAACCCCTTTAAATCTTAAAAAAAATAAAGTGTGAAAACCTTTACTTTTCTCTAGAAAAAAATAAGAGTCATCATTACACGTTGGATTGAGAAGGATACTTCTTGGTAGAATTCTCCTGAGACACTGGGTATCTTATAAAACAGCCTAACTGGGAGGTGGAAGTAGATTTTTTAGAGAGGTTATCTTCTCTTCCATTTTGCTTTCTTAATGCTGGGTCTAATGGAAGAGAAAGCTAAGTCTTTAGTTCTTTATCTTAATAGTTCATAAATTTAGTGTGCCTCAGATACCTGGAGATCTTGTCATGAATACAGATCCACACTCAGCAGGTTTAGAATTTTGAAGCATTACATCTTGAATGAGCATGGAATGACCATTTATAATAAGCTCTCCTGTTGATTCAGATACAGAAGGCCCAAGGGACCTTGGACACAAAACAAAGTAAGACAAAACATGATACTCCAAGTTACTTATGGAAATTGGGACCCAGAAATCCTGGAAGGTACTTGAATAAATTATAGAAATTGCACACACTTGATTTTTGAGTTCTTAAATGGGAGTATAGTCAGGGTTATTTGATTTTTAAATTTAAATTTGGTTTAGGTTGCATTCACTCTTTTGTGATATGGAACGTAGTAAAGGTTTTGCATTCAGAAAAGAGGATAATTTTGGGTACATTTCCTCCCTTGATTGCTGAGTATCTATATTCTAGGTCTCCTTTGCATCTCCCTACTCTTGTGTGATTATTTCCCTGTGTAGTACCCACCCACTCTATCTTTTATTTCCTCCTCATCTGATTTTTTATTTTCTCCTAATTTTAGGTCTGTTTTAGGTATTGGGTGTAACTCAACCATCATCAAAGGCAATTGGTCACCAGAAAGATGGTGGTACATTTGTTGCCAGAATTTCAAACCCATTCCAGAGGACATAAATGGATTTCTGAGTTAGAAAGCTATGATGATTACACAAGAACTGCTTTTAGAACTCTGGGCTTTTAACCATGATTATTGAGAGTATAATGAAAAAAGCTATCCAAGTTAATTAAAATTAGGGAATATACTTTAGCCCTGTCTTGTAATTTCTGCAGAACTAGCCTTTGGCTTTGGTGGTCAAAGCACTCCTCAAGTAGCACATTTTCAGGTGGCAAAATTCCAAAAGTGGTTGCACTCCTCAAAGGGTGTTTTTTTTTTAATTTTTTAAATTTTTTATTTTATTGGTGCACTGTATTCATACATCATAGTGGGATACAAACTTTTGTAGACATACATGCACACATCGCCCAGTCAGCCCCCACCCGATCCCCACCCCATTCCCTCCCCATCCCTCCTTCCCATGCTTGGCTTAGTGGTTGACATCTAGTATTATAGCAATTTATCTAAAATTTAAAATGATAATCTCACATAACAGTTTCATTTGTCTGATACCAAGCTTTTGATGACTTAAAGATAACATTTCAATATTTCTTTTTGCTTTCTTTCTTACCAGAGAATATTTTTTTCTATTTTTTTTAGGTGAAACTATCATATATTTATATATTTATTTTTCAGAGAAAAAAATCTATCCTAATATGGAATATGGACTCTAGGTACCCAAAACGATCTTGAAAAAGAACAAAGCTAGAAGATATATATTTTCTGATTTCAAACCATATAAAGCTACAATAATTGAAACAGTGTAGTACTGTTCTAAAGGCAGATATATAAACCATTGGAGTTAAATAAAAGCCTAGAGCTAAATTCTTCCCTATATTGTCAAGTTATTTTTGACAAGGTTTCCACGAACATTTGGTGGTGGAAATAATAATCTTTTAACTAAATATTGTTGAAAAATAATAATTACATGGAAAAGAATAAAATTGGACCCTTACCTAATCCCACATACAAGTATTAACTCAAAATAGATAAAAGACCTAAATATAAATCTTAAGACTATAAACTTTTAGAAGAAAATCTGGGTCATAAAACCTCACAACATTGAAATTGGCAGTGATTTCTTGGATATGATTTCAATGGCACAGGCAACAGAAGAATATACAAACTCCCTAAAAAATAAAAAAATATTGTATATCCAAAGGCAATGTAAACAGAGTTAAAAGTTACTAATAGAATTGGATAAAATATTTCCAAATGCTATATCTGAAGGTATATTAATATTCCAACTAGAAATCCTAAAAATTAACAACAATAAAGACAAACAATACAATTTAGAGATAGGTAAAAGACTAACATAAATAATGACTATCCACAGATAACCAATCTTATTTGTCTGTTGGATGGAAACTCTTGTTTCTCTGGTTCTGGTGTGTGTTACCTATTTCTTCTTTGTAGTTAATCTCTTTGAGTATTTTCTCTAGTGCTGGTTTTGAAGACAAAAATTCCTTCAGTTTCTGTTTCTCATGGAAGCTTCTTATTTCTCCATCTAATTTGATAGAAAGTTTTGCTGGGTAGGAAATTTTTGGCTGGAAGTTGTTTTCTTTCAGAGTTTGAAATATGTTACTCCAAGCCCTTCTGGCTCTCATGACTTGGTTTGGGAAGTCTGGAGTGATTCTAATTGGCTTGCCTCTGAATGTCACTTGGCCCTTTGTTTTTGTTGCCTTTAAGATTCTCTGCTTGGCTTCCACATTGGTCATTTTGACAATTATGTGGCGTGGGGATCCTCTTCCCAGATCCTGTCTAAAGGGAGTTCTATAAGTTTCCTGGACCTGTGTATCAACCTCTTGCTCTATGTTTGGAAAATTTTCTGCTATTACTTCCTTGAAGAGATTGTTGATCCCTTTGGTTTCACTTTCTTTTCCCTCCTCTATTCCAATTATTCTTAGGTTAGCTCTCTTAAAATGGGCCCATATTTCTTCAATGTCAGATTCCTGCTGTTGGATATTTTTTTCTAGATTAGAAACTATGCATTCATTTTTGGATTGCTCATCTTCTAAGAGCGAGATTCTGTTCTCCATGTGATCTAATCGGTTGTTTGTACTTTGAATTGAGGCCTTTACTTCATTAATTGCATCCTTTATCTCTTTTTGGCTCTCTCTGAGTTCTTTTCGAAGCACCTCTATTATTTCTATAGTTATTTTCCTGATTTGATCTTCTAGAAATCTCTGATTTTCTGTTTTATCGGGTTCTGATGTTGTGGGGTTGTGGGCATTCATTGCTCCAGTGTTATTCCTCTTTCCCATGATTTCGGAAGTTTGTGCCTTCTCTGGGTTCTTCCCTTGGGTCACTATGACTTCACTTAAGGTGCTCTGGATCTCGAGTCTGTAGTATCTCAGACCCCACTACTCCTTTACTGGGTTGTATCACAGAGTCTCCGACCCAGGGAGTCGATAGAGGCTGCTTTAAACTATGGGGGGGTGCCAGGTTGCACATTCTCCTATGGTGTGTTATCTTTGCCACCGCCACTCCCTCACTGGGTCAAGTCCCAGGGAGTACAGTACTGGGATTTCTCCTCTGTGGTCCGCAATTTGACTCACTGTTCTTCAGTACGCAGATGTAGCTGTACTGGACTCGGTGAATTCACTGCTGCTGCCCCCCCATTTTTTTTTAATATATTGAGGGATTTTTGTCAGATTTATCTGAGGAATGCATTAGAAACAGCACTTGATCAATTTGTCTCCATTCACTAGTTCTGTGCCTAACTTGACTAGGATTTGACCTGAAGATTGTATTATTACATCCAAAGAGGCCCGAAGCCCACATTTAATCCTCTGTACAATATTTACCTAAGTTTGTTATATGCTGGGTATGGTGGTGGCACATGTGTGTTATCCCAGTACTTGGAAGACTGAAACAGGAGAATTGCAAGTTCAAGACCAGCCCCAGTAATATAGTGAGATTCTCAGCAACCTAGGAAGATACTGTTTCAAAATAAGAAATCAAAAAGCTTGAAAGTACAATGCTCTTGTGTTCATTCCCCACCCGGTACCACACACACACACACACACACACACACACACACACACACACACACACATGCATGCAGATGCACAAACACACACATGCATGCATGCACATAAACATACACACACGAAGAAAGGAGAAAAAAAGAAAAGAGAAAAATATTGGTCTGCAAGAGATTATTTTCTCCTCTGAGATAAGCATGTTAAAAAATTTAATATATTTTTATTGGTGCATTTTAGTCAAACATCACAATGGAATACAAGACTTGTGAGGATATCCAAATACACATTATCCAATTAGCCTTTATCCAATCCCCATGCCACTCCCTACTCCTCCCTCAATCCCATGCTTGATTTAGTGATTAACTTTGATATATTTGTTTATGTACATCATATGTTTTAAAGAGATTCCATTTCTCCCCATCCCATCCCCTTTGATTGGTCACCTTAATTGTTCCTCCATAGGGCCCTTTCTTCCACTAGATTTCCTCCTATTACCCATTTCTTCCTAGTTTGTGCATATTAGGGAAAGCATCTGATTTTTTATTTTCTGTGATATTTCTCTGTATATGCCAATTGCAAGTTCTGATCCTACTCCTCAAGGCCTCAGCACCGGCCTGGCCACCCAGCAGACTCTGATCCCAGCCTCGCTGGCTTCAGCACTGGCCTTGCCTCATGGCAGGCTCTGATTCCAGCCTCAGAGGCCCCAGCACCGGACTTGCCTTAAGGCAAGCTCCTATCCCGGCCTCGCTGGCTCCAGATACGGCCTCACTGCATGGCAGGCACTCATCCTGGCCTTGATGACCCCAGCACTGACCTCACCACATGGCAGGCTCCAATCCCTGCCTCATTGGCCCCGGCCCCGGCCTCCCCCCTTGGCCGGCTCCCATCCCAGCCTCTGAGGCCCCAACACTGGCCTTGCCTCATGGCAGGCTCTGATCCCGGCCTCGCTGGTCCTGGCACCAGCCTCACCCCTTGGCAACTCTGATCCTGGCCTCAGAGGCCCAAGCAGAAGCATTGCCTCATGGAAGACTCCAATCCTGGCCTCGCTGGCCCTGATACCAGCCTCATCTCTCAGCAGGCTCTGATCCCGGCCTTGGAGGCCCAAGCACCGGCCTTGCCTCATGGCAGGCTCTGATACTTGCCTTGCCAGCCCTGGGATGGGCCTTACCCCTGGGCAGGATCCAATCCCAGCCTTGGAGGCCCCAGCACAGGCCTTGCCTCATGGCAGGCTCCACTCACGGCCTTGCTGGCTCCAGCACCAGCCTCACACCTCGGCAGGCTCTGATCCTGTCCTCGCAGGCTCCAGCACTGGCCTTGCCTCACGGCAGGCTCTGATCCCAGCCTCGCTGGCTCAGGCACTGGCCTAGCTGCCCGGCAGGTTCCTATCCTGGCCTCAGAGGCCCCGGCACCAGCCTTGATGTCTTGCTCTGCACTGGGCTCTGGTTTCGGGATCCAGCCCGACAGTGGCGGGGCTTGGTGAGATGATGAGTACCGACGACTCGAACACACACACCCACGAGCCGGGAGTCAAGTCATACAAGATCTTGTTTATTTCTCTCCAAGCAATCATATATATAGCACCAAACCACGAGGGGAATTCCCATGAGGAATAGCCTAGCCTATTGGAATAAAGATCACTAGCACGTAGTTCACAGCCAATCCCAGGTCAGTACATGAGCCATTCATGTGTGCGGAAAGCTCCTTTAAAGGTAAAAAGGGAAAAACTGCTCAGTCTCCCCACCCATAATGAATGGGGAAATCACGCCTTTGTAGCTTCCTCCAGGCGCCATCTTAGCCCCATTTCTGCTGAATCACTTTAAAGTTTTGCCTTAGGCTGCAGGCCGCTCAGGCCGAGGGAGGCTGCATCTCCTTAGGTGCTGTATGGACACACCCCATCACTCTGGTCTCTGTCACTATGAGCAGGTCATCTACAGATCTACAGATTTTCTCTTTTTTCTTCATTTTTCTTGGTGGTACTGGGGTTTCTGGAAACCCTTTTATAATTTTATTTGGAAACAGGGTCTATTAAGCCAGTGAGCCTGGCCTCAAACCTGAGCAATCCTCCTGTCTCCAACTCCCAAGCACGGAGCTTACAAGAGTGGGCCACCATACCTCATGTTCTTCAATTTTTTTTTAATATGAGCAGCACATGTCTTTTGTGAAAGCTGGGACCCCAAATACCTAGTGGCAATGAATTTTGTCTTCCCTCCAAAGGCAGAGGTCCACAGCTTCACTTCGTACAGCAGGCTCTGCTCCACGTGTACCCTGACCTCCCGCTCTGTGCAGAGGAGTCAGTGGCCATGAGGATTGATGACTCCCAGAACACGCAGCATGGTAGCCCATCCCAGCTATGCGGGGCTCCCTCTGAAACCCCGCAAACCCTTTTACTACTTAGCATGTTGTCCAGAATTCCCGAGCACGTGTGGCAGGAGCAGTCTACATGTGGAGAGATTTCCTCAAAAGTTCAAGGTGGACTGGACTGGATATGTCTGCTCCTCCAAATTCTGGTCACCACCACTGCTACTGCCGCCACTGCCATCTTGGTTCTCTCTTGAACACCTTTCCCACACGGTTTGTTTTCCAGAATTCCCGAGCATGTGCGACAGTAGCAGTATACCTTTGAGGATTGAATCTCTGCCTCTATTAAATACTGACCACCACTGCCTCTGCCACAGCCATCTCGGTTTCCTTCTGAGCACTTTATTCACACAGCATGTTGTCCCAAATTCCCGCGCATGAGTGGTGGTAGCATTCTACCTTTGGGATGATTTCTTCAAAAGATCAAGGTGGATTGAATCAGATCTCTGCCTCTCCTGAATATTGGCCGCTGCCTCCACCATCGCAATTCTCTCCCAAATACTTTCCCCACACTCTATGTTGTCTAGAATTCCTGAGCATGTGTGGTGGTAGCATTCTACCTTTGGGGCAATTTCTTCAGAAGATCAAGGTGGGTTAGATCAGATCTCTGCCTCTCCCAAATACTAGCCTCCACCACTGCTGCTGCCACCACCCTTGCCACCACTGCTACAGCCTTCCTCCTGGTTCTCTGCTGAGCTCCTTCCTTACATGATATAATTTCCAGAATTCTTAAGCATGTGCGGCAGGAGCAGTCCCCCTTCATGGGGATTTTTTCCCCCAAATGTTCCAGGTGAATTGGATAGGTTTTGTTTGCATCTCCTGAATCCTGGCTGCCACTGCCACCTTCTTGGCCCCTCTGCAGTATTTTTTTTCTTTTAATAAGAGAAGACTTTATGTGTGTTTTGAAGAGGTTGTGGGATCAACCACTCAGCAGCAATAAATTTTATCTCCCCTCCAAGAGTGGAGGCCCACAGCCTCACCGTGTAGAGCAGGATCTGTTGTTCTGAGTGCACCAAGCCCCCCTAGCACAGCAAAGAGGCGAGCGGTGGCCAGGCGTGCTGAGTTACCCAGAACGCATGGCTCGGCTTCCCGCCCGGCATTGCTGGACTTCCTTCACCATGCCTGGATTATTTTTTTTTCCTTTTTTTTGGTGGTACAGGGGTTCATGGAAACCCTTCTATGTCCAGGTTACACTCCCAGACCTATTTTTATACTTTTTTATTTGGCAACAGGGTCTTTTAAGCCAGCACAGCTGGCTTCTAACCTGCGAGATCCTCCTGTCTCTGCCTCCCAAGCACGGGAATTACAAGTGTGTGCCACTACGCCCGGCATTGGATCATTTTTCTTATAAGGTATGTTGTTAAGAGTCGCCAGCATGCATGGCTGAAGCTGTCTTTTCTCTAATCCCTTCTGGGATGTTCTTCCAAAAATCACTTTTCTTGCATGGCATGTGCCTCCTTGTCATCTTGCTTCTAATTGTGCCGTTATCCACTCTCTCTTCTGTAAGTCATAGCTGTAAATGTCTCTTTAAGTTGTCCCAATCAAATATTAATGCAAATCTGGTGTCCAGAGCTTTTCTGAGGAATGTATGTCCTTTTTGGCAGCCGCAGTCGCCACTGTGACCTCGGCTGCCTACCACAGCCGCCACCATCTTGGACCTTCTCCAAGCATGTTAAAGTTTTGCAATTCAACTTCTTACAAAAAATAAAAATTGAAATTGTTTTACAATATGGAACAGTTTAAGGGCAAATGGGCATGTAGAGATGGTGAAAAAAGGTTATTTTTTTCCCTTAGACATAAAACAAAGCTGGTGCACAGCTATCTGGATGGAGAAAGCTGAAGAAGCAATAGCCAATAGAGGGTAAGAGATTGTACAAGATCAGTCAACAGAAAAAAGTTTGTCTTTGCATTATTGCCAAGATATTTGTGCTAGGATGGGAATCATAGTATATAATAAAAACCTACCTCTATTTTTGTCTCCTACTCTTAGGCAGGGTTCTTGAGAATAAGATTCTGAGTTGAGAAGTCTTGTGCAAGTGATGCATTGAGAAGGTATCTGTGGGAGAAGGAGAGTAAAGGAAACAAGGCAGGACAGAGGATGAAAATTAACTGAGGATGTGATCTTCAAAAAAGTCTGTCTGCACCTTTGTTCTGGGGCAGGGGGAAGGAAACTGTGCTGCCCCAACTATACCCACTTTGTGCCCACCTTAATTTCCTACCTTTTGTACTCAGAGTTGGTCATTGGGCACCATCTGCTTGGGAGGACATGTAGACAGTTGTATAATCTGGGTGATGTGTCTTCTGTCATGGAAGGTGATTCTCTAGAGAGGGAGGACTCTGTGAGATGGGACCAGCCAGCACTCACAGCATGGGGGGTTCAGTGACCTGCTGACCTGCTGGGGAGCATTTGGGTGGGATTCTAAAAGCATCCACTACATCTATTTTCCACTTAAGATGTACTTAGTATGGAATTTTGTCTTTCTTTGCCACCATGGTTCATAGCTTTTATGTTCAGTTTTGGATGTATGATAGTCTTACAGCCTCTTTAAATTGGAATATGGTGTTTTAATGGAGATGTGGGAGTGTCCAATACTTCTCCCTTATTCTAAAATGTATTTTATCCACTCATTCCTTACCCATCATTTCACCTTCCTTGATTACAGCCTGGAAGGCTGGTCATGTGCCTTCAGGAGTAAAAGAGTGGGATGGCTTACTTCCTTTGTACCAATTCCCATGAGAAAGTTGCTGTTAATGACCTTCGCAGCATCACAGTGGGTCAGGGAAAAAGGTGACAGATGGTCTATTCTGAGCAGTTTAAGACCACTTTGCTTCCTCTGAGCCTGGAAGGTGAATACTTAATTTTATGGATCCTTAGGTGTGGGTTCCAGAGGCCTTCTTGTTGGGTTCTCATGACTATAACTCTCTTTGGTGGAATATGCCTTCTGTTCTTCTAGCATTTTCCCCCTTATAGGGTCCTTGTGGACAGGAGTCACAGTGGCTCCAGTATGGTGTCTCTGCTTTGGAAACCATGTCTGGTCCACAGGAAACACTCATTTGTCCTTGCAGGTGGGGGAGATGACAGGCAGGCAAGCCCAACTCAGCAGCACCGCCTTCTCCACTGTCAAAGCATCTGCCCAGCTTTCTCCCCTTACCATCTGGCTTTTTTCATATCTGAAGCAAGCACCAGTCTACAGTCCTTGTCTAATTCCAGGAGACAGATCAAGCTCTGCACATAGTCCTGTCCTGCACATAGTCCTGCCTTATTTTCCCTTACCAGTTTATCATAACAATTTTCAATTATGCAGTGAAGTTGAAAAAAATCTCCTATGAACACCAGTAGACCTGGCACCTACCATTACTTCTTATTATGCTTACCTTATTAGATTGCCATCTACTCATCTGTTAACAATCTATCAGTTCATCTTATTTTTGTTCTATTTCAAAATTAATTATAGACACTTGTATATGTCTCTGTGAATATCTTAACATGCATATTATTAGCTAAAATTCAATATAGATTTATGATTTCCCTCTAGAACATTTACATACACTGAAATATAAGCATCAAGTGCATATTTAGTGAGTTTTGAGAAATGAATGCACCTATATAACACAAAGTCATATTAAGATACTAATAGCACTCCAGAAAGCTCTTTCCTCCTTTCTTCAAGTGGATCCCCACACTCTTTCCCAACAGAAGCAACCACTATTTTATTTTCTTCTTGATCACAGATCAGGTTTTCCCATTCTAGAGCTTGATAAAAATGAAATCAGTGGTTAAATATTCTTTGGTATATGATTTCTCTGACTCAGCATGTTTTAGAGACTCATCTATAATGTTGTATGCATCAGTAGTTCCTTTTAATGGCTGAGTACTAGTCTCTTATGACAAGAGCAAAGTCTTTTTATTCACCATCTTATTGATGGGTACTTGGACTGTTCTCAGTTTGGGGCTAATAGGAATAATGTGAAGCCATTGGTTTGGCCTGAGATGGAGAGAAGGTCATCCCACAATCTACTTTTTGGAGCTGAGTGAAGTGGGATTCGAGAATTACAGTAAGGGAAGTTTCCTCTCTAGGAAAATTTTCTCACAGATTCTCTCTATTATCTCTAATTTTCTATTCTTTCTTTGTTTTTTGGTGGTACTGGGGTTTCTGGAAGCCCTTCTATCTCCGGGCTACACTCCCAAACCTATTTTATATTTTTATTTGGAAACAGGGTCTCTTAAGCCAGCACATCTGGCTTTGAACCTGTGCAATCCTCCTGTCTCTGCCTCCCAAGCACAGGAATTACAAGCATGCGTCACCATGCCCGACCTTCTAATTTTCTTGATCCTTTTATATATTTACTCAGCAACGGTCATAAATGAATTTTTTGCTATCTACTTTGAAAATGAATATTTTGCCCTATTTGACAGAACACCTGATATTTAAAATCTATTGTAAAGCCGGGTGTGGTG
Organism: Muscardinus avellanarius; assembly: GCF_963383645.1. Lineage (NCBI taxonomy): Eukaryota > Metazoa > Chordata > Mammalia > Rodentia > Gliridae > Muscardinus > Muscardinus avellanarius. Next base: position 20,046,863 of record NC_137804.1, on the reverse strand, counting down.
GCACACGCTTGTAATCCCAGCATTCGGGAGGCTGAGACCTGGAGGATCATGGTTCGTGGACAGCTTCAGCTATGTAGTGAGGTCCTCTGCAACTCAGTGAGACCTGGTTCCAAATACAGAATAAAAACTTAGGGCAGGGGGTGTAGCTCAGAGGTAGAATGCCCCTGGGTTCCATCCCCAGACCCACAAAAAAAAAATCTATTGTATCTTGATGCTTCTGTTGGAACTTTCACTCTTGCAAACTGTGGCACTCATCATTCTTTGAATTTCAGCAGAAAGGAGTTTCTTTGGTGGAGAGGGATTAACAAGGCTCTATAGACAGAATGATTTAGAGAAATGGAAGAGGAGAAATTTGCTCACAAATAGCTTTGACTGTCAGGTGGTGCTCCAGGCATAGGTTCTCATAAAATGTCAAGTAGCAAAACCAACTGCCAGTCTGCTTTTGGTTCTAGTGTCTTAGGGAAGGAGCCTCTTGAATTCCTGGTATCACAAATTTGTTGATGGAAATGACCTCCATCACTCACTGGTAGTGAAATTAGCCATAAGCCATGAGATCATGAATTTCATGTTTGGCTTTGACATTGGAACAGACATTAGCTGAGTTGGCAGTCCTTTGTGTTATTACTGGCTGCACTATTACCAAGGAAATGCAGCCTGAGGGAGCCAGGAAGGGAGGCATCCCCAGGGGTGATCCACTTGGATAAAACTTTAGAGAAGCAGGCACTTGTAGGAGATGCAGTAGTTCTTATTGTTTTATTTTAAGTAAGAACAAGTAGTAAGTTAGTGAGATAACCTTGAAGCAAAACTTATTTGGCTTTATTTTAATGTGGAACTTTGCAAAGAATCTCAATTAACCTTGCAAAGTTGGTCTACAAATCCCCAAATGTTGGAATGGTTAGCTAAATTATGTGGATATAAAGAAATGCAAGACAGCATTCAAATTTAGATGTTCAGTAAAAAAGGAGAGATGAAGAAAGCCTAAAGACAGCTAATAAGATTCTGCCTCTTCTGTGAAGCAATGCAGCTTCACAGGCTCTTGGGGATAGAAACAGACTTATCTATTGTAAATATTTAACAAGTGTTTCTTTTTTTAAAAAATTTAAATTGGTGCATTATATTTATACCTCATAATGGGATAAAAAACCAGCCCCCACTCATTCTTCACCTCACTCCCTCCCCATCCCTCCCTCCCATGCTTGGTTTAGTGGTTGACTTCGATATGAATAAGTACATCATGTGCTTTAAAGTGTTTCCCTCTCCCCACCTCCCATTCCCACAGTTAGGTTGTCTTATTTGCTCCTCTATAGGATCTCTTTTTTCACCTGGAGTTCCTCCTATGACCCCATTCTTATGACCCTCCTATGACCCTCATGTGACTCACATATTAGGGAAAGCATCCAATTCCTTACTTTTTATTACTGACTAATCTCACTTAACATAATGTCCTCAAGATCCATCAATTTCCCTGAAAATACTATAATTGTGTGTTTTTTATGGCTGAGTAAAATTCCATTGTGTACATATCCCACAGTTTTGTAATCCATTCATCTGTTGATGGGCATCTTGGCTGGTTCCATGGTTTGGCAATAGTGAATTGTGCAGCTATGAACATAGATACATATGCATTAATTTGATAGTTTGGTTTCCTTTCTTTTGGGTAGATACCCAGAAGTGGTATTGCTGGATCAAATGGTAGATTTGTTCCAATTCTTTTGAGGATTCTCCATACTGTTTTCCAAAATGGTTGCACTAAGTTGTAATCCCACCAATAATGTTTTAGAGTTCCCTCTTCTCCACATCCTCACTAGCATTTGTTATTGTTTGTGTTTTGAATGATTGTCATTCTAGTTGGAGTTAGGTGAAATCTCAGGGTAGTTTTGATTTGCATCTCTCTGATTGCCAATGATGTTGAGCATTTTTTCATGCATTCATTGGCCATTTGAATTTCTTCTTTCGTGAAGTGTCTATTTAGTTCACTTGCCCATTTTTTGATTGGATGATTTTTTTTAGTGTTGAGTTTCTTGAGTACTCTATATATTCTAGATATTAGTCCTCTATCAGAAAGGTAGGTGGCAAAAATCTTCTCCCATTCTGTTGGCTCTCTATTGTGGTTCTTGACAGTTTCATTTGCTGAACAGAAGCTCTTAAATTTCATGCAATCCCATGCATTGATTCGCCTTTTGGTTTGTTGTGCCTTTGGGGTCTTGTTGAGAAAGTTTTTGTCTGTGCCTATGTGTTGCAGTGTTGGATCTTTGTCTTCTTCGAGGAGCCTTAAGCTCTCTGGTCTAATTTCCAAGTCTTTGATCCATCTTGAATTGACTCTTGTGCAGGGTGAGAAAGTGGGATTAATTTCCAATTTTCTGCATATGGTTAACCAGTTTTGCCAACACCATTTTTCGAAGAGGCTATCTTTTTTCCAGTGTATGTTTTTGGCCCCTTTGTCAAAAATCAATTGGCTGAAAGTGTGTGGACTTGTTTCTGGGTCTTCTATTCTGCTCCATTGGTCTATGTATCTGTTTTTGTGCCAGTACCATGCTGTTTTTATTACAGTGACTTTGTAGTATAGTTTAAAGTCAGGTATTGTGATTCTTCCTGCATGATTTTTGTTGCTGAGAACTACTTTGGCTATTCTGGGCCTTTTGTTATTCCAAATAAATTTACGGACTGATTTTTCTATGTCTGTGAGGAATGACCTTGTTAGTTTAATGGGCATTGAATTAAATCTGTAGATCAATTTTGGAAGTATGGCCATTTTGATAATATTGATTCTGCCTATACATGAGCATGGATGATCTTTCCATCTTCTAAGATCTTCTTTGATTTATTTATTCACTGTTTTATAATTTTCTTTGTAGAGATCTTTTACCTCTTTGGTTAAGATTATTCCTAAGTATTTTATTTTTTTGTGGTTGATCTTGAGTGGAAGTGTTTTCTGAATTTCTTTTTCAGTGGGTTTATGGTTGGTGTACAGAAAAGCTTCTGATTTTTTAAGATTGATTTTGTGTCCAGACACTTTGCTGAATTTGTTGATCAGTTCTATAAGCCTTCTGGTTGAGTTTATTGGGTTTTCTAAATATAGTTTCATGTCATCTGCAAATAGTGAAAGTTTGAGTTCTTCTTTCCCTCTTTGTACTCCTTTGATTTTCTTCTCTTGTCTTATCGCTCTGGCTAGTCTCAAGTACAATATTGAAAAAAAGCGGTGATAATGGACATCCTTATCTTGTTCCTGTTTTTAGGGGGAATTCTTGAAGTTTTTCCCCATTTAGTATGATGTTGGCTGTGGGATTATTATAGATTACCTTTATGATGTTCAGATATGTTCCTTCTATTCCAATTCTCTGCAGTGCTCTAATCATAAATGGATGTTGGATTTTATCAAATGCTTTGTCAGCATCTATTGAAATGATCATGTGACTTTTGTCTTTGGTTCTGTTTATATGATGAATTACATAAGTTGTTTTTTGTATGTTGAACCAGCCTTATATCCCTGGGATGAACCCTACCTGGTCGTGATGTATGAATTTTTTTATGTTTTTTTGAATGCGTGTTGCTAGTATTTTGTTTAGCAGTTTTGCATCTGAATTCATCAAAGATATAGGCCTGTAGTTCTCCTTCCTTGAACTGTCATTGTTTGGCTTTGGTATTAATGTGATGTTGGCTTCAGAGAATGTATTTGGGAGAATTCTGTTTTTTCTATTTCATGAAATAGATTGAGGAGTATTGGTATTAGCTCTTCTATAAAGGTTTTATAGAATTCACTTGGGAAACCATTTGGTCCTGGGCTTTTCTTTAATGGTAGGCTCTTTATTGCTGTTTCAATCTCTTTGATTGTTATTGGTTGGTTTAAGTGTTCTATATTTTCTTGACTCAGCTTAGGAAGGTTGTATTTATCTAGAAAGTTGTCAATTTCCTCCAGAGTTTCCATTTTGTTGGAGTATAGTTTTTCAAAGTAGTTTCTGATAATTCTCTGGATTTCTACACTGTCAGTAGTAATATCTCCTTTTTCATCTCTTGTCTTCATAATTTGGGTTGATTCTCTTTTTTAGTTAGGTTGGCTAGTGGTTTGTCGATCTTGTTAATTTTTTTTGATAAACCAGTTAATTTTTTAAAAAAACTTGGAGCCTAGGTCTTTCCCTGCCTCTGTTGGTAGTGTATGCCTCTGAAACCAAACTCATTGTAGGGGGTCTCAGTTCTACACAGCTCAGGCTGGGCTATTCTGACCTCTTCCTGTTCCCCACAATTAAAATATCTGTGGTGTTTCCAGCAATCCTGCTCATTTAGAGTTAAGTGTAAGATTCCCCCTACACTTTCCACTGGTCTGAGCCTGAGTCAGTCTGGGCTTCTGATATGATCAACAGCAGATCCCACTCCCACCTTCTCTGAGTTCTTCTCCAATATACCAGAACTTCACTTATTGCGCTCTGGATCTCTGGGGGGTATGATTATCTCTGCTGCCACCACTCCTTCCCTGAGTTGTACCACAAGGTATCAGAACAAGAGAGTTTGTTGCAGCTGTGCCAGACTCTGAGGTCGCTGGGCTGGGGCTTTCCTTCATGGAAATGCGATAAGTGTGTACCAATTTCTGCCACCCCTATTCCTGCATTGCCTTGAACCACAAGAACTCAGACCCAGAGAGTTTATCAAAGCTGGCTGAGTCCCTGCAGATGCAACACTGGGATTTCTTCTGTAGGGGCCACCATTTCACTTACAATTGCATTGGCACTCTGCTGGCGCTTTCACTTGAGCCTTCATGGGCGTGGTTAACTCACCAGCTTGGTGGCAATATGGCATCTCTGCCATGCCCTTGGTAGTAAAGCTGCTGTATCTCCCTTCTGATTTGAGCTCTGCTCTAAATCCCTGCAGATGGTGATGGGCTCAGCTGCTGAAAATTTTAGTCTGTTTTTGCACTAAAAGATCTGAATTACGTCAGCCTGGACTGCTTCTGGTCGCTTCAGCTCCTTATCCTCTCTGGAGTCTGATTCTGTGAGTTAGTCATGGTGGCCATGGTGGGTGGCCTCTGCCATGGCAGGCCACTTTTTTTCTGCTTCTCATATTATTCTAGTCTTCCTTTTTTCTGTCTCTTGTATTTATAGCTTTTATTTCTCTATTGATAGTAGTTTCTGACTCTGTAGGGCGTTATTTTTGCCACTATGGAGATTGAATGTCAGTAGTGTTGATAGAAGCTGCTTTACTCAGTCACCATCTTCCTCCGGCTCTCCACATGTTTCTTAATAATGAAAAGTAACATGGTTCTTTTTATTTTATTTTTTTGGTACTGGAAATTGATCCCAGGGGCATTCTACCTTTGAGCTATACCCCAAGATCTATTTTATTTTTTTTGTTTTGAAATAGGGACTCACTAAGTTGTTAAAATATGTGATCTTGCTGTCCCCACCTCCTAAGTACTGGGATAACAGGTGTGTGCTACTGCACTGAGACCATAGTTCTCTTTTTTAAGGTTTATATTAAATAAATAACTTAGTAATTTTCTTCTTATTTAGGTCTCACTTCAGTCATGAGGACATTTTATCAAAGCTTCAGTTTGTCTTTAAAGAATTGGGAAATGAAATTTGATTTAAATAATTTTACATGCTATTAACTTTATAAGTATATAATCAAATAACAATTTGCTTGGCTTACTGGGAAAATAATGACTCCTTGTTTCTTTTAGGGAGAAAAAACCCAAAAGGTTCTAAACATTCCCAATATAGCTTCCTTCATGATCTTGAGAATCCTTGGAGAGTTTCTTATCTGTTCTTGATATTGACAAATGCTTGCCTGGTTTAAATTAAATGTTCAGATCCCAGTTACTATTTAGATGAGGAAATGAGTCATAGAAAAGATGTCACTGTGCCTTAGAAAGGGCTATATAAATAGTAGATACTTAGTTAAGAGAATTAAATTATTCATAACCATTATCCTTCTGAAAAAAGGCTTTGACACAATACTATATAAGACATGGAAGTAACTTATCAAAAAAGCATAATAATGATAATATAAAGGTGTGAACATAAGACATACCTAGTGGTAAAATTAGCATGCAGAACATATACTGTATAAGCTTGGGAAATAGTTCCAATATTTGCCTCTGCACTTTTTGGCAGTCAATAAAAGAGGATAGAAATCATGATACACAGTTCAGACATCTGTAAGAGTAAACCAGTTGTTCAAAGAAAGCAATCTATTATTAATGCTGACAGTAATTCTACCTGTAGGTCATCCTTAGGAGGACAGAATATGATGATGTTCTCACCAATATCTTCATGTTAACCTTCTTCAGTTTGTGCAGATGGTACAATACTAATGCAATTTGATAAAGACAGTTTAAGTGTTTTCCTTGGGGAAAAAGGGTACAGAGATAAAGCTACTCCCTGTATATAGCTTGGTAGTTGTATGGTTCAAACTGAGTTGTTTTTTTTTTTACTGGTGCATTGTAATCATATATCACATTGGAATACAAGACTTGAGAGGATATACAAGCACACATCATCCAATTAGCCCTCATCCAGCCCCCATCACATTCCCTCCCCCTCCCTCGATCCCATGCTTGTTTGGTGATTAACTTTGATACATTTGTTTATGTACCTCCTGCGTTTTAAAGAGGCTCCATCCTCCCCTATTCCATAACTTCTGATTGGTTACCTTAGTTGCTTCACTATAGGGCCCTTTCTATAGCTCGACCTCTTCCTGTTGCTCCTTTCCTCCTAGTTTTTGCTGATTAGAGGAAGCATCTGATTTTTATTTTCTGTTATATTTCTCTGTGCATGCCGCATTGCAAGTACCAATCCCACTCTTGATGGCCCCAGTAGTGGCTTGGCTACCTGGTGAACTGATCCAGACCTCGCTGGCTCAGGCAGCGGCCTTGCCTCCTGGGAGGCCCCGATTCTGGTCTCGCTGGCCCCGACACCAGCCTAACCCCTCAGCTGGCCCCAATCCTGGCCTCGCTGGCCCCAGCACCGGCCTAGCCTCAAGACAGGCTTCGATACCGGCCTCAGAAGCCTCAGTGGCGGCCTAGCCTCACGGAAGGCTCTGATGTCAACCCCTAGGCAGGCTCTGATCCTGGCCTTGGAGGCCCCAATTCCAGCCTTGCCTCAAGGCAGGCTCTGATCCCAGCCTCGCTTGCCCTGGCATCAGCCTAACCCCTCAGCTGGCTCCGATCCTGGCCTCGGAGGCCCCAGTAGTGGCCTTGCCTCACGGCAGGCTCCAATGCCAGCCATTGGCCCCGGCACTGGCCTAACCCCTTGGCAGGCTCTGATCCCGGCCTCAGAGGCCCCAGCACCAGCCTAGCCTCACGGCAGGCTCTGATCCCAGCCTCGCTGGCCCCAGCACCAGCCTAACCTCTCGGCAGGCTCCGATCCTGGCCTCAGAAGCCCCAGCACCAGACTTGCCTCATGTAGGCTCTGATACCAGCCACTCTGGCCCTGGCACCGGCCTAACCCCTCGGCAGGTTCTGATCCCAGCCCCAGAAGCCCCAGCACCGGCCTTGCCTCATGGCAGGCTCTGATGCTGGCATCACTGGCCGCAGCACTGGTCTAACCCCTCGGCAGGCTCTGATCTGGCCTCAGAGGCCTCAGTAGTGGCCTTGCCTCACAGAAGGCTCCAGTGCTGGCTACTGGCCCCAGCACCGGCCTAACCCCTCAGCAGGCTCTGATCCAAGCCACACTGGCCCTGGCACCAGCCTAACCCCTCGGCAGGCTCCGATCCTGGCCTCAGAGGCCCCAGCACCTGCCTTGCCTCATGGCAGGCTTCAATCCCAGCCTCGCTGGCCCCAGCACCAGCCTAACCCCTCGGCAGGCTCCGATCTTGGCCTCAGAGGCCTCAGTAGTGGCTATGCCTCACAGAAGGCTCCAATGCTGGCCGCTGGCCCCGACACCGGCCTAACCCCTTGGCAGGCTCCAGTCGCTGCCTCGAAGGTCCCAGCACCGGCCTTGCCTCACGGCAGGCTTCGATCCTGGCCTTGCTGTCCCAGGCACCGGCCTAACCCCTCGGCAGGCTCTTATCCTGGCCTCGGAAGCCCCAGCACCAGCCTTGCCTCACGGCAGGCTCCGATGCCAGCCTCGCTGGCCCTAGCACCGGCCTAACCCCTCGGCAGGCTCTGATCCCAGCCTCGGATGCCCCAGCACTGGCCTTGCCTCTCGGCAGGCTCCAATCCAGGCCACGCTGGCCCCAGAACTGGCCTTGCCTCATGGCAGGCTCCAATCTCAGCTTTGCTGTGTCCATTGCCAGCCTCACCCCTCGGCAGGCTCCAATCGAAGCACCCTCTTTGCCCAACCAATTGTCCCACATTCTCAAGGGTGTGTGGTGGTAGCATTCTGCCTCTGGGGTTATTATTTCAAAGGTTCCAGGTGTAATGCATCAGATCTCTGCCTCCCCTGAGTACTGGCCACTGCCATTGCCACTGCCTCTACCATTTCAAATCTTTCCCAAGCTCTTTTTCCACTCTGAATGTTGTCCAGTGTTCCTAAGCATGTGTGACAGTAGCATTTGACCTTTGGTGTAATTTCTCCAAAAAAATAAGGTTGGTAGGAACTGATTTCTGCTTCTCCTGAATACAAGTCTCCACCGCCATCATGGAGACTGCTTTCAACACCGCCTTTCTCCTTGGTCTCCACTAAACTCTCTCCTTACAGGTGATGTCCAAGATTCTTAACAATATAGAGAAACAGCAGTCCTCCACGGGGAATTTTTCCATAAGTTCCAGTGCATTTGGATAAGTTTTGTCTGCATCTCCAGTATCCTGGCATCCGCCATGGCCTTCTTAACCCTTCTCTGATATTTTTCTTTTTCCTTTTTCTTTTCCTTTTTTTTTTTTTAATAAGAGAAGACAGTATGTGTGGTTTGAGGAGTAGTGGGATCAGGCACTCAGTAGCACTGTGACCTGGCCTGGTTTCCCCATGGGTCCAGCGTGCTTCACACTACTCTGTCTGGGGCTCAGAGTTCTGCAACCCAGGTCCTGGCTATTCCGGGGTCCTGCGTGCCCCACCCGACCCCTGCCTTGGACCCAGGGTCTTACTGGGCCTGGTTTCTCCAGGGGTCTGGCATTCTATGCACGGTCCGGCCTGGGTCCCAGAGTCCCGCGACCCAGGCCCCAGCTGGCGTGCCCCGAGCGACCCCTGCCCTGGACCCAGGGTCTTACTGGGCCCAGTTTCTCCAGGGGTCTGGCATGCTACGTGCGGTCTGGCCTAAACTGAGTTGTTTTGAATGCTAGAGGAGTAGCTGGGCTAATTCTTCAGGCAATTTTCAGAAAAATTATATTTCTTGACCAAAATTTTGACAAGTCCTAATTGTCAGTGATTTTGAGGTTATATTTTCTGACATGCCTATGGATGAGGAATATTCTTATTCTTATTATAAGTTTTCTTGTGCTGCTGCTTTGAGGATTGCATTGGCAGCCTCTCATGAAGTTTGAGAAACTCAATTGAAAACCTATCTTCTCACAAAGGTGGATTGAGAAGGTGCCCAAGGTCAGTGACATGATTTTTCTTTGAAAACAAAAATGAAATTTGCCCCAAGTCATGCACAGATGGTGACCTGGGACCTCATAACTTGATGTCACAGAGCATTGCTATTTGATTTTTAATCCAGAAAAATGTTTCCATATGCCTATTTCAGTCACAAAGAAGTCTGAACAAAATTCTCGCAGAATATTTAAATTTTAATAAAGAATTTTTTCAGTTGAATTATTCAGATAGAGCAGTTTGCAAAATGTGCCTATTAGTAACTGAATGGGTTGACTTGCTGTATAAAATTGCTAGCTTTCAGTGTTGAAGGCTTTCTTAGTCCTTCAGCTTTAGGGATATTGGACATGTCTTTATTCCTGAAAGTGAATACAAACCAGGCACATGGGTCTGTGGGAGTCACATCTACACTATAATAATTGGAAAACCTCATATCCATATAGGGGCTTGACTATTTGATAGTTGTGCAAAAGTTTTTCCACCAAAAACCCCTAATTATATCCTCTTCGACTTAGGAAGAGTGGCAGGTAAGCTATATTCTTTTTACCGAGAGATATATTCAGGGAATAATTCTAAAATGTGTCTGTTTCTTGGACATACTTAATAACAGACACAAATTTAGAACATGTTTCTTTCTTTTCTCTTTTTTCTTTTGTACTGGGGATTGAACCTAGGGCTTTTCTTCTTCCTAGCAACACTCCCAGTTTATTTATCATTTTAGTTTGAAACAAAGTCTCTCTAAGTGGCTGAGATTGGCCTTGAACCTGTGATCCTCTTGACTTCAGCCTCCTAAGTACTGGGATTATAGGCATGCACCACCATGTCTGGCTAGAACACAGGCTTCTAACTGTGTTCAGTCTTTGTACAAGACTGAGTGAAACTCATACCCAATCACTCAGTTAAGCAACCAACCAAGTAACAAATCTTGCATATCTTGGTGTCTCTTTCTAGTGCTTTCCATATATTTAATACACAAACCAATCCTACTGCAATTAAAAACATAACATTTAAAACATATCTGTGAAGTGTATCTACTCTGTCCTGTATTTATTTGACAGCTCTACCAGCTTACACTTATTGAAATTAGTCAATAATTACTAACAATCAGGGACTGACATTACAAAAAACTAGAAGGATTTCTTCAATTTTTTCCACTTTGATTCTGAATGGTGCATATCTTAATTTCTGACCCTTTTAGTCACAAATAGGCCTGGAACTGAGGAAATTTTATTATCATAAAGATTTAGGAACATCTCACTGGAAGTGTTGGCTGGGAATAGTTTTTTTTTTTTATTTCTCCTGCCTTATATCCAAGGGGAAATGCTACATGGTACTAAAAAGTATGATTTGGCTGAAGGACCAAATGAAGCTTGCCATTACAAGAACCCCAATCTCCCTGTCCCAGGCCCACTGATCCTGGCCAGCTCTCTTTATGTCCCCTACAGGCCCATTCATCTCTCATCCCTGCATTCCATCTTTGCTGTAGATGAGGGCTGGGTGAACAGCTGTGCTCTGCACCTGTCCATCCAACAGCCTGCATCTGCCCTCATTTGACAGCAAAGCCCCTTAGGCTTGGACTTCTCTTGAATGGATCCATCCAATGCCATGGAGTTATTGCATCATTCTTTAAATGTGGGAGGGACATGCATATAGATGTGTATGGACATGGGAATGTGTTTTTACCAAGATAAGGTCCAGAAAGAAATGGTAGCTGGAGTAATATGAGCCTTGTATGTAGACATCAGTAGTTATTGGAAGAAAATTATCTTGGGAAAAATAAGGTGCTTCCTGGTTTCAGATGATAACAGCCAAAGATGAACCAGTCAGCAAGCAAACTGGGCCCTTGAGTTGAGTATCACCCAATGCTTTGGTTTCTCCCTCATGCTGGCAGTCGTATTTCTTCCCACAGGGTCGACCCAGGAACAGAAATAAGCATAAGAAAAATGATTTGGAGCATTGAAAGCCCCATGGCATGCCTGTAAATGCCTATGACCCAGAGGATGTCTGGGCTTTGTTAACTGTTAGGTGAAGGTTTAACAGTTGGGAGAAATGGGAGAAGCGGAGATTTCAGAGGGGAAAGCATGAAGTAGAAACTACCTGTTAAAAAACAATCGCTGGAGGAGAGAGGGCATCTCTGCACATCATTTTCCTGTGGCCTGAGGAATTTCTGACTGGAGAAAGCAATATTGTGCAGAGACCAGGAGCTTTTCTACAGAAGCAAGTCCCAGCTAATAATACCATGGGGCGCAGTCTGGCCTTTCGGTTCTTTTAGAATTTCTCTACTGTGTATTTTCTTACAGGCATGTATCTAAAGAGAGAATTCAGCAAGGGAAACAAATGGGTCTATTCTGTGGGCTGTCCTTTGACAACCCCAAATAAAATAAATTAACAGTGGTCAGAAGAAAAGGGCTAAGTCACCTAAAGATTGGGGCCAAGAGGGCTCCCCACTACACTGCTGTCTACATTTCTCCATTCTGTGGCTGTCATTAAACTAGTTTCTCTGGTGCTTATTTCCTAAGTTGGATGCATTTTCCAGAACATTTTCCAATTAATAGTCACTCTGCATTAAAGAAACGTGCACTGATAAGGCATCCCTGTACATTTCATCTCTTACCTAGCTGTGCCATCTGTCACTGAGATACCTGTGTTACCAAGTTTTCAACCATAACACTTACACTTTATCAGCTTCCAAATAGTTCTGTGATCTGTCAGCAGTGATCAGGGAAGTGCAGTAAGACATAACAGGGACAGACCTGCACTTTTGAAGACCTTCTATCTCAAGTCACTCTTGTGAGATCTATAAAGTTCTAGAAGTGGGCTTTTTTATTTTATTTTATTTTATTTTATTTTATTTTATTTTATTTTATTTTATGTTTTGTGTTCCAAAGCAAAAATTCATATATCTGACTTTAATTTGCCATGCTAGGCAGGTAGAAGTATGCTGTTTAAGACCTAGTATCTATACCTGTATGCATCTAGGAGATTGTGTTGGGAGAACCGGCTGAGAGAGGCCTTAGGATAAGGGATGGGGTTTGTGATGGGAATGAGATTGGCCATGTTGTCACAGTGTTGGTGTGTGTTAGAGAGAGGGTGAGGGCCTTGAGAGGGTTCACCTTGTATGACAGAAACTAAGATGTGGGTAAAGGGAGGTCACTGACAATTACTTGTTTAGAATTTTATGTCTTCTAGGTGTTAGGCTAATGCTCACTTGTACATGATATTACTTAGCCCTTAAGAGAAGTCCATACAATAAAGTAAAATAGGTTCAGTAGTGAAATTTCTACTTGTTAATAGATGAAGACAACCTTTTTTAATAGTAAAAGAGATTGGACTTTCATCAAGGTCATGTTTACAATCAGTATACCTGCACTATGACCTTGAGCAATTTAAGATGTGGCAGAAACTACACTGTATCTTATTTCCATAATAGATTAGTGGTGTGAATTTTAAGAATCTTAAACTATCCCTCTGAACTCCCTATGTCCCCCATTTGGTATTGGGATGACTCCAATTCTCAAAAATTATTATCTAAATCTATCTAGCAAGATATATTCCAGCTTTATATTCTATCATTTGGGAAACATTTATTCTCTCTTTACCACTGTGGCAGTCTGCCTGGAAATAGGTACAATGTATCATTTTCCACAATAATGGAAGGTGGGCTAGGAATTACCTGTAATTTGTTTCTCCATCCAGGCACGTCAAACTAAGTTATGATGAAAGTGGAGCTGCAACCTTGATCACCTACTGTTTTATAGCCGATGTGATTGTTTTTATGAAGCCTATAATGTTTTTAACACTATCACAAAATGATCCCGCATCTTGTCTCAGCAGAATAATATTGTAAGAGTTGAGTCAATTTTGATTGCCGAGGACAGGAGAAAGGCTCGCTAGCAACAGGGTTTGAGAGAAAACTGCACAACACCTGCTTCTCTTGCCCCCAGGATCCCACCTTCAGCCAGCATTCTGCTACCTCCATGAATTATTCAGTTTTCTGTTTGGCAGTGTGGACACATGTTGCAACCAAGTCATTCTCAGATGACTAGGAATTTCAGACGAAATCCCATCTAGATCATTCAGTTCAAAGAGAAGACCTGGGTCAAAGCTACTGGTAGTCAAGCCAGAAGACTCATGATTTGGGACATTTTTGCAGTCAGGCACTATAGCTATATTTCCCTTTGGCAAAACTTTGTAAGTAACATGAGGAGGCAGGTGGGGGAGAATGGAATAGCAAAGAGCATCACATTATTGGTTTCTGGCATCTAATTTTATTTGAACAAATATTTACAGAACATTCACTATTGGTTGTACTTACACTAGGTCCCATGGAGAAAATACAGATGAGACACCATCCTTAGCAAAGTTCAGGGACCTAGACCATTAAAATTTTTGATATATCTTAAAAATTTAATATAGCTTGACAAGTGGTATAATAATATTATGAAAATATAAATGATAAAACTTCCAGAAGAAATGACCAGGAAAGACCTTAGAGAAGTGATATTATCTGAGCTTATCCACAGAGTTTAGGGACAAAGATGTCTCTGAGCATCAAAGCTACAGTGTTGATAAGTACACAGGCATGCCACAAGGTGGTAAGAACATGTAGCAGGTGTTTATGGGAAGGGTACATCTGGAAGTCAGGCCTGGCAAATTTAGGCTGGAATAATTTTGTGAAGGGGTTGGAATGACATATAGTTTGAAGAGTTTGGACTTAATACTGTAGGTCATAAGTTATGGGCTTAATTGTATAAGGGGCCAGGAAAGCAAAGTAAGTGAGTAAGATTGGACACATAGTGACTGTGATCATTTGGATGCTAAAGTATCTTATAAGAAAGAGACCTTGGACTCTGTTCCCACAATGGTGGTTTTTCTAGTGCCTAAACCCTATAGTGACAAATCATCTCAATTTTCTGAGAGAAGCTTGAAATCTCACTTTTTATTTGAGGTCTTGTGATAATTAAATGATAACAATTAAAAAATAAAGCAAAGCCAGTTTTAAGATTTATTTTTGCCCATATGTCCATGCCTTGTAACTACAGCTGGAGACAAAGACCCACAAATGTTTACACTCAAGGAGTCAATTCAATCCTTTGTGCTTTTAGAGAGCCAATTTTGAGAGCAGATTGTGAGATGAAAGCTAACACTTGAGGAAAGGGGATGATTGGACAGCTGGAGATGGAGATGATGAAAGGCTGGACCTCAGGCAGTGGGGGAAGAGAAGAAGAGTGAAGATGAGAGCCTTGAAGCACCTGGTGACCACTGAGTGTGTGTGGGGGTGAGGATGTGGTTGCTATTGTAGACAATGCCAGAAGCTTGCAAAGCTGTAAACTATTGGAAGAAAATAAAAAGAACTTCAGTTATGACCTTACTGGGTGATGATTCCATTTTGCTTTTTACTTAGTCTATGTTTTCTTGTTAACATATATTTTGTACTTGCTTTCTGCTATATATATATAATTCTGGAAAAAACCTATTGAGTAAAGAGAATAGATTATCTTTTTTTAGGCCAAATAAATTACCCTTTTCCCTTCCCTCCCATTTATACCTCCAAGATGAACCATGGACATTAACTACTGGATTTCAGCCTCTTTCCCTGTATGGCATTAAGCACACTGATGTGGAGGAAGCAATGAGCTGAAAGTATTTTAATCCTTGATGGATAGCAGCAGAAGAGGAATTTATGAGTCCAATTCTTTTTAAGTCAGAAGATAATGATTTTTGCTTTTTCTGCCTCGGCATTTTTCTCCTGCATTTTACATTTTGTGACAGAGAGTCAGACATGCTATTATCCTATTCAGCAACCTTGGCATCAGCAGCAAATTTGCATAAACCAAGAAAGAAATACTTCTGTATTATTGTCTTCAATACTGAGTGGCATTTTATTGCAGTGGGGATCTTAGGTCTATTCATATTGAAACTTCTAATTTTTAGGGCCTTCTATATTGTCCGTTGATTTGCTGATTGGATCACTGGGATCGTAGAAAACTATGCTTCTTGGATAGTGGAGTTAGGACATAGAGAGGTGAATGAATTAATTGTACAATGCTCAGTTTATGTATGCAGAAGTAGAATCTACAGCAGAATACCACCCGACACACTAAGTTTACTAGAGAGTGTTTCCCAAAGGTCTCCTACACAGAATGTTTTTTGTTATTTAATCGGTTAGGACTCATGCTTGTGTCTGACAAATTGTCAAAGGTCAAGCCAACTTTTTTTCCCTCTATGGCTGCACACTCAAGGTTTTATTTCTGTACCAAGTAAATTGGGTAAAATCTCAATAGACCAAGAAAATTCTCACTATGTTAGGAGGCTGGGAACTCAGTATGGTTTTAGGTCACTCACAGCAATAAAAGTAAGCAGATGCATCGGCCCACATGACCCTAGACAATCATGAAGAGTTGAAGGTCCTGTCCCATTTCCATTACTCTGAAATGATGTACCAGGGACCCATGAGATATAAAGGAATTGTCACATTATGTCTCAGCATCACCTTCTTTGTGCCTCACCAGGAAATAAACATATGCAGCAACTGGGTTCTGAGAATTTAATAGAGCTTGCTCACACCTGGAAAAGATGGTTAGGCAGTAAAGTACATTGTCATTTTTCTTGCTGATTTATCGGCAAGTTGGTAGAGAATTGGTAGAAAATCCCAGTCCTTTTTTTTTTTTTAAATGAGACTACATGGTCACTTAACATCCTTCTGTTTTTTATTTAAAAATAACTAACCATATATGGATATGCATGTATTGTTATAGTATGCTGGCTTTGATTCTTTTGGATAAATACTAAGGAATGATACTCCTGGGTCATATGGAGGTTCCAGCCCTAATATTTATAGAAACATCCATATTTATTTCCATAGTGGTTGTACTCATTTACAATCCCATCAAAAGTGTATATGCTTCCCCCCCACATCTTCACCAGCATTTATCATTCATATTCTTGATGGTTGTCATTCTAATTGTGCTTAGATGGAATCTCAGTATAGTTTTGATTTGCCTTTTCCAGAATGCTAACAATGTTGAACATTTTTTCCCTATATTTATTGGCCATTTCAGGATTGTTTTTGAGAAATGTCTGTCTAGTTCATTTGCCCATTTATTGATTGGGTTATTTGAGGGTTCTTTTGGTGTTTTGAGTTTGTTATACATTCTGGATATTCTCTTTTGGAGGAGTAGCTGGCAAAGATTTTCTCCAATTTTTCATGTGCTCTCTTCATGCTCTTAATTATTTCCTTTAATATGCAAAAGCTTTTTAATCAGATGCCATTCCATTTGTTAATTTTTACTATTATTTCCTGAGCTTTATAAGAGTCCTGTTGAGGAAACCTTTGTGTGTAACTGTTAGAGTATTGTCAATATGTTTTCTTCTAGAAATTGCAAAGTTTCTGGTTTAATTTCTAGATTTTTGATCTCTTTTGAGTTGACTTTTGTGCAGAATTAGGGATAGAAGTCTATTTTCATTTTTTTTAACATATGAATGTCCGGTTTTCTCAATACCATTTGTTAAAAAAGTCTTTTATCTACCATATATCTTTTGTGCTTTTGTAAAGGATCAAATGCCTGTAAATGTGTGGATTTGTCTCTGTGTCTTCTGTTTCATTAAATATACTTTAAAAACATATTTTCTAGCCAGGGGTGGTGGCACATGCCTGCAATTTCAGTACGTGGGAGGCTGAGACAGAAGATCACTGATTTGAAGCCAGCTTCAGCAATTTAGTGAGGCGTGAGGCTCTCAGCAACTTAGTGAGCCTCTGTTTTCAAAACAACAAATGAAATAGAGCTGAGGATGTAGCTTAGAGGTGGAATGCCTTTGGGCTCAATCCCCAGAATCACACACACACACACACACACACACACACACACACACACACACACACAGTAAAGAAAAAGTTTTTTCTAATGATTTCAAAATATATCAAATAGGGGTGGAGAAGTTACTTATCCAATTCCCATCTAACTAGGCATTTGTTTTCATTTACTTTTCATTATACTTAAAGTAAATGTCCTTGTTCATAAATCTTTGTGGGTATTTGTGATTATTTCTTTTGGAAAAAACACAGCAAACCCAGAGATGATGTTGCTATATTAAAGAGTATGAACATCTTTAAGATTCTTGATATATATTGCCACGTTGTTCTCTGGAAAGGTTATGCCAATTTATTCTCCCTCTGGAGCTCTATATTCTATTTTCATGAAGATGACAAAGCCATTATAGAAGGCAAGATTAGGATAGACCTTAAAGATCAGTGCAGAAGCCTGTGTGTGCTCTTACTAACTTGCTCTACTGTTGAGGAGACAGAAGGTGAATAACTTGTCTAAGGGCACAAAGGAAATTAATGGTTGGATTCCAATCTCCTGATTTCTGACCTGGAGTTTTAAAAATGTCATATCTAAAGAAGTCAGAGAGATTGGTTAATGATAAGCACTAGATGAGGTAGGAAATGCCTACATGGGAATGGGACTATAATTTTTAAGTCATCGTATAGTCCCAGCACTCTTTCATTATTTGGTTGCTTTATTCTGATAGTTTCAGAAGCTAGTTTCCATTTTTGGCCAAGTAGCAATTTCAATGCCAATGGAAAAGAGAATGGGGTGGTGAGAGTTCAGTACACATCTATAAAGCTCTCTGTCATCATTTTGGGACTGCCTATCTGAAGAGTGAATACCAGTTACTTGCAAAAGGAACTTGTACAAACAAACTAATAGAAGTATTAATAAAAAATTAAAGTTGAAAGGACATACATACAATTTTTCCACAGATAAAGTGATTATTTTTTATATTTTTTCATGAAGTATACATTTAATGTACTTTTAATATGTCATAGATACAATTTTGATTTTAACTCTAAGATCACATATTTTTTAAAAATTGGCTCACTTCCTAGAAAATTATTTTTATTTTTTTATGTGGATCATATTGAAAATGGCATACATTCAGACTGTGCTTGTGCCCTTTCCTCACCCCACTTCTCATTCTCCCCTCCCAACAATGAGTGTCCAGGTTGACCATGTTACATTCATACTTTTACACATATTCAAATGTAGCTCCTCCAGTAATCAACCTCAGACTTCTTCCTCTCCTACCTTTACATTCTAGATTTACTGAGTTTTCCCCTCCATTATCTGGACTCCCTCTCTGATATTTCTAATACTCTCTAGCTTGAGTGTATTAGAGAAAACATAAGTTCCTTCTCTTTCTGTGCTTGACTAATCTCACGTAACATAATGTTATCCAGGTCTTTCCATCTTCTTGAGAATGACATGATTTTGTTCTTCTTTATAGCTGAGTAGAATTGCATTGTGCATATTTTTCATAATTTTGCAATCCATTCATCAATTGATGGATACGTAGGTTGGTTCCATATTTTGGCTATTACGAATTGTGCTGCTATGAACATGGATATGCATATGTTACTGTAGTTCTCTGATTTCAAGCCCTTTGGAAAGACACCCAGGAGTGGTATAGCCAGATTATATGGTGGATCCATTTTCAATTTTCTAAGCCATCTTCACACTGATATTCATAGTGGCTGAACTAGTTTCCACTCCCACCAACAGTGTAAAAGAGTTTCTAATTCACTACATCCTTTCCAGCATTTGTTACTTGATTTCTTTATGCTTACCACTTTGATTGGAGTTAGATAGAATCTCAGCATAGTTTTGATTTGCCTCTTCCTGAGGTCTAATTTTGTTGAACATCTTTTCATGTATCTATTGGCCATTTATATCTCTTCTTTTGTGAAGTGTTTACTCAGTTCAGTTGCCCATTTCTTTTTTTTTGTTAAACACAACAAATTTTTTATTGAACATAAATGGTGTGAGAGGCATATTAAAGTCTCCCAGAATTATTGTATTTGGGTCTATTTGGGATCTGATGTCCAGAAGGGTTTGTTTTATAAATGTGGTTGTGGCAGCAGCAGCGAATTCACCGAGTCCACTACAGCTCCATCTGCGTATTCAACAACAGTGAGTCAAATTGCGGGCCCCAGAGGAGAAGTCTCAGTACTGACTTCCAGAGACTTGACCCAGTGGGGGAGTGGCGGTGGCAGAGATATCACACCATAGGAGAACGCACAACCTGCCCCCCCCCCATAGTCTAAAGCAGCCTAATTTGACTTCCTGGGTCTGAGAATCTGCGATACAACGTAATAAAGGAGTAGTGGGGACTGAGATACCACAGACTTGAGATCCAGAGCACCTTAAGTGAAGTCGTAGTGACCCAAGGGAAGAACCCAGAGAAGGCACAAACTCCCGAAATCATGGGAAAGAGGAATAACAATGGAGCAATGAATGCCCACAATCCCACAACATCAGAACCCGATAAAACAGAAAATCAGAGATTTCTAGAAGATCAAATCAGGAAAATAACTGTAGAAATAATAGAGGTGTTTCAAAAAGAATTCAGAGAGAGCCAAAAAGAGATAAAGGATGCAATTAATGAAGTAAAGGCCTCAATTCAAAATACAAACAACCGATTAGACCACATGGAGAATTGAATCTCACTTTTAGAAGATGAGCAATCCAAAAATGAACGCATAGTTTCTAATCTAGGAAAAAATATCTGACAGCAGGAATCTGACATTGAAGAAATATGGGCCCATTTTAAGAGAGCTAACCTAAGAATAATTGGAATAGAGGAGGGAAAAGAAAGTGAAACCAAAGGGATCAACAATCTCTTCAAGGAAGTAATAGCAGAAAAATTTTCCAAACATAGAGCAAGAGGTTGATACACAGGTCCAGGAAACTTATAGAACTCCCTTTAGACAGGATCGGAGAAGAGGATCCCCATGCCACATAATTGTCAAAATGACCACTGTGGAAGCCAAGCAGAGAATCTTAAAGGCAACAAAAACAAAGGGCCAAGTGACATTCAGAGGCAAGCCAATTAGAATCACTCCAGACTTCCCAAACCAAGTCATGAGAGCCAGAAGGGCTTGGAGTAACATATTCCAAACTCTGAAAGAAAACAACTTCCAGCCAAAAATTTCCTACCCAGCAAAACTTTCTATCAAATTAGATGGAGAAATAAGAAGCTTCCATGACAAACAGAAACTGAAGGAATTTTTGTCTTCAAAACCAGCACTAGAGAAAATACTCAAAGAGATTAACTACAAAGAAGAAATAGGTAACATACACCAGAACCAGAGAAACAAGATTTTCCATCCAACAGACAACTAAGATTGGTTATCTGTGGAGATTCATTATTTATGTTAGTCTTTTACCTATCTCTAAATTGTATTGTTTGCTTTTATTGTTGCTAATTTTTAGGATTTCTATTTGGAATATTAATATACCTTCAGATATAGCATTTGGAAATATTTTATCCCATTCTATCAGTAACTTTTAACTCTGTTTACATTGTCTTTGGATATGCAATATTTTATTTTTTAGGGAGTTTGTTTACCCTTCTGTTGCCTGTGCCATTGAAATCATATCCAAGAAATCACTGCCAATTTCAATGTTGTGAGGTTTTATGACCCAGATTTTCTTCTAAAAGTTTATAGTCTTAAGATTTATATTTAGGTCTTTTATCTATTTTGAGTTAATACTTGTATATGGTGTTAGGTAAGGGTCCAATTTTATACTTTTCTGTGTAATTATTATTTTTCCACAATATTTAGTTAAAAGATTATTATTTCCACCACCAAATGTTTGTGGAAACCTTGTCAAAAATAACTTGATAATATAGGGAAGAATTTAGCTCTAGGCTTGTATTTAACTCCAATGGTTTATATATCTGCCTTTATAACAGTACTACACTGTTTCAATTATT
This sequence comes from Muscardinus avellanarius, assembly GCF_963383645.1. Lineage (NCBI taxonomy): Eukaryota > Metazoa > Chordata > Mammalia > Rodentia > Gliridae > Muscardinus > Muscardinus avellanarius. Next base: position 20,025,627 of record NC_137804.1, on the reverse strand, counting down.
GTAGCTTTATATGGTGTGAAATCAAAAAATATACATCTTCTAGCTCTGTTCTTCTTCGAGATTGTTTTGGGTATCTAGAGTCCATATTCCATATCAGGATAGATTTTTTCTGAAAAATAATAAATAAATGTATGATAGTTTCACCTAAAAATATTCTCTGGTAGAGAAAGAAAGCAAAAAGAAATATTAAAATGTAATCTTTAAGTTATCAAAAGCTTGGTATCAGACAAATGAAACTGTTATGTGAGACTATCATTTTTAATTTTGGATAAATTGCTATAATACTAGATGTCAACCATTAAGCCAAGCATGGGAAGGAGGGATGGGGAGGGAATGGGGTGGGGACTGGGTGGGGGCTAACTGGGCGATGTGTGCATGTATGTCTACAAAAGTTTTTTGTATCCCACTATGATGTATGAATACAGTGCTCCAATAAAAAAAATTAAAAAAAAAAGTTTTGGAAAGTATTAAGCTTACCAGACCTCTAGCTTCCACCCATCCTAAAGCTAAAAATGCCATAAAATATCTGAAACCTATAGGAGAGATTTCTTCACTCTGCTGCAGCCCCCTTTCCTGATGCCCTCACCAATTTGTCTTGTAAATGCATAACTGTCTTTTGTTCTGTGACTAGTAAAGTTCATGTAACCTCTTCATGATGTAGTGTTATTGAGGTTACCGTCAGTCTGTTCTTAGGCCTTGGTGACTCATATTTGGCTCAATAAAATTTCATTTTAATTTTTATAAACTTAAAAAAAATAAATAATAAAAAAATAAATGTGGTTGCACCTGCATTTGGGGCATAAATATTTACTATCTTTATAAATTCTTGGTGTATTGTTCCTTTTAATAAAGGAAATGTCCTGATTTGTCTCTTCTGATGTGTTTTAGTTTAAAGTCTGTTTTGTTGGATATCAGGGTTGCTACCCCTGCTCTTTTTTGGTCACAGTTGGCATGGTATATCTTTTTTCATCCTTTCACTTTCAGTCTGTGAATGTCTTTGGCTATAAGATGGGTTTCTTGCAGACAGCATATATTTGGATTATGTTTTTTTTAATCCACATTGCCAGTCTATGTCTTTTGATTGGTGAATTAAGTTCTTTGACGTTAAGAGATATTATTGAAATATGATTTTTGTTTTCTACCATTTTGTGGTCTGTCTACTATTGGGTGGTTTTGTCTTTCTTCTTTACTTAAATGACGCACTTATGAACTTCCTCTCTTCTCTGGTTCTGAAGTCTGCTTCTTTTTTCTTCTTTATGGTTTATTTCTTTAAGATTTTTCTCTAGTGTTGGCTTTGAATTCATGAATTTTTTAAGATTCTGTTTATCCTGAAATACTTTTATTTCCCCATTGATTTTGAATAGTAGTTTTGCTGGATAGAGTAATTTTGATTGGAAGTTATTTTCTTCCAGGGTCTGAATCATGTCATACCAGTCTCTCCTAGCATTCCCTGGCAATATGGTGTTGTTGCCACACCCTCACCTGTGATGCTGGCATATTTCTTTTATGGTTTTGAGCTCCACTCTGAGTCCTTGGAGGGCATTGTGAGCCCAGCCCCTGGGAGCTTTAGACACTCCATGTGCCAAAAAACTGCTGAATGACACCTGGCTGTTCCGCAGCTGCTCACCTCAGCTCGCTGTCCACCCCTCCTCTCTGGAGCCTAGTGGCTGTTTGAGTGCATCGATCTGGAGCCCTCTGGTAAATTAAGGCCAGTGGCAGTATGGTGCTGCTGCTGCGTACAGGTCGTGAGGCCGGTGTATCTTGTCTCCTGTTCTGAGCTCTGTTCTGAGTCACCCTCCTCTCTGGAGCCCGGCGCTGCGAGGGAAGATGGCGCTGGAGTGGCCCCGCTGCCACTGGAATGCAGGCTGGTTTCCTCTCTGGCATCTGTCCATTCTTCTTCCTTCTCTCTGTCCCTTGTACTTACAGTTTTTATTTCTCTGCTGGTGGTGTTTTCTGGCTATGAAAAGCGCTGATTTTGTAGTAATAAAGATTGATTGTTAGTGTGATTTGTTAACGCTGCTTTACTTGGTTGCCATCTTCCCGGAAGTCCTCAGGTGGAAGTCCTCATTTCTTGTTTGGGTTATTTGTTTTGCTAGTGCAGAGTCTTTTGAGTTCTTTGTATATTCTGGATATTAGCCCTCTAACTGATGGTGGCTGATAAATATCTTCTCCCATTCTATAGACTTTTTCTTTATGTTCTTAATGCTTTCCTTTGATGAACAGAAACGTTTTAGTTTAATAACATCCCACTTGTTAATTCTTGCTTTCATTTCTTGTACTTTGTAGGTCTTGTTGAGAAAGTTACTTCCTGTGCCTATATGTTGGAGTGTTGAGCCTATGCCCTCCTTGAATAACTTCACAGTCTCAGGTCTAATTTCTAAGTCTTCTCCAACACTACTTGTTGAAAAGGCTGTCTTTTCTCCAGCGTATGAATTGGGCCCCTTTGTCAAATATCAATTGACTATAGGTGTGTGGGTTTGTTTCTGTATCTTTTGTTCCACTGGTCAATATGCCTGTTGTTGTGCCAATACCATGCTGTTTTTACTATTATTGCTCTACAGTATAATTTGAAGTTAGGGATTGTGATGCCTCCTGCATGAGTCTTATTGTTGAGGATTGGTTTGGGTATTCTGGGTCTTTTCTTTCTCCATATAAAATTCATGACTGATTTTTTCTAGGTCTGTGAAGAATGTCATTGGTATTTTGATAGGAATTGCATTGAATCTGTAGATCACTTTTGGCAGAATGGCCATTTTGATGATATTTATTCTGCCTATCTATGAGCAAGGGAGATCTTTCCATCTTCCAAGGTCTTTTTCAATTTCTTTCTTTAGCGTTTTATGGTTTTCATTGTAGAGGTCTTTTACATCTTTGGTTAGGTTTATTCCTAGGTATTTTATTGGTTTTGAGGTTATAGTGAATGTAATTGTTTTCTTTATTTTTTTCATTGTGGATTCATTGTTGGCATATAGAAAAGCAACTTGTTTCTTTAAATTGATTTTTGTATCCTGCAACTTTGCTGAATTGTTTAATTAGCTCCAGTAGCCTTTTGGCTGAGTTCTTTGGGTCTCTAGATAAAGGATCATGTCATCTGCAAACAATGATAGTTTTATTTCCTCTCTTTTTATTTGAATTCCTTTGATTTTCTTTTCTTGTTTAATTGCTGTGGCAAGATTCTCGAGGACTATATTGAAAAGAAGTGATGATAGTGGGCATCCTTGTCTTGTTCCTAATTTTAGAGGAAATTCATGCAGATTTTCCCTTTGCAATATGATGTTGGCTTATTGTATATTAATAATTTTGGAATATGTTTCTTCTATTCCATTTTTTTCAGTGTTTTTAAATGAATGGGTGTTGAATTTTGTCAAGTGCTTTTCCAAGCATCTATTGATATAATCATGTGGTTTTTTTCAGTTCTATTGATTTGGTGAATAATGTGTATTAATTTGCATATGTTGAACCAGCCTTGCTTTTCTGGGATGAAACCAACTTGGCTGTGGTGTACAATTCTTTGATATGGGAATGCATATAGCTAGTATTTTGTTTAGAATTTTTGCATCTATGTTTATCAAGGATATTGGTCTGTAATTTTCTCTCTTTCTTTCTTTCTTTCTTTCTTTCTTTCTTTCTTTCTCTCTCTCTCTCTCTCTCTCTCTTCTTTTTGGTGGTACTGGGGTTCATGGAAACCCTTCTATCTTCGGGCTACACTCCCAGACCTATTTTATACTTTTTTTAAAATTTGGAAACAGGGTCTCTTAAGACAGTGAGGCTGGCTTTGAACCTGCACAATCTTCCTGTCTCTTCCTCCCAAATGTGGGGATTATAAGCATGTGCCACCATGCCCGGCTTGTAATTTTCTTTTCTTGAGTTATCTTTTTTTGGGGGGGGAATTAATGTGATACTGGCCTCATAGAATGAATTTGGGAGAATTCCAACTCTTTCAATTTCCTGGAACAAGTTGTGAAATATTGGGATTAGTTCTTCACTTAAGGTTTTGTAGAATTCAGCTGGAAACCCATCAGGGCCTGGCCTTTTCTTTGATGGCAGAATTTTTATTGCTCTTTCTATTTCTTTGCTTGCTATTGGTTAGTTTAGTTTCTGATAATCCTTTGAATTTCTCCACTGTCTGTGGTGATGTCTCCTTTTTCACTTCTGATTTTAATGATTTGAATTGATTCTCTCTTTCTTTTGGTTAGGTTGACCAGGAGTTTGTTGATCTTATTAATCTTTTAAAGAACTAGCTTTTTGTTTTGTTGATTCTTTGAATTGTTTTTTATTTTCTATTTCATTTATTTATGCTCTGATTTTAATAATTTCCCGCCTTCTGCTGGCTTTGGGATTAGACTTTTGTAGTCTTTCTAGGTCCTTGAAATGTGTTATTAGGTTGTTTACTTGTCAACTTTCTGTTCTTCCTTTGTGGGCACTCAATTCTATAAACATTCCTCTTAACACTACCTTTAAAGTTTTCCTAGATTTTGGTAAGTTTTGTCTCTACTTTCATTTAATTCCAGGAATTTCTTTATTTCTCTCCTATTTCTGATCTTACCCACTCATCATTTAATAGTGTATCACTTAATCTCCCTGTATTTAATTAGTGTCTTTTGGTCTTCCTGTTGTTGATTTCTACTTTTATTTCATTGTGGTCTGAAAAAATGCAGGAAATTATATCTTTTGAATTTGCTGGTGCTTGCTTTGTGTCCCAGGATATGATTTCTTTTGGAGAAGGTTCCATGGGTTGCTGAGAAGAATATGTATTCTGCTGTTCCTGGTTGAAATATGCTGTATATATCTATTAGGTTCATTTCATTTATAGTTTTCTTTAGTTCTAAAGAGTCTTTATTCATATTTTGTCTTGAAGATTGATCTAGTGGTGTGAAAGGTGTGTTGAAGTCTACCAATATTATTGTATTTCAGTCTATTTGAGATCTGATGTTCCAGATGTTTTGTTTTACAAATGTGAGTGCACCCACATTTGGGGCATAAACATTTACTATCATTATATCTTCTTTGTGGAGTGTTCCTTTTAATAAATGGAAGTGCCCTGGTTTGTCTCTTCTGATGTGTTTTAGCTTAAAGTCTGTTTTGTTAGATATCAGCCTTGCTATCCCTGCCCATTTTTGGTCTCCATTAGCATGGTTTATCTTTTTCCTTCCTTTCACTTTCAGTCTATGAATGTCTTTGGCTGTAAGGTGAGTTTCTTGCAAGCAGCATATTTTTGGATTATGCTTTTTAAAATTTTTTATATTTGGATTATGTTTTTTAATCCACATTGCCAGTCTATGTCTTTTGATTGGTGAGTTAAGTCCTTTGAAATTTCAGAGTTATTATTGAAATATGATTTTTGTTACTTGTCATTTTGTGTTCTATCTTCTGTTTGGTATAATATTATTTCTTCTTTACTTAGATGCTCTGGAGATCAACTTCATCTCTTCTCTGGTTCTAAAATTTGCTTCTTTTTTCTTCTTTATGGTTTATTTCTTTAAGTATTTTTTCTAGTGATACCTTTGTGTTCATGAATTTTTTGAGATTCTTCTTATCATGAAATACTTTTGTTTCACCATAAATTTATAATAATAACTTTGGTGGATTTAGCAGTTTTGGTTGAAAGTTATTTTCTTCCAGGGTCTGCATCACATGATACCAGTCTCTTCTGGCATTCATGACTTGGGTTGTATATAGTCTGGGGTGGTTTTTATTGTTTATCCCCTATATGTCACCCGTCCTTTTGTTCTCACTGCTTTTAAGATTCTTTCCTTGGCCTCTCTGTTTGTCATTTTAATTATTACATGATGTGAGGAGGTCCTTCTTTGATCTTGTCTTAACGGTGTTCTGTATGTCTCCTGAATGTGTAAGTCCAAGTCTCTTTTCATGTTAGAAAAATTCTCTGAAATTATTTCTTTGAAGAGATTATGAATATTCTTGGTCTGTATCTCTATTCCTTCTTCAATGCTTTTTTTTTGTACAGTACTGGGGATGAAACTCAGGGGCATTAAGTTAAACTCTCAGTTCTATTTTTTTATTCCGTGCTTTGTAACAGGGTCTCACTGAGTAGCAAAGGGCCTCACCTTGTAGCTGAGGCTGTCCTCAAGCCCTGATTCTCCTGTCTCAGCCTCCCAAATCTGGGATTACAAGTGTACACCACCACTTCTAGCTTTTTCAATGCCTTTATCCCTAAGTTAGGACATTTCTTGTTGTCTCATAGTTGTTGGATGTTTAGGTTTTGTTGCTGTAATGACTTCTGTATGCTGTTGTCTGTGCTTTTGTTTTCAATGAACTGTCTTCTAACGGTGTTATTTTATTTTCCATCTCATCAATCTTTCAGAATTTCTTTCTATTGCTGTTTTCTTTTCATTTATTGACTCATTTCATTTCAGATCTCGATTCTTTCTTAGTGTCTCCATTTCCTCTTTTATTTTCTCTACACTTGCTGTGAGGCCTTTCATCATATTGAAGATTAGCATTCAAAATTCTCCTTTACATATTTTTGTAGGTCAGCATTCATGATTTTCATTATTTTTTCACTGTTCCTAGTTTTCATGTTTTCAGGGTTCCCAGGCATATTTTTCTGATGTCTTAGCATCTTGTCTTTTGTGGGCATTATGTCTGATCTAATCCTAGTAGTAGGAATTTAGAGGTGTCAGCAGGTAAGCAGAGGTGTTTCTGTTCTCCACATCTAGGGCTGGTCTGGTCTGACTTCTTCCAATTCACCATGATTGGGAAGTCTGTGCTGATCCCAGAGATCCTACTAGTTGGGTCTAGTGTTAAGTGTAGGTCTCCCCCATACTTTCCACTGATCAGAGCCTGAGTCTGAGTTTCCGCTATGTCCAACAGCAGATCATATTCCCACCTTCTCTGGGTTGTACTGCAAAGTCTCAGACCCAGGGAGTTAATTGGGGCTGCGCTAGTCCCTGGGGGCACTGTGCTGTACATTTTCCCACAGGAACCATGACTTCTTTTATGGTTTTATTGAGCACTGCTTTTGATCTCTGGAGGGTGTCATAATTTCAGCTGCCACTACTCCTTCACTGGGTTGTACCACAAAGTCTCAGATTCAGGGAGTTTATTGGGTTCCACAAATCTCTGAGGGTGCCAGGCTGGGCATTTTCCTGTGGGAACCATGACTCACTTATGGTGTTATTGAATGCTACTCTGGATCTTTGGAGGGTATGGTAATCTCAGCCACTACTATTCCTTCAATGGATTGAACCACAAAATCTCAGACACAGGGAGTTTATTGTGGCTGCACGAATCCATGGGGGCATAGTGCTGCGAGTTTTCACTAACAATTTTGGTGTGTGCTGGTCTGGATCTCTGGTGGGTGTGTAGAGCTCAGCTACCACTGGCAAGATGGCCATAAGGGGTGTGGGTTTCTTTTCTGATGTTGAACTCCGCTCTGGATCGCTGGAAGGTGTGGTGAGCTCAGCTGCTGGAAGTTGTAGCTGGTGTTTATGCAGGAAGAACTGATGACTTACAATCCATTGATCTGCAGCTGTTCACTTCAGGTTCATGTTTTCCTTTTCATCTCTGGAGTACAGTTCTGTGAGGCAAGTACAAAATTATTTCTAAATAACTTTCTAGGGATGTATATCCTATTAAATTAATCATTACTCTCTTTTTGGCCATTTATATTTATTCCACAATTTTTAACATCATTAAAGAATGTGGTTGATGTACATAAGATTATATATAAAGAGTTTTCCCTTTAGTTGCATCATTTGTAATATTATTTTATAAAACTGAGAAAAGCCATTTGTAGATAGTCATAGAAGGAGCCAGCATAAGACATAAGTATAAATGGTCAAATAGAGAAGGAAAAACAGTACAACCTAGGGAACCAGGAAAAGATTAATTCTTAGGAAAGAAGAAAAAAATAAATATGAGACAGAGGACAAGGAGTGTCAAGATCAGAAAAGTTTCTTGAATTTGATGATCACTATATGTCATCACTATATGAATTTGATGATCACTATATGTCTTCTGTGACTTCCAAGAGAATGGTTTTATTTGAAAAAAATGGACAGAAATGACATTATAGGGCTTTATTCAGCAAAAGAAATTATTTTCTTGGACTTGGGATATTCAAATTAGATAAGGCATATTTCCAAAGACAGGTGACACTATTAGCTGTGTGTGTGTGTGTGTGTGTGTGTGTCAGAGGATTACCTATGGACTTGAATTTCTTATATTCTTTCTTGCTCTGCACTCCCTGCCCTCCCAAGGGCCAGCTTCTATGGTCTTATAATACTGAATTGTGCTATTGGCTTTCTTAATATAAGTTACTGCCTTCTTTATACTATATCCTATCTTTTATAGAAACTTCATTTTCTTTCTCTGGGCATATTTTAGCTGCTTGTAGAAAAAATAGGAGTAAATCAAGCAGATACAGGTTGGCTTTAGCACATTTACAAGGAGCTAATGTCATTTAGCTGTTAGGTACCAACTATACATAATTCTTCGAAGTTCACTTGCAATTAAAGGAGAGAAGTTTAAGTCAAATTTACCCATTTTTCTCCATTCTATCGACCCACAAGAACATTGATTGTTAGGATTAGGTATCTATTCTTTGGTTTTATTGTCATTATGTCAGCCACAAAGATGAGTGTCTTTCTGATGTTTAGATTAAAACTTTGGTAGGATAAACCTATTCTGCTCTAAATAGCAAAAGAAGCTAAAAATAAGTACAAGTTATTTTTCCAAATAATAATTGTGGTAGGCCTGTCATATTTCATAATTTTGGAGAAACTGATCTAACTACAAATATATAAGAACCATTTCAGTTTGGGAAAAGCAAACTTTCTTCTTTGTCACCTTCTCCTCCTCCTCCTCCTTTCTATTCCCATCTTTTTCCCACCCCCAATCTCATTCCCTCTTTTCTTTTTATGATTATATTCCAATTCTAGGAACAAAATAGTCCAAACTTTTGGCATTCGTTGGTACTTATATTTGTTAAAGAAATATCTCTATCATCCTTTCCCCTTTGGGAATGGTTCACTGTGTTGCCTGCTGATAATTCAGAACACGTTGGTGTTTTTGTTCTGAGGCTGCCACATGGGGAAAGCACAGAGAAGGCACTTGATGTCAAAAGAACATACAATTAGTATTTTTCCTTGGACATCATCCACATATTTGGAATGAAATGACTGGCATTTCAGATGGAACTTGCATCTTCTCTAGTAGATAGGAAAGGGATTCCAGGTTTTCTGAGTACTGCCCTTCACTCTTTTGATGAAAAGAAATAGAGTTACAGGTTGTGTGTTATCTGTGGCTGAGTTCTAGTGTTTAGTGGTCTAATGAAAAATCACCTTGCTAGTTTTCTACTTTCAAAGCTTCTGTCATTAATATGGTTTACTGGTGAACCCACATATTCTTTTTCCAGAAAGACATATAAATTGTTTAGGGAGAACTTAATGAGTGACTTTTTCAAAGGCTGATTGGAAAGTGATTGAAATAGCTAAAAGAAGAACCTGAACAGCTGTTTATAGAAACCCTGTAATTGCCCAGGATTACTAGATATTTTATGGAAGGATCTCTCTTGATCTTCAGTAGAACTAGGAAGACACATATTATCTAGATCAGTACTAGGAACTTCTTCAGTAGTCAATATTTCTGCAGTTTTGATGGAGAGGAAGAAGCATTTTTTCTTGCAACAGATGAGAGATTTATTGCCTTACAATGCTCACAGACCCCTCATGCCCAACTCAGAGGAATAAACCTTTACAATGACTGATATCTGCTGTGGCAACTGGTCATAGCAGGTTGAGCCTGACTTGTTGACATAAATATTTGATCCTAAAAACATTTAAAAAATTTTTGATGACTGCCAGTATTGAAAACTTTGGAGATCTCCATTTAAATATTTGTTTGTGACTATTAAAGAAGCAGATGAATATCAGGCTTGTATTTCCTTAGGTCACCGAGGACTGGTGTGGGGTAGTAGCTGTTGTCATGAGACAGCCTGAGTGCCTTACCTGTAGGATTAAAGCCAGAACTTTCTATTTGCATAGAACAAATCTCTCTTTACACAGCACCTCCTAATTTAGCTACTGTCAATAATCATGGTATTCCACATCTCATAATGAACAGTAGGAACCATTAGTAAGAGAGGAAAGAGGGTAAAAATATTTGTTATTTTTAGGATTCCTTCAAGATTTTAGGACTTTGAGATATTAGCATATTTTCTTTAACCAATGAGCCCAGGAAATAATTGTTCTCTGGATTGGGATGTTTCTGATATCATGGGTGCAGGAATAAGACTCAGTAGTAATATATTCCCCAGCATATAACACCAATATACCAAAGATGAAGTTTATGGTACAACTGTATTCATATTATAGGGTGAATAGTTGTACCATAAGCCATGTCCTAAGAAGAAAAATCTATAAAATACCCTGGAAATAAAAGGGAATGTAGGGTGTCAGCTGGTATACAGACTAAACTTATGGGTCATATTCGATATTCTTAAGAGAGTTCCGTGTTCCTATGACTAAAGGTGTGTATTTCAAGCCCAGTTAATATTATACTTATCACAGTTTCCATTTTACAAATAAGGAAACATGGGTAGTATATGTAATCTGAAAATTATAAGCCAGATTTTAAATATGACAAAACATTTATGTCTATGTATATAGTCAACATCTGTCTACTATATGTGCATATGTGTGTGTGTGTATGTATGTATGTATGTATGTATGTATGTATACATTCACTGCCAGAATTATATTTAAAAGTAACACTATCACTAGTGCCATTTTACCTATTATAGTAATTATAGATCTGTAGACTCCTGGATCAGCAGGGAAATGTTGGGAGAACAGCTATTAAGAGACTTTATTGAACATGAAACCCACTACTCATAAAATTAGGTAATGTGGTATCCAGATGAGAACTAAAGAAATCTTGAACAAAGAGCCAGAAATGAACCTGCTAATGAGCCCCCCTCATTCGGAATGTGGAAAAGTTATTAACAAATACATCATTGGGTCCTCTCATGAGACCCGGACAGTTACTGGCTCATTGGCATTTTTAACTCTCATTTGTAGTCAGGGGTTGCTCAAACTCTCCTGTGTCTGCAGCCTAATGGGTAAGGGAAAGAATTGCAGCTTTTCAAATGTCCCCTAAAGTCATAAGAAACCTAAGATGAATTCAAGACCCTAGCGAGCAATAGAAGCAACATCCAGGTAATTAAAGGAAGGGGAAAGAGGCCCTTGGTTTTCAAATTGGGTGTTTAGTAGAGATCCCTTAATTGGTTAGACTCTCTCCTTTCCTCTTCTCCTTTCCAATGCAGTTTGGATTTAAAATGTTCCCTAAAGCTCATATATTAAAAAAATGTCTGTAGTGCAGAAAAGTTTAAAGGTAAGGCCAGGCTAAAAGGAGGAGAGGTGGGTTCCGCCATGTTTTTGCCTTGGAGCCAGTTTTATGAACTGAAACCTCTGAAATCATGGGCCCTAGTAAACTTCCTCCTTTAAGTTGGTCTTATTGGGTATTTTGGCCATAGCAATGAAAAAGCTAGCTAAAACACTTTTCTTTCCTGCCATCCCAACACCTAAAACATCAAAAACTCTTTCTGGAAAGTGCCTGTTTTTATCAAAGGATAGAATTTGAGTCTGTTTTTTTTTTTTTTTTTTTTTTTTTTACTCAAAGTTGAACCTAGAGGCCTTCTACCTCTGAATTACATCTCTTAGCCCTTTTTATTTTATTTTTTTGTTTTGTAAGAGTTTTTCATAAATTTGCTGAGGGACTTCACTGAGTTTCTGAGGCTAGCCTTGGACTGCAATCCTCCTATCTCAGTTTCCCAAGTACTAAAATTATTGGTATGAGCCTTTGATTTTATAGGTAATATAACTTTGGGCTATTGCCTTAACTTCTCATTCTGAGTTTCCTTAACTATAAAATGAGAATGATAGTATTTACCTATTATAGTTTTTTAAATTGGGTATTAATAGATATAAAGAGCCTAAAATTATGCCTGACATAATACATGTTAAAATTTTGTTCCTAGCCGGGCATGGTGGTGCATGCTGGTAATCCCTGCACTTGGGAGGCTGAGACAGGAGGATTGTGCAGGTTCGAAGCCAGCCTCAGCTACTTAGTGAGGCTCTCAGCAACTTAGTGAGACCCTGTTTCCAAATAAAATATAAAATGGGTCTGGGAGTATAGCCTGGAAGTAGAAAGCCTCTGGGTTCCACCCCCAGTACCACCATAAAAGAAAAATTTGTTCCAATTCTTATTTCTATGGAACTGTGTATTTCTAGTTTGTTTTAGCAGCATGCAACAGAATATATAATAAAAATGGGGGCTTATATAGTGAAGAATGTTTATTATATCTCATGGTAAATTCAGAGGGATTTTAGGATTGGATAATTCAGTAAGTAAAGAATGTCAAGAATGTAAGCCAGCCTCCTTACAACAATCCTCTTCTCAACATGGCTGTAGGAGTCATAAGTAAACAGGCCTCACAGTCATACACAAACAATGTCAACAGGCAGGGAGAAGAGAGTGCTTGAATCATGATCATTCTTTTAAAAATACAGGCACAACTTTCCAAGAGAACTTTTCTCTGGTCTCACTGGCTAAGGTAGTGTCTCATGGTTATATCTAAACCAATTAGTAGCAATGGAGATGGAATCAGCAAAATACATGTATGATTTATGTAGATTGATTAATATTCAAGTCTTGGAGCTGGAGAAGAAATCAACTGCCCCAACCACATGGGAAAAAGAAGGCAGTGGTTGTGAAGGAGGATGGGGGAAGACCACATGGGAAAAAGAAGGCAGTGGTTGTGAAGGAGGATGGGGGAAGACCACATGGGAAAAAGAAGGCAGTGGTTGTGAAGGAGGATGGGGGAAGAACTGCCGGTCTTCAAAATGCTTGCATTTATTTATTTATTTATTTATTTATTTATTTATTTATTTATTTATTTATTTATTTGTGGTACTGGGGTTTCTGGAAACCCTTCTACATCTGGGATGCACTCCCGCCCTATTTTTATACTTTTTTATTTGGAAACAGGGTCTCTTAAGCCAGCACGGCTGGCTTCAAACCTGTGCAATCCTCCTGTCTCTGCCTCCCAAGTGTGGGGATTACAAGCTTGCGCCACCACACCCAGCTTCAACATGCTTTTATAAGATGTAACTTTTATGAGTACAAACTATCTTTTTTCCCAGTAAATTCTAAGTAATTCTCTTCTGTGTTTTTCAACATATATTTAAAAAAAATTGAGAAGCACACGGACCATGACACTTGCATTTCCATAGCAGCTTATGGTTGCCACCTTTGAATTGATTTATTTAATTTAAATTATTTTATTTTAAACTGATTTATTTTTAAGGTCAGCTCCAGTCTTGAACCATAGAAGTAGGTCCAGTAGAATAGTAGTGATTAAAGAATAGGGACTATGCTATAAGAGAGAAGCCAGCAATGCCAATAATCAGAAGTGAGCAGCCAGAGTGAAAAATTGGATGGTGGAGATAAATGAAATGTGATAATGTCATCTAGAAGACAACAGAATCTACTTCTAGATTTTATATAATCTCTTTTAGTATTTAAAAGAAAGGCAGGTGTCAGTTTCCCCCACGATGCTAATCTGTAAAGGGATAGACTATTGAAAAGGAAGGAGTATTACATTTTCATAATGATCATATTTTTACCTTAAACCTTTGTCTTAGTCCATTTGCTTTTTTTTGTACAAATTTTTTTGGTGGTATTTTTGGTGGTACTGGGGTTCCTGGAAGCCCTTCTACCTCCAGGCTACACTCCCAGACCTATTTTTATATTTTTATTTGGAAACAGGGTCTCCTAAGGCAGCGCGTGCAGCTGGCTTCGAACCTGCGTGATCCTCCTGTCTCAGCCTCCCACGCGTGGGGATTACAAGAGTGCGCCACCACGCATGGCTACAATTTTTTTTGTTGAACATAAATGGTATACATTTAAACTATATTTGGTGCCCTTATCCCCAGCCCCCGTTTTCCCTTCCCCCCTCTCACCAATGGTTGCCCAGGTTAACCATGTCATATTCATAAATTTACATATGTTCAGATGTAGATCCTCATTAATCAAGATCAGCCTTCCTCCTCTCCTATCTTTCCATTCAAACTTTGCTGATATTTCCCCTCCATTATCTGGAGTCCCACTGGTATCCTCTGTGTTTCCTAGTTTGGGCATATTAGAGGAAACATATGTACCTTCTCCTTCTGTGCTTGACTGATCTCACTTAACATAATGTTCTCCAGGACTTTCCATCTTCTTGAAAATGATATATTTTTGTTCTTCTTTATGGCTGAATAGACTTCCATTGTGTGTATTTCCCAAAGTTTTGCTATCCATTCATCTGTTGATGAAGATCTGGGTTGGTTCCATATTTTGGCTATTACGAATTGTGCTGCTATGAACATGGGTATGCATATGTTGCTGTAGTTCTCTGAATTCAACCCCTTTGGAAAAATATCCAGGAGTTGTAGAGCTGGAACATATGGTGGATCTATTCCCACCTTTCTTAGGAATCTCCACACAGATCTCCATAGTGGCTGAACTAGTTTGTATTTCCATCAACAGTGTAAAAGAGTTCCTCTTTCCCCACATCCTCACCAGCATTTGTTGTTATTTGATTTCTTTATGCTTGCCACTCTGACTGGGGTTAGATGGAATCTCAGTGTAGTTTTGATTTGCATCTCTCTGATGGCCAGTGATGTAGAACATCTTTTCATGTATTTATTGTCCCTTTCTATCTCTTCTTTTGTGAAGTCTCTATTCAGTTAATTTGCCCATTTCTTTTTTTTTAATATTTTTTTATTGGTGCAATGTATTCAAACATCATAATAGTATAAAGAAAATATTTTTGTAGACATACATGCATGCATCGCCCAGTTAGCCCCTACCCGATCCCCACCCCGTTCCCTTCCTATCCCTCCTTCCCATGCTTGGCTTAGTGGTTGACATCTAGTTTTATAGCAATTTATCCAATATTAATGATGATAATCTCACAAAACAGTTTCATTTGTCTGATACCAAGCTTTTGATGACTAAAAGATAACAGTTCAATATTTCTTTTTGCTTTCTTTCTTACCAGAGAATATTTTTTTCTTTTCTTTTTTTTTAGGTGAACTATCACACATTTATTTAATTATTTTTCAGAAAAAATCTATCCTGATATGGAATATGGACTCTAGATACCCAAAACACTCTCGAAGAAGAACAAAGCTAGAAGATGTATATTTTCTGATTTCAAACCATAACAAGCTACAATAATTGATACAGTGTAGTACTGTTCTAAAGGCAGATATATAAACCATTGGAGTTAAATAAAAGCTTAGAGATAAATTCTTCCATATATTGTCAAGTTATTTTTGACAAGGTTTCCACGAATATTTGGTGGAGGAAATAATATTTTAACTAAATATTGTTGAAAAATAATAATTACATGAACAAGAATAAAATTGGACCCTTACCTAACACATATACAAATATTAACTAAAAATAGATAAAAGACCTAAATATAAATCTTAAGACTATAAACTTTTAGGAGAAAATCTGGGTCATAAAACCTCACAACGTTGAAATTGGCAGTGATTTCTTGGATATGTTTTCAATGTCACAGGCAACAGAAGGGTAAACAAACTCCCTAAAAAATAAAAAAAATATTGTATATCCATAGACAATGTAAACAGAGTTAAAAGTTACTGATAGAATGGGATAAAATATTTCCAAATGCTATATCTGAAGGTATATTAATATTCCAACTAGAAATCCTAAAAATTAGCAACAATAAAAGCAAAAAATACAATTTAGAGATAGGTAAAGGACTAACATAAATAATGAATGTCCACAGATAACCAATCTTAGTTGTCTGTTGGATGAAAAATCTTATTTCTCTGGTTCTAGTGTGTGTTACCTATTTCTTCTTTGTAGTTAATCTCTTTGAGTATTTTCTCTAGCGCTGGTTTTGAAGACATAAATTCCTTCAGTTTCTGTTTGTCATGGAAGCTTCTTATTTTTCCATCTAATTTGATAGAAAGTTTTGCTGGGTAGGAAATTTTTGGCTGGAAGTTGTTTTCTTTCAGAGTTTGGAATATGTTACTCCAAGCCCTTCTGGCTCTCATGACTTGGTTTGGGAAGTCTGGAGTGATTCTAATTGGTATGCCTCTGAATGTCACTTGGCCCTTTGTTTTTGTTGCCTTTAAGATTCTCTGCTTGGCTTCCACATTGGTCATTTTGACAATTATGTGGCGTGGGGATCCTCTTCTCTGATCCTCTCTAATGGGGGTTCTATAAGTTTCCTGGACCTGTGTATCAACCTCTTGCTCTATGTTTGGAAATTTTTCTGCTATTATTTCCTTGAAAAGATTGTTAATCCCTTTGGTTTCACCTTCTTTTCTCTCCTCTATTCCAATTATTTTTAGGTTAGCTCTCTTAAAATGGGCCCATATTTCTTCAATGTCAGATTCCTGCTGTCGGATTTTTTTTCTAAATTAGAAACTATGCGTTCATTTTTGGAATGATCATCTTCTAGGAGTGAGATTCTGTTCTCCATGTGGTCTAATCGGTTGTTTGTACTTTGAATTTACTTCATTAATTGCATCCTTTATCTCTTTTTGGCTCTCTCTGAATTCTTTTTGAAACACCTCTATTATTTCTACAGTTATTTTCCTGATTTGATCTTCTAGAAATCTCTGAATTTCTGTTTTATCAGGTTCTGATGTTGTGGGGTTGTGTGCATTCATTGCTCCATTGTTATTCCTCTTTCCCATGATTTCGGAAGTTTGTGCCTTCTCTGGGTTCTTCCCTAGGTCACTATGACTTCACTTAAGGTGCTGTGGATCTCGAATCTGTGGTATCTCAGTCCCCACTACTCCTTTACTGGGTTGTATCGCAGAGTCTCAGACCCAGGGAGTCAATCGATGCTGCTTTAGACCATGGGGGTTGCCAGGTTGGGCGTTCTCCTATGGTGTGATATCTCTGCCACCACCACTCCCCCACTGGGTCAAGTCCCTCGGAGTACAGTACTGGGATTTCTTCTCTAGGGGCCGCAATTTGATTCACTGTTGAGTGCGCAGATGGAGCTGTCGTGGACTCGGTGAATTCGCTGCTGCTGCCCTCGGTAGCAATATGGTGCCACTGCCACGTCCTCGGCTGTGAGGCTGGTGTATTTCTTTTCTGTTTTTGAACTCCACTCTGAGTCCCTGCAGGGTGTGCTGAGTTCAGCCCCTGGGAGCTTTAGCTGCTCTCTGCGCCGAGAAATCTGCTCAATCCCGCACGGCTGTTCCGCAGCGGCTCACCTCGGCTCGCTGTCCGCCGCTCCTCTCTGGAGCTTGGTGGGCTGTTGAGTGAGTTGGTCTGGTGCCGTCCAGTGAACTCACCGTTGCCGCCAGCAGTAAGGTGCTGCTGCCTCGTTCTCGGGCGTGAGGCCGGCATATCTCCTCTCTGGTTTCTGAGCTCTGTTATGAGTTACCTTCCTCTCTGGAGCCTGGTGCTGCAAGGCAAAATGGCGCCCGCCGCTTCATGCCACAGCTCCGGCTGCAGCACTGCAGTCTGGTTTCTGGTGTCTCGTTTTTCCAGCCCTCTTTTTCTCTGTCCCTTAAAATTACATTTTTGTTTCTTTGTTGATGGTGTTTTCTGGCTATGAAAGGTGCTGATTTTGTGGTAAAAGAGATTGGTTGTTAGCGGGGCTCATAAGCCCCGTTTTGCTCCGTCGCCATCTTCCCGGAAGTCTTTTCTAATTTGCCCATTTCTTTCTTTTTTTTTTTTTTTTTGGTGGTACTGGGGTTCCTGGAAGCCCTTCTTCCTCCGGGCTATACTCCCAGACCTATTTTATATTTTTGAAACAGGGTCTCTTACGCCAGCACGGCTGGCTTCGAACCTGCGCGATCCTCCTGTCTCCGCCTCCCAAGCGCGGGGATTACAAGCGTGCGCCACCACGCCCGGCTTGCCCATTTCTTGATTGGGTTGTTTGATTTGCTAGTGGAGAGTCTTTTGAGCTCTTTGTATATTCTGGATATTAGCCCCCTATCAGAGTGGTGGCTGGTAAAGATCTTTTCCCATTCCATAGGCTTCCTCTTTAGGTTATTGATGGTTTCCCTTGATGAGAAGAAACTTTTTAGTTTGGTGCTATCCCACTTGTTAATTCTTGCTTTAATTTCCTGAGCTTTGGAGGTTTTGTTGAGGAAGTTACTGCCTGTGCCAATATGTTGTAGTGTTGAACCTATGTTCTCCTCTAATAACTTCACAGTCTCAGGTCTAATTTCTATGTCTTTGATCCATCTTGAGTTGATTCCTGTGCATGGTGAGATATAGGGATTTAGTTCCATCTTTCTACAAATGGATAGCCAGTTTTCTCAGCACCATTTGTTGAAAAGGCTGTCTTTTCTCCAGTGTATGAGTTTGGACCCTTTGTCAAAGATTAATTGACTAAAGATGTGTGGATTTGTTTCTGTATCTTCTATTCTAATCCACTGGTCAGTATATCTGTTATTGTGCCAGTACCATGCTGTTTTTACTACTATTGCTCTATAGTATAATTTGAAGTCTGGGATTGTAATGCCTCCTTCATGTTTTTTATTGTTGAGAATTGCTTTGGCTATTCTGGGTCTTTTCTTTCTCCATTTAAAGTTCATGGTTGATTTTTCTATGTCTGTGAAGAATGTCGCTGGTATTTTAATGGGAATTGCATTGAATCTATAGATCACTTTTGGCAGAATGGCCATTTTGATGATATTTATTCTGCCTATCTATGAGCACGGGAGATCTTTCCATCTTCTAAGGTCTTCTTCAATTTCTTTCTTTAATGTTTTATAGTTTTTGTTGTAGAGGTCTTTTACATCTTGTGTTAGGTTTATTTTTAGGTATTTTATAGGTTTTGAGGTTATAGTGAATAGAATTGTTTTCTTTGCTTCTTTGATTGTGGATTCATTGTTGGTGTAAAAAAAGCCACTCATTTCTTTAGGTTTATTTTGTATCTTGCGACTTTGCTGAATTTGTCAATCAGCTCCAGAAGTCTTTTAGTTGAGTTCTTTGGGTCTTCCAGATAAAGGATCATGTCATGTGCAAATAAGGATAATTTTAATTCCTCTCTTCCTATGTGGATTCCTTTGATTTCCTTCTCTTGTCTTATTGCTGTGGCATGGGTCTCAAGGACTATATTAAAAAGGAGTGGTGATAGTGGGCATTCTTGTCTTGTTCCTGACTTTAGCAAAAATTCTTGCAGTTTTTCCCCATTCAATATAATGTTGGCTTTGGGTTTACAGTATATTGCCTTAATGATGTTGAAGTACTTTCCTTCTATCCCAATTTTCTGAAGTGTTTTTAACTTAAATGGGTGTTGGATTTTGTCAAATGTTTTTTCAGCATCTATTGCTATGATGATGTGGTTTTTGTTCTTGGTTCTATTTATGTGGTGAATAACATGTATTGATTTGCGTATGTTGAACCAGCCTTGTTTTTCTGGGATGAAACTAACTTGGTCTTGATGTATTGTTCTCTTGATATAGTTTTGAATACGTATGGCTTGTATTTTGTTTAGAATTTTTGCATCTATGTTCATTAAGGATATTGGTCTGTAGTTTTCCTTTCTTGAGGTATCTTTATTTGTTTTGGGGATTAATGTGATACTGGACTCATAGAAGGAATTTGGGAGAGTTCCATCTCTTTCAATTTCTCAGAACAACTTATGAAGTACTGGTATTATTTGTTCACTGAAGGTTTTGTAGAATTTAGCTGAAAACCCATCTAAGCCTGGGCTTTTCTTTGGTGGAAGAATTTTTAATGCTGTTTCTATTTCTTTGGTTGCTATTGGTTGGTTTAGGTTTGCTATATCCTCTTGGTTGAGTTTAGGTAGGTTAATTGTGCTTAGAAATCTATCAATTTCTTCCATATTTTCTGGTCTATTGGAGTATAAATTTTTAAAGTAGTTCTGATAATCTTTTTAATTTCTTCACTATCTGTGGTGATATCTCCTTTTTTATTTCTAATTTTGATAATTTGAGTTGATTCTCTTTTTCTTTCGGTTAGGTTGGCCAGGGGTTTATCAATTCTATTAATCTTTTCAAAGAACCAGCTTTTTGTTTTATTGATTCTTTGAATTGTTTTTTTGTTCTCTATTTCATTTATTTCTGCTCCAATTTTAATAATTTCTTGCCTTTTGTGGCTTTGGGAGTAGACTGTTGCAGTCTTTCTAGGTCCTTGAGTTGTGTCATTAGGTTCTTTACTTGGTGGTTCTCTGTCCTTCTTATGTGGGCACACGAAAGCAATCAACTTTCCTCTTAATACTGCCTTCATAGTGTCCCATAGATTTTGGTAGGTTCTATCTCTGTTTTCATTTGTTTCCATAAATTTCTTTATTTCTTCCCTAATTTCTGCTCTTATCCATTCATCATTCAATAGTGTATCATTAAATCTCCATGTATTTGAAGAATTTCTTTTGAGTTTCCTGTTGTTGATTTCTACTTTTATTCCATTATGGTCTGAAAAGATGCAAGGAATTATATTACATTTTTTGAATTTGCAGGCGCTTTCTTTTTGACCTAGGATGTGGTCTATTTTGGAGAAGATTCCATGGGCTGCTGAGAAGAATGTGTATTCTGTAGTTCCTGGCTGAAATATTCTGTAAATGTCTATTAGGTCTATTTGGTTTATGGTTTTGTTTAGTTCTAAGGAATCTTTACTCATCTTTTGCCTTGAAGATCAATCCAGTGGTGTGAGAGGTATATTAAAGTCTCCCAGAATTATTGTATTTGGGTCTATTTGGGATCTGATGTCCAGAAGGGTTTGTTTTATAAATGTGGTTGCACCCACATTTGGGGCATATTTACTGTCATTATAAATTCTTGTGTATTGTTCCTTTTAATAAAAGGAAGTGCCCTGATTTGTTTCTTCTGATGTGTGTTAGTTTAAAGTCTGTTTTGTTGTATATCAGGGTTGCTACCCCTGCTCTTTTTTGGTCTCCAACAGCATGGTATATCTTTTTCTATCCTTTCACTTTCAGTCTGTGAATGTCTTTGGCTATAAGATGGGTTTCTTGCAGACAGCATATATTTGGATTATGTTTTTTAATCCACATTGCCAGTCTATGTCTTTTGATTGGTGAATTAAGTTCTTTGATGTTAAGAGATATTATTGAAATATGATTTTTGTTTTCTGCCATTTTGTGTTCTGTCTACTATTGGGTGGTTTTGTCTTTCTTCTTTACGTAAATGACGCACTTATGAACTTCCTCTCTTTTCTGGTTCTGAAGTCTGCTTCTTTTTTCTTCTTTATGGTTTATTTCTTTAAGATTTTTCTCTAGTGTTGGCTTTGAATTCATGAATTTTTTAAGATTCTGTTTATCCTGAAATACTTTTATTTCCCCATTGATTTTGAATAGTAGTTTTGCTGGATAGAGTAATTTTGATTGGAAGTTATTTTCTTCCAGGGTCTGAATCACGTCATACCAGTCTCTCCTAGCATTCCCGACCTGGGTTGTATAGTCTGGGGTGATTCTTATTGTTTTGCCTCTATATGTCACCCATCCTTTTGTTCTCACTGCTTTTAAGATTCCTTCCTTGGCCTCTATGTTGGTCATTTTGGCTATTATGTGGCATGGGGAGGTCCTTCTTTGGTCCTGTCTCAATGGTGTTCTGTATGCCTCCTGCACATGAAGATCCAAGTCTCTTTCCATGTTTGGTAATTCTCTGAAATTATTTCTTTGAAGAGATTATGGATGCCCTTGGTCTGTACCTCTATCCCTTCTTCAATGCCTATTATCCTTAAGTTAGGAAGCTTCATATTATACCATATTTGCTGGATGTTTAGGTTTTGTTGCTATAGAGATTTCTGTATATCACTGACCGTGTTTTTGGTTTTGGATGTACTATATTCTAACACTGATATTCTGTTTTCCATTTCATCTAGTCTTCCAGAATTTCTTTCTATTGCTACTTTCATTTCACTTACTGATTCTTTCATTTCATTCCAGACCTCTTTCTGATTCTTTCTTAGTGTTTCCAACTCATTTTTCATCTCCTCTAGACTTGTTTTAAATCCTTTCATCATATTTTAAATCAAGAATCGGAACTCCCCTTCTTGCATTTCTTGTAGGTCAGTATTTGTGACTTCTGTCATTTTTCCACTATTCCTGGTTCTCATATTTCCAACGTTCTCAGGCCTGTTCTTCTGTTGTCTTCCCATTGATTGTGGGTATTGTGTATAGTCCAGTCTTAGTAGTGTAGTATGGATTTAGAAGAGTTAAAAAAGTTAGAAAAGCATTAAATGTTAAGCATACCAATCAGGCTTATTTCTCTGTGAATTATAGGTTATTTTTTTTGCTTTTGTTTTGTTTTTCTTTTTTTCGATGGTGATGAGGAAAGACAAACCAAGGGTTTCCCCAAGCTATGCAAGTGCTGTGCCACTGAGCTACACCCCCATTCTATTTCCTATAAGTTATAAGGAATTAGAGTTTCTTATCTCTATGAACTTCAGTTGGTCCTACTAATATTAGAAAGATGCTTTTATCCTGGGGCTGTGTGCCTGTGTGTTTCTGTCCCACTAAGCCTCATTATGTTAATGGTTACAATGCTTCAATAGAACTGTAATTTTTTATTAGTGCATTGTAGTCATACATTTTAATGGTTTACACGATGGTAGAGGCATGCATACACACAGCACTTATTTAGACCTTCTCCAATTCCCACCCCATTCTCTCCCCTTTTTCTCCTCATAAGTGATTGACTTTGAAATGTTTGTGAATGTACATCATGTTCAGGAGTTTCCCTCTTCTCCCCTCCCATCCTCATCAGTTAGATCACCTTATTTGCTTATTTATGGTTTCTCCTTCTTCCTCTAGAGTTTCTCCTGTGACCCATTTTCTCCCTAACTTCTGCATATTAAGGAGAGCATCTGATTTTTTGTTATTGTTGTTGGTACTGGGGGGTGGAACCAAGGGGCTTTTCTACCTCCGTGCTATACTCCCAGATCTACTTTATACTTTTATTTGGAAATGGTGTCTCACTAAATTGCTGAGAGGCTCACTAAGTAGCTGAGACTGGCTTTGAACCTGTGCAATCCTCCGTCTCAGCCTCCCAAATGCTTGGGTTACAATTATGCATCACCATGCCTGGCTAGCATCTGATTTTTTTTAACTTTTTTTTTGTGGTGGTACTGGGGTTCCTGGAAGCCCTTCTACTTCCAGGCTACACTCCCGGACCTATTTTATATATTTTTTATTTGGAAACAGGGTCTCTTAAGCCAGTGTGGCTGGCTTTAAACCTACGCGATCCTCCTGTCTCCGCCTCCCAAGCACGGGGATTACAAGCGTGCGCCACCACGCCCGACTTTTTTTTTTTTTAACTTTTTTGACTGACTAATCTCACTTAGCATAATCTTCTCCAGTTCCATCCATTAAACTTTTTTAAAAAGCAATTTTGAAACATTTCTTTGTTGGTGTACTTTCTTTGCTATTTCCCCACTTGATTTATTTTTGTTGCTTCACTTTTATTTATTTTTATACTTTTATTGGTGTGCTGTAATTATAAATCATAGTGAGATTAAATATTCAATAAATATGTTTCCACTTTAGCTGGCCAGAAACTTGTCCCGTTGATCTTCCAGCGCTCCCTGAATATGGAAAATGTGGGTAATATATTTGAACTTACAGAGTATCAGCTGTAGTCCAGGTAACTGAGAATGTTCGGTTTTGAAGAATGAGGAATAAAAATACTTTCTCATGGTCCTTCTGGGAATCTCTTAAGAATATTTTATGCAAGTATAAGACTCCTTAGCCTTCAAAAGAAAAATGGATCTGACTTCACCTCTTGCTTCTAAATTGTTTCTAGAAGGCTAGGTGTCAGTTTATTAAGAGAAATCACTGGTTTATTCCATCAAGATTGTTGATGGGCCTGTTTCCCAGCAGGGTTAAAAGACATTTCCTTCCTTCCTTCCTATCCCTTTACTTTTTATTTATATTAAAGCTTTGATCTATTTAGGGAATATGGGAGAAGGGAGACATCTGGTAATGTCATTTTCCAGCGAAGCCTGAGAATCGCATCCAAGAAATCTTTCTAGCTCCATTATGAACTGCCTATATCTCTTCACCAGGAGTAGAAATGCAGAAGGAGGACAGAAGCCACATGTGAACACTTTGGTCCTAATTTTCTTTCTTTATGAGGTTTTCTTTCATCCTCAATCCAGACATAATTTAAGAATTTCCTGCATTTAGAGCAAGCCCATGAGTTGAGGAAACAAGTCTACACATCTTTACTTTTGCCCTGCTAGTAGCTAGTATATGATTGTATTTTTTCTGTTTAAAGAATTAACTCTGAGACATTATATAATCTTCTGGGAAGCTATCAATTCTTGTTCAAACCTAATTTCTCAAGGAATGGATTAATGGGCCAATTTATGAAAAAATACTCTGCAGAGATAGAAAGAAAGGATTTGGAAGGGAAGTAGATAAAGATATAGGGAGAATAGAAAACTTGGAAGTAAGATTGACATTTCCACTTTGGGGTTGAATTGTCTCTGAAATTCTGGTATCATAGGAGAGATCTAGAAAAATAATAAAAACAAATTTATTGACATGCTTATAAAGAAGATGGAAACATGGGTTATCAATTATTACTCAGAAAATATATCATAAATATAAAAAATCTAAGACTCAAAAAATTAGGTACAGTTTAACAGTCAAAATGATGTGTGTGTGCACATATGTATATGTTTGTGTGTGTGCATATGTGTGTATGTGTGCGTGTGCGCGCGCATGCGTGTGTGTGTGTGTGTGTGTGTGTGTGTGGTACTAGGGATTGAACCCATGGACATTAATGCCTTTGAGCTATCTCCCTAGTTCTATTTTTTATTAAATTCTAAAAATTTTTGAAAAAAGATCTCACTGAGTTGCAGAGGATCTGGCTAGGTTGCTGAGGCTGGCCTCCAACCTGTGATCCCTGTGTCGTAGTCTCCCAAGTACTGGAATTACACATATTTACCAGCATGCCTGGCTAAAATGCAGCATATTCTAGGTAGCAAAACTTTAGTGGATGCAGAAAATGTGTATGCTGGATATGAGTTTGATTATAGTCCCCTTTGTCATCAGCTATATAAAAACACTTCTGGTAAAATAGGGGCATGCTGAGGAATCTGGATGGTAAATTATCCATGGTCATGATTATAATTTTGTGTGCCTTGGCTCCACTCCAACCTTAGGCACTCCTGTGTTCACAAGGTCCAAGTAAGCTTAGATTGGTTCCATGAAGAAACAGGCTGATAATGTCTTGCCTGGGGCCCATATTACACAACCTCTTTTTTTCTTCCCTACTGATCCTTTGATATTAAAGGAGGAGAAAAACAGCTCAGCATTCATATGTTACAAAATGGACATGTGGCTAAGTTAATGCCCATAGGGCTATCCATGAATAATGGGAGACAAGAACCTATGGATAAATCCTTCCCTCTTTTTTACCTCAGCTGGGCAGTTTTGAGATGCATTTCATAAATGTTCTCAGGAGGGCCCGGAGATTGAGCACTACTTGTCTATATTGCTGGATAGTACAGTAATCTCTCCCTCCTACTTTCTGAGGCCACTATCCAAATATATTCTATAATTTTGCTATGGGCTCTGCTCTGTGGAGAATGTAAATTAAGATAGTGTATTTGTAAAATGATCTTTTATTGGTACATTAGAATCATATTTAATAGTGGGATTCGTTGTTATGTGTCAATTCATGCACATAACATCATTTGGTCGATTTATTTCCCCAGGAACCCCCCTTTCCCATTAGTCTCCTTCCTCTACTCTAATGATATCTTCTATTTTCATCAGATTCCTTCACCCTATTTTTTTTCTCCCTATCTTCCACATTTGGGAGAAAACAAATGACCTCTGGCTTTCTCAGTCTGGGTTTTTTCACTTAACCATGCTCTCAAGTTCCAAAATGACATTTTCGTATGTCTTTGTTACAGGTACTTTACAAGACACTTACTCTTTTTGTCTTACAGCAGTCCTGTGAAATAAAATAGCATGCCCATTTGACAGATGAAGAAACTGAGGCTCAAAGTATTTACTTGGTTGCCAATATGATGCAACTAATGTGTGAATCTGAGATTCAGATTTTTTGTAGACACAAAGTTCGCTCATATTCTTTCACCTAGGTATTTCTAAATAAAATAACTTCAGGGGCTAGACCAGCAATATATAAACGCATGAAAGCATTGTGTAGAAGAAAGTTAAGCTTAATGGGATCATGGAAAAATAAAGCATATGTGGAATATCTAAGTACATTTAAATTAAACTGATAGAAGTAAATGTAGTCAGTAAGTACAGCCTGAATTGCCAACTATTTACCTTCTCTGTGCCTGATTCTTCCTTAGGAGAGGGGAATAAAATAAAAGGCTCTTAGAAATTAGTATTTTTCAGCTTTGTAAATTTTATTAAACATAGTACTATTTTCTAGCATTTTCTTATAGTCTGTCACTAAACGCTATTAGTGTGTATAAACAAAATAGAGTATTAGAAACAGTTGAATCTGGCATTTTTGAAATGAGTGACTCTAATAATCTGACCTATATAATTTTATGTGTGTAGTGCTGGAGATTGAACCCAGGGGTATTATGCCTCAAAGCTACACCCCAGCTATGTATCTATATCTATCTATCATCTATCAACCATACATCTATCTTATCTATCTATCCAATCTATCATCTATCTATGGTGTGTATTTGAGGATGTGTGTGGGTTGTATGCAAACATCATATCATTTTATTTTTTATTTTTAAAAAAGCTTTTTTATTGGTGCATTGTACTCATACATCTCAATGAGGTACCAGATGGTAGAGGAACATATGCACACATCACTCATTTTTAGCACTTTCCAAATTCCTACCCCATTCCCTCTCCCTTCCCTCCTTCTCATGTTTAGCCTAGTGATTGACTTTGATGTGATTGTGAATGTACATCGTGTACATTAGAGAATTTCCTTTTTCCCCATTCCATACCCCTCAGTTCATCTTATTTGCTCATTTATAGTTTCTTCTTCTATGTCTAGAGTTCCTCAAATAACCCATTTTCTCCCTAGCTTTCACATATTAGAAAAAACATTCAATTTCTTACTTTTTGTGACTAATATCACTTAGCATAATGTTCTTCAGTTCCATACATTCCCCTATACATGACAAAATTTTGTTTATTTAATGGCTGAGTAAAATTCCATTGTGTACATATCCCATAGTTTTGTAATCCATTCATCTGTTGATGGACATCTTGGCTGGTTTTATAGTTTGGCAGTTGTGAATTGTGTGGCTATAAACATAGATATGCATGCATTATTTTGGTAGTTTGGTTTCCTTTCTTTTGGGCAAATACCCAGAAGTGGTATTGCTGGATCATATGGTAGGTTTGTTCCCATTCTTCTGAGGATCCTTCATACTGTTTTCCAAAGTGGTTGCACTAGTTTGCAATCCCACCAAATGTATTAGAGTTCTCACTTTTCTACATCCTCATCAGCATTTATTGTTGTTTGTATTTTAATGATCGCCATTCTAGTTGGAGTTAGGTGAAATCATAGGGTAGTTTTATTTGTGTCTCTCTAATTATTAATGATGTTGAGCATTTATTGGCCATTTGAATTTCTTCTTTTGTGAAGTGCCTGTTTATTTCATTTGTCCATCTTTTGATTATTTGTTTTCTTAGTGCTGAGTTTCTTGAGTTTTCTGCATATTCTAGATATTAGTCCTCCATCAAAAAATAGATTTTTTTTCCATTCTGTTGGCTCTCTGTTTAGGTTTTTTTTTTTTTTTTTTTTTTGGTTGTACTGCGGTTCCCTTCTACCTCCTGGGCTACGGTCTCAGACCTATTATTTTATTTTTGGAAACAGGGTCTCCTAAGCCAGTGCAGCTGGCTTTGAACCTGCGCGATCCTCCTGTCTCCGCCTCCCAAGCGCGGGGATTAAAAGCGTGTGCCACCGCGCCCGGCTTCTCTTTAGGTTCTTGATATTTTTTTTTTCTCTACTGAAGCTCTTCAGTTCAATGCAATTCCACATATTGATCCATTTTTTACTTTATTGTACCTATTCAGTCTTTTTGAGAAAGCTTTTTACCTCTGCCTATGTGTCTCAGTATTGGACCTATTCCCTCTTCAAGGAACTGCAAGGTCTCTAGTCTGATATCCAAGTCTTTGATCCATCTTGAATTGACTCTTGTGCAGAGTGAGAAAGTAGGATTTATTTCCATTTTTCTGCATATGGCTAACCAATTTTGCCAACATCATTTGTTAAACAGGCTCTTTTTTCACTGTATGTTTTTGACCTCTGTCAAAAATCAATTGGCTATAAGTGCGTGGACATTTTTCTGAGTCTTTATTCTCCTCCATTTGTCTATGTATCTGTTTTTGTGCCAATACCATGGTGTTTTTATTGCTATGACTTTGTAGTATAGTTTAAAGTCAGATAGTGTGATTCCTCCTGCAATATTTTTATTGGGTCTTCAAAGTATAGTATCATGTCATCTGCAAATATTGAAAGTTTGAGTTCTTCTTTTTCTATTTGTACTCATTTGTTTTCCTTTTCTTGCCTTACTGCTCTGGCAAGAGTTTCAAGTACTATATAGAAGTGGTGATAATGAACATCTTTGTCTTGTTCCTGTTTTTAGGGGGATTTCTCTCAGTTTTTCCCTATTTAATATGATGTTGGCTGTGGGCCTATTGTAGATTGCCTTTATGATGTTGAGGTATGTTCCTTCTGCTCCAACTCTCTGCAGGGCTTTTTGCATAAATGGATGTTGGATTTTGTCAAAAGCTTTTCAGTATTGATGGTAGGTTCTTTATTGCTGTTTCCATCTCTTTGATTGCTATAGGTTGGTTTGAATGTTGGTTAAATGGTTAAATCTTCTTGACTAAGATTAGGAAGGTTTTATTTATTTAGAGTATTGTCAATTTCTTCCAGATTATCCATTTTGTTGGAGTATAGTTTTCAAAGTAGTTTCTGAGCTGGGGATTACAAGTGGCACACACTTGTAATCCCCGCACCTAGGGGGCTGAAACAGGATTGCACAGGTTCGAAGCCAGCCTCAGCTACTTAGTGAGGCTCTCAGAAACTTAGTGAGACCCTGTTTCCAAATAAAATATTAAATAGGTCTGGGAGTATAGCCCCGAGTTAGAAAGGCCCCAAGTTCCACTCCCAGTACCACCAAAAAAAAAAAAAAAAATAAAGAATTTCTGATAATTCTCTGGAGTTCTATGCTGTCAGTGGTGATATCTCCTTTTTCATCTCTTATCTTTGTAATTTGGGTTGACTTTCTTTTTCTTGGTTATGTTGGCTAGTGCTTTATCTATCTTGTTAATTTTTTTGAGAAACCAACTTTTGGTTTTGTTGATTTTCTGTATTTCTTATTCTCTACCTCATTGATTTCTGCTCTGATTTTAATAATTTTTGTCTTCTACTGGTTTGGGGTTAGGTTGTTTCTGTTTTTCAAGAGCTTTGAGGTGTGTCATGAGGTTATTTATTTGGTGATATTTTGTTCTTCTTATTTGATGAGTACTCAGTGCTATGAATTTTCCTCTTAATACTGCCTTCAAGGTGTCCCAGAGGTTTTGATATGTTGTATTTCAATTTTTGTTTCTATAAATTTCTTTATTTCACCCCTATTTCTATGACCCATTCTTAATTCAGCATTGTGATGTTCAGTCTCCACATGTTTATGTGGTTTCTGTGCGTCTTCTTAGAGTTAATTTCTAGTTACATTTTATTATGGTCTAAAAATACACAGGGAAGTATGTGACATTTTTGAATTTTCAAGTGCTCACTTTGTGACCCAGGATGTGATGTATTTTGGAGATGGTTCCATGAGCAGCTGAGAAAAATGAGAACTCTGCTGTAGTTGGGTGAAATATTCTATATGTGTCTAATAGGTCGATTTGGTTGATGGTGTTCTTTAGGTCTGAGTCATCTTTACTGACCTTTTGTCTAGAAAAGTCATCATTAGACATCGGTCTAATAGTATGAGAGGGGTGTTGAAGTCTCCCAGTATTATTGTATTGGGATTTATGTGTGACCTAATGTCACAAAGAGTTTTTTTAATGAAAGTAGCTGCACCTGTGTTTGGGGCAAAAATGTTGACTATCATTATTTACTCTTGCTGGATTGTTCCTTTTACCAGTAAAAAATTACCTGCGTTTTTCTCTTCTAATAAGCTTGGGTTTGAGGTGTAACTTGTCTGATATCATAGGTGGTACTCCTTCTTGTCTTCAAGTTCCATTGGATTATGTAATCCATTGGATTACGTTGCTTTATTCCTTCACCTTAAATTTTTTTTACTATCTTTACTTTTAAGATGTGCTTCTTGCAGGCAGCAGATAGATGGATTCTTGTTTTTAATTCATTTTGCTACCTTATGTCTTTTTATTGGGGAGTCGAGGCCATTGATGTTCAGTGTGATTATTGAGAGATGATTTTTTTTTGTGTGTGGTACTGGGGTTCCTGGAAGCCCTTCTACCTCCGGGCTACACTCCCAGACCTATTTTATATTTTTGAAACAGGGTCTCTTACACCAGCGCGGCTGGCTTCGAACCTGCGCAATCCTCCTGTCTCCGCCTCCCAAGCGTGGGGATTACAAGCATGCGCCACCATGCCCAGCTGAGAGATGATTTTTAATTCCTAAAATATTGAGATTTAACTTCTGTTTGAGATAGTGTTTGTTCCTCTTTACTTAGTTGTTTGTGGGATGGAACTTTTGTTTCTCTGGTTTTGTCATGTATTACTTATTTCTTCTTTGCAGTTAATCTAATACTAGAGTATTTTCTCTAGTGCTCATTTGGAAGATAAAAATTTCTTTATTTTGTGTGTGTGTGTGGTACTGGGGGTGGAAACCAGAGGCTCTCTACCTCCAGGCTATACTCCAAGACCTTTTTTAAAAAATATTTTATTTGGAAACAGGGTCTCACTAAGTTGCTGGAAGCCTCACTGAATAGCTGAGGCTGGCTTCGAACCTGTGCGATCCTCCTGTCTCAGCCCCACAAGCACGGGGATTACAAGGGTGCACCACCATGCCCGGCAGAAGATAAAAATTTCTTCAGCTTCTGTTTGTTGTGGAAGATTTTTATTTTCCCATATAACTTGAGAGATAGTTTTTCTGGGTAGGAAATTTTTGGGTGCAAGTTTTTTTTTTTTTTTTTTTCAGAGTTTGAAATATGCTACTCCAGGCCCTCTGGCTTTCATGACTTGGGTTGGGAAGTCTCGAGTGTTTCTAATTGGTTTCTTTCTGAATGTCACTTGGTCTTTTTTGTTTCCTTTAAGAGTCTCTTATTGGCTTCACATGGGTCAGTTTGACTATTATGTGGCATGGTGAACATTTTCTCTGATTTTGTCTAACAAGGGCTCTATAAATTTCCTGTACCTGTATCAACCTCTTGCTCTAATTTTGTAAATTTTCTGATATTAATTCTTTGAAAAGATTGTTCATCCCTTTGGTTTTACCTTTTATATGCCAATTATTCTTAGGTTAGATCTTTTAAAATGGGCCCATATTTCTTCAGTGTCCAATTCATGCTGTCTAATCATTTTTTCTAAGTTATATATTATGAGTTCCTTTTTTATAGTGATTATCTTCTAGGAGTGAGAGTCTATTCTCCACATGGTCTAATAAATTGTTTAGAATTTTAATTTATGCCTTTACTTCAATGATTGAATCCTTTATTTCTTTCAGACTCTTTCTAAATTATTTTTGGAAGTCCTGTATTATTTCTACAGTTATTTTTTTTATTCCACCTTCTGGAGATCTCTGCAATTCTGTGTTGTCAGGTTCTGTTATTGTGGTGTTGTGTATGCTCGTTGCTTCCTTGTTATTCCTCCTGCTCATAATTTCAGAAGTTTGTATGTGTTGCTTTTGATAGATTTCTCTAAGTCTCTAGCTTTCAGCTGGTATATCCAAGGGCAAGTTGTATTATATTCAATAGTGAAGGTTGAGTGAGGAAAGAAATGAAGTCATAAATGCAAGAATAATAAAAGCCTAAGATAGGATCAAATAGAATGAAAATATGAGTTTGTTAAGGTAGTATATAGTAGAGATTAGAGATAGTGAATATGTAATAATTTTCTAGTAATCAATGTAGAGTTTATGGTATAGTGATACGAAGTGAATTTAATATATGACAAGGAATAGAAAAGGAAAAAAAAGAAAATGGATAGAGAGAAGAAAGTAGGTATGTACAAGGGAAGAAGCTTGGGAGAGGAGTTGGGAAGAGAACAAACAGGCATACATATTCACATACTCATATACACAAAAAGAACAAAAAGCCAAAACAACACCTACAACAAATTAATGCACCTCTACAAATATATAAATATTCAGCAGACTGTGCCTCTTCAGTCTCTTCCTATGCAACTACTGAGTGCCACCAGCACTTTTCTTGCTTCAAGCCTGGTTTTCTGAGTCTTTCAGTCTATGCAGATGGCCATATCCATGGGGCTGGATCTAGTGTTGAGTGAAGGTCACCCTCCATGCTTTCCACAGACATGGAGTCTCAATCTTTCCCTCCGTCTGTAGATGGTGGATGCCTCTGAGACCAAACTCAATGTAATAGTCTCTGCCCTCCACAGCTAGGGCTGGACTGTTCTGATTTTTCCCCCTTTACCACATTTGGGTGTTCTTTGGTGATCTTGGAGAACATACAAGGTGGATCTAGTGTTAAGTGTAGGTCTCTTCTGACACTTTCCACTGATGTGGAGTCTAAGTCTGTCTGAGCCTTTGCTGTGTTCATAAGCAGAACTACCTTTGCTGGGTTAAACCACAAAGTCTCAGACCCAGGGAGTTTATTGAGGCTGTGCGAGTCCCTGGAGGCACTGCACTGGGCCTTTTTCCACAGGGATGGTGGCTTCATTTACGGTGTTGTTGAGTGCTGGTCTGGATCTCTGGAGTGTGTGATGAGCTCAGTAACCACTCCTGCAAGTTGTAGCTAGTGTTTGCATAGGAGGAACTGATGACTTACAATTCTAATGATCTGTAGCTCCTTACTTCAGGTCATTGGTTGTTTTCCTCTGTGTCCCTGGAATTGGGGGCAGTTAGGCAAGATGGTGCTGTTATAATGCCCACTGCCACAAGGCAGGTGCATTTCTTTTCTGGTGTTGTTGAACACTGCTCTGGGTCTCTGGAGGGTGTGGCAGCACCATTTCAGTGTCCAGAGAGGCAAGGCAGGTATGTTTCTCTTCTGCTTTCTGATCTGTCTTCTAATCTTTTTTCTGTCACTTTGTACTTATGTGTTATTTTTCTAGTTATGGTATTTTCTGGCTTTTGTAGAATACCATTTTTAAGGTAATGGTGATTGGATATGAGCAGGATTGGTAAGTGCTGTTCCCTCAGTTTTGATCTTCCAGAACTGCTCTGATTTTAATAATTTTCTCTCTTCTACTGGTTTGGGGTTAGACTATTCTTGTTTTTCAAGGGCTTTGAGGTGTCTCATTGGGTTATTTATTTGGTGATTTTCTGTTCTTCTTTGGGTACTCAGTGCTTAAAACTGACTTTAAGATATCCCAGAAGTTTTGATATGTTGTATCTCTATTTTTTTTTTTTGTTTCTAGGGATTTCTTGATTATCCTCTTGCTTCTTCTATGACCAATTCTTTGTTCAGCTGTGTGTTGAATTTCTGCATGTTTATGTGATTTATCTGGGTCTTCTTTTTTATTTTTATTATTTTGTGGGTCTGGGGATGGAACCCAGGGACATTCAAACTCCAAGCTACACCCACTGCCCTATTTTTTTATTCTTTTTTAAAAAATTTATTTTTAAATTATTTTTTGTGTGTCTGGGGATGGACCACAGAGGCATTTGACCTCTGAGCTACACCCCCTACCCTATTTTTTATTCTTTATTTTGAAACAGGGTCTCACTAAGTTGCGGAGGGCTTCACTAAGTAGCTGAGGCTGTCCACGAACCATGATCCTCTGGTCTCAGCCTCCTGAATGCTGGGATTACAAGCGTGTGCCACCATGCTTGGCTCTCTGGGTCTTCTTATAGCTGATTTCTAATTTCATTCCATTTTGGTCTGAAAAGACACAGGAAAATATGACACATTTTTTGAACTTGCTAGCACTTACTTTGTGGCCCAGGATGTGATCTATTTTGGAAAAGGTTCTGTGAACAGCTGAGAAAAATATGAACTCTGCTGTAGTTGGATAGAATATTCTGTATGTGTCTAAGAGGTCCATTTGGTTGATGGTGTTCTTTAGGTCCGAGTCATTTTTACTGACCTTTTGTCTAGAAGATCAGTCTAGCTTTGTGAGAGGAGTGTTAAAGTCTCTCAGTATTATTGTATTGGGATTTATGTGTGACTTAATGTCACAAAGAATTTGTTTTATAAAAGTAGCTGCACCTATGTTTGGGGCATAAATGTTAACTCCCATTATTTCCTCTGTTGGATTGTTCTTTTTACCAGTAAACATCACCTGCTTTGTCTCTTCTTATAAGGTTGGGTTTGAAGTCTAATTTGTCTGTTATTTTAGTTACTTTGGCATGGATTACCTCGATCTTACCCTTTAATTTTAGTTTGTTACTATTTCTATTTGTAAGGTATGTTTCTTGCAGGTAGCATATAGATGGATTCTGATTTTTTGTCCATTTATCACCTTATGTTTTTTATTGGAGAATTAAGGCCATTTTTGTTTAGCGTGATTATTGATAAATGATTTTTTATTCCTAACATTTTAAATTTTAACGTCTGTTTGTGGTAGTGTTCTTCTTTACTTAGTTGTTTGCTTGATGAAAATTCTTGTTTCTCTGGTTCTGACATTTATTACTTATCTCTTCTTTGCAGTTAATCTCTTTGAGTATTTTCTTTAGTGTTGGTTTGGAAGACATGAATTCTTTCAGCTTCTCTTTGTCATGGAAGATTTTTATTTCCCCATCCAATTTGAGAGATAGTTTTGCTGAGTATGAAGTTTTTGACTACAAGTTGTTTTCTTTCAGAATTTGGAATATGTTACTCAAGGCCCTTCTGACTTTCATGAATTGGTTTGGAAATTTGTAGTGTTTCTGATTGGTTTGCCTCTGAATGTTACTTGATATATTGCTTTTGTTTCCTATAAGATTCTTTATCTGCCGGGCATGGTGGCACATGCTTGTAATCCCAGCATTCAAGAGGCTGAGTCCCGAGGATCGTGGTTTGCAGACAGCCTCAGCTACTTAGTGAGGCCCTCTGCAACTCAGTGAGACCCAGTTTCAAAATAAAGAATAAAAAAATAAGGCAAGGGGTGTAGCTCGGAGGTCAAATGCCCCTGGGTTCTACCCCAAACCCACAAAAAAGAAAAAAATAAGATTCTTTATCTGGTTTCTATGTTGGTCAGTTTGACTATTATGTGGCATGGTGAACATTTTCTCTGATTTTGTGTAAGGAGGTTTCTATAACTTTTATATATCTTTGTATCAACCTCTCTTACTATGTTTGGAAAAGTTTCTGATATTACTACTTTGAAAAGATTGTTGATTCCTTTGGTTTCACTTCCTATTTTCCCCTCTTCTATGCCTATTATTCTTAGGTTAGCTTCTTTAAGATGGGCCTATATCTCTTCAGTGTACAATTCATGCTGCCAAATTGTTTTTTTTCTAAATTATATAATATATGTTCATTTTTGGAGTGATCATCTTCTGAAAGCAAGATTCTATTCTTTGTATGGCCTAATCTGTTGTTTATAGTTTGTATTGATACCTTCACTTCAGCAGTTGCATCATTTCTTTCAGGCTCTCTCTAAATTATTTTCAGAAATACTGTTCAATTTCTGATTTGTCTTTCTGGTGATCTTTGTAATTCTATGTTGTTAGGTTCTTTTACTGTGGGGTTGTGGGACCTCATTGCTTTCCTGTTATTTCTCCTTCTCATGATTTAAGAAGTTAGTATATGTTGCTTTTTATAGGTTTTTCTCAGACTGTAGGTGGCAACTAGTATATATATATAAGGGCAAGTTGTGTTGTATTCAATGGTAAAGTTTCATTGAGGAGGAAAATGAAGTTGTAAATGCAAGAACAGGGTAAAGCCACAGATAGAATAATAGAATAGAATAAGAGTATGTGTTTGATAAGGCAGGAGAGATTGGAGATATTGAATATGTAGTAAGATTCTAGTAACCAATGTAGAGTATTTGATATGCAATAATATATAATATGTATAAATTTTATACAAGACAAAAAAGAAAAAAGAAAAGAAATGGAGAGAATAGAGTAGATATGTACAAGGAAAAGGCTTGTGAAAGGAGTGGGGAAGAGAGCGACCAAACAAGCATATACACATATACAAAAAGAACCAAAAAATCCAACAAAATAATGCAACCCTACAAATATATGAATACTCAGAAGATTTTGCCTCTGCATTCTCTCTCTGTGAAGATGTAAAGTACCACCAGCACCTTTCCACTGCAAGTTTGGTCCTCTGAGTCTCTCTCAGTTTATGCAGATGGATGATGTCAATGGGACTAGATCTTGTGTTAAGTGTAGGGTTCTCCTCATTTTTTCCACTGATGTGGAGCCTGAGTCTCTTCCTGACTGTGTAGGTGGCTGGTCACCGAGACTTGACCCAGTGTATACTTAGGAGTCTCTGTTCTCCATAATTAGGGCTGCGTTGTTCTGACTTCTCCTTGCTCACCACAATTGGGTGGTCTGTGGTGATCTCAAAAGTCCTACTAGAGCTCTTATCCATGGGGACTGTAGGCCTTTTTGCCTGATTATTCCCAGTTGCTGTCTGCTAATCTGAGCCTCTGATATGTCCAATAGCA
Source organism: Muscardinus avellanarius (assembly GCF_963383645.1). Classification (NCBI taxonomy): domain Eukaryota; kingdom Metazoa; phylum Chordata; class Mammalia; order Rodentia; family Gliridae; genus Muscardinus; species Muscardinus avellanarius. The sequence goes on along the minus strand of NC_137804.1, from coordinate 19,988,923 downwards.
GATTCTACCCCACCTTTGCTGAGTTGAGCCACAAAGCCTCAGACTCTGCCAGTTTATCAAGTTTGTTATTGGCTGCACAAGTCCCTGTGCCACATTGGGGGTCTCCCTTGGAGACGGTCGGTTCACTTATGGAGTTGTTGAGTGCTTCTCTGGATCTCTGAAGGGCACTGTGAACACAGCCCCCACTGGTGCAAGTCATGGCTGGTGTTTGCACAGGAGGAATTAATGGCTTACAATTCCAATGAGCTGTAGCTGCTTACTTTGTTTCAAATCTTTGGCTTTTTACTGTGGGTTTCTGGCCATCCTGACATGAGGCAAGACAGTGCCACTGCAGCCATGAAAGGTGAGTGGGGCACTTCTCTGCTCTTTGATATGACCTCTAATATTTTTCTGCTGTCTTTCACTGCCATTTTTACATTTATGCTGGTTTCTTTCTTTTGTCAGAACACTATTTTCACAGCAACAGGGACCAAGTGTCAGAAGGACTGATATGTGATGCTTTCCTTGGTTGTCATCTTCCTAGACGTCCTCGTTGCCATTTTCTATAAAGTTCTTGAGCACCTATAAGTTTTTTTTTTTTGGTGGTACTGGGGTTCCTGGAAGCCCTTCTTCCTCCAGGCTACACTCCCAGACCTATTTTATATTTTTGAAACAGGGTCTCTTATGCCAGCACGGCTGGCTTCGAACCTGCGCGATCCTCCTGTCTCCGCCTCCCAAGCGCGGGGATTACAAGCATGCACCACCACGCCCGGCTCACCTATAAGTTTTGATATCCATGAGGGGTCCTGGAACTAATCTCCCATTGATACTTAGACCTGACTATTCTTTATTTGAGCAAAGTTTTTTCAATCCAATATAATCCTATATACTCTTTTTATCCACCTGGCTTTCCTTTTCCTATTCCTTGCCTAGATTCTGAAGGTTGAATTAAAATTTCTGAAGTTTATGCCTAAACTCTAAGCATGTTACAGAAGCCAGTCTAAGGTGTGATGGAGGAAGAGAAGGTAGATCAGTCATATATCTCATTACCATTAAAAATGGCTTCATTGGCAAGGTAACACCAGTAGTTAGAGGTGGACAGTTGGATATGGCAAAAACGTCTGTGAACAAGTAAGGAAAGTATATGCCTGGTAGAGTACACAACACACATGTGTCATGGAGACTTGAAGTAGTGAAGCCTTACTGATAGGGTGTCTGTATAGAATGATAAAGTGAAAAGGCTGGAGTGGTGAGCAGAAGCCCAGTACATCTGCTTTCTTGTTCATAGAAACATTTTATATTCACTGTAAATTCACACTGCAAATGTGAGTATCATACTAAATTATATGAATGCAGGAAATGTATTGTTAACCTATTTTAACTTTATTGTACTTAGCATGAAATATTGGGTAGAAAGTGACTTGTCCTAATCAAAATTCGATTGCTTGTCAGTCAACTAATGATGACTGACCAAAACTGAACAAAGAAATGTTCTTATTTGATGGGAATGGTCTAGGATGTCAATTAAAATAAATTGGTTCAACTTAAAAAATACAGTAAAGCAAGAATAATGTAAAATATAGTCCATAAAATTATTTCTAATGAACACTTGTAAAAATTTTCTGTAAAATTTAGTACCCAGATGCTGGGAGCAATGGTACATGCCTGTAATTCCAGTACTTGAGAGGCTGAAACAGGAGGATTGCAGATTTTAGGCCAGTGAAAGGTGATTTAGTGAGACCCTGTTTCAAAATAAAAAATAAAGTAGGGCTGGGAGTGCAGCTCAAAGGTAGAATTCCCCTGAGTTCAATCCCCAGAACCACAAAAAAGAAAAAGATCTGGCACACAGGAAAACAGTGAAAGGATTAACTGAAAAGGACTAACTATATTCTAATAAACTGTATATATATTGGTGGTGGTACTGGGATTTCTGGAAACACCTCTACCTCTGGGATACACTCCCAGACCTATTTTATGTTTTTTTTTTTTTTTAATTTGGAAACAGAGTCTCTTAAGCCAACAAGGCTGGTTTCGAACCAGCACGATCCTCCTGTCTCCACCTCCCAAGCGTGGGGATTACAAGTGTGCGCCACCACGCCTGGCAGTAAACTGTATATTTTGTAAGCAGCTAATAGGGAATACATGAACATAGGCTAATTCAGTCATTCATTCAATCAACACCTATTTCAGAAGGAATAGAAATGCACTGAAGTCCTTACATGTTCCAGAATGTCCCCAAATAGAGTGTAGGTTTGGTGTTGACCAGTAGCCACTTCTTACTAGCTTACAAATGAAAAATGTTGAGGTAGATGAAGAAACCATGGATGGACCCTCTCCCTTGACATCCTTTTAATTAAACTTCTATTGCTCACACATTTTCAATAAATTCATATTGCCTTTATCAAATGAAGCATTTTTCATCAAAGTAGATATAATAATTACAGAATACCCTGGTCTGTTTTTATGCAATGGCACAAAGTTTGTAACTAAAATTTAATGATAGGGCCAGATGTGGTGGCACATACATACCTGTAATCTCAGTGCTTGAGAAGTTAAGACAGGAGAATTGAGGGTTCAAAGCCAGCCTCAGCAATTTAGGGAGACCATATTTCAAAACAAAAAATATAAAAAAGGCTGGAGGTGTAGGCTAAAGGTAGGATGTCCTTGGGTTCAATTTCTAGTACAAAAAAAAAATCAATGGTAGGTCTTACTCTACTAAAAATATTAAATTAAGTAGTATAACAAAATGGCTATTTTTATTCAAATTTCACACTTTCTGATAATTTTGCTTTAATACCATTTCAGAACTATTCCACATTAAAGATGACACTCCTTCCAAATCTGCACTTAGTATTTATTTATTTATTTATTTATTTTATTTATTTATTTATTTATTTTGGTGGTACTGGGGTTCCTGGAAGCCCTTCTACCTCCGGGCTACACTCCCAGACCTATTTTTACATTTTTATTTGGAAACAGGGTCTCCTAAGCCATCGCGCGCGGCTGGCTTCGAACCTGCGCGATCCTCCTGTCTCTGCCTCCCAAGCACGGGGATTACAAGCGTGCGCCACCACGCCCGGCCTTAGTATTTATTTTTAATTTTTGGGTGATTGAGTGAATAATATGTAGAGTGATAACACTGGATAATCACTTATGTGAACTGAATAAAGTAAAATAAAGTAGGTGCAAGATATTTGAAAAGAAAAAGCAACATAAAATGAAAATGCTAATTTTAGTGACAATGGCAATCAGTAGTAAAACGTGAGGTTAAGTATACATTTCAAACCACTTATTTGGAGCCGGGCATGGTGGTGCACGCTTGTTATCTCAGAATTTGGGAGGCTGAGGCAGGAGGATCACGGTTCACAAACAGCCTCAGCTACTTAGTGAGGCCCTTTGCAACTCAGTGAGATCCTATTTCAAAATAAAGAATAAAAAATAGGACTAGGGGTGTTGCTCAGAGGTATAATGCCTCTGAGTTCCATCCCTAGTACCACAAAAAAATGAAAATTACTTATTTATTTGGTTTTCAGTGGATCAACTATTCACATTGTATTCTTGGTATTTATGTGTAGAAGTTTTGAATGTTTGGATGTTAATTGTGGAATAATGACTATTATTATTATCATGATAATTTCATGAATCTGTAAGATGCACCATCAGAGACTTTTAAAATGTGGTCATTTGAAGCCAGAAATATCCATGTTGATAGTTTGGTCTCCCAACATGTGGATCTTGTATAACAGTTGTTTCTTTGTCCTCTTTTGAACTGGCAGGTTTAGGGATGATGATTCATAAATATTCTTGCTCTCATCTTACTTTGAAACCTTTAATAGAACATTATAAAACAGCTGACACTCGGAAATAGGGAATCAAGGGGAAGCAGAGGAGACAGAAAAAGTGAAGGTCTCCTGCCTCTTCAACCATATTCCAGATGACTTTTAAGAGATTCCCAGCAGGAAGCCCAAGGCAAACAGATGCCACCTGTGCTGTTTCAGAAAAGTAGAGATGTATCCTTGTGTTCCTATGTAACTCACAGAGATGGTGGGTTAAAACACAAAGAGTGTAGATTTTGGAGTCAAACACCCCTAGCTCAAAACAAGTATCTGTGACTACTCGTTAACTCTTTGAATATCATCCTCTTTTCTCTCCTCTTTCTCCTCCTCATCATCCTCTTTTGTGGTATTGAGGATTGAATATAGGGGCATTATACTTCCAATCTACACCCCCAGCCCTTTTTATTTTCTGTTTTGGAACAGTCTTGCTAGGCTGCTGAGAGACTCCTTAAGTCACCGAGTCTATCCTTAAACCTGCAATCCTCCTATTTCAGCTTACCAAGTACTAGGATTACAGGTGTGTATCAGCCACCTGGCCTATTACTTTTTTAATCACTGCAATCTCAGGCTCTTTCCTCCTTTCTTCTCTAAGGTTATTATTATTCCTGAGATTTTCCTCACTTGCACTTTCACCAGGACCTCAGAGCTGGTCACTTCCACTACTCTTATCATCAATGCCCTTAGCATCTCATCTTTGTATTCCCCTGCAAACTCAAGCCCATTCAAACATCCAGTCCTCATTTCTGTGGTTCTTCCTGGAACTGAAAAAAACAACCCAGTTCCTCACCCCACTGTTTCTCTGCTCAGCTCCTGAGCCTCAGCAGGGCTCCCTGTATCATCAACAATTCATCTGAGGCTTGGGCGACTTTCTCTCCCTGTCACCCCTCCATGGGTTGCTGTTGTAAATATTTACCATTCTTTTGAATTTCCCAAATTATTCCATCTCCTCATGATCTGCAGTGCCCATCATGACAGATGATCTTGCCTCAAACTTCATGGACAGTATCAGTGCTTTTGGGCAGAAACCCTTCAGCTTTCTATAGGAACCTGAAAAATCATCTATATTGAACCCACTTCGCCTCCTCATCCTGCTTCAAAGGGAGGGATAGGAGGCTAAGCTCTTCTGTCCTCACGATAAGATCTCTTCTTCTTTCTTTCAGAATCATGATCTGTATTCCTTCCTTTCTTATACTTGCTCTCTATTTCTATTGGCATTTCCTTTATCACTGAAAATGTACTTAGAGAATTCTCTCATCAGGTCTATCTTCCACTTGAGTTGCTATGCCATTTCTCTCTTCTCAGTTGAAGTTTCTATAGAGCAGAGTCAGTTCCAAGGGTCAGAGTCTATTGGAGACTAGAGAGGTTGTAATGATAATGGGCAAAGAGAGCTGAAAACAAGGAAATCATGAGCTCACCTTTTTCTGAAGCTGACAGTCTTTGCTGTTCTTTGCTGATATATGGGAATGAGGTTCCATTTTGGCCTGAACTCCTGTTTTTCCCCCCCTAAGGAAAGTAGGATTTCTCAATATTTTAAAATGCCTTTACCATCCCCCCCTCTCTCTTTGTCTCTCTCTCTCTCTCTCTCTCTCTCTCTCGCTCTCGCTCTCGCTCTCACTCTCTCGCTCTCTTGCTCTCTCTCTCGCTCTCTCTCTCACTCTCTCTCTCCCCCTTTCCCCTTCCCCCCCTTTCTCCCTCATTTTTGTGGTACTGGGGATTGAATCCAGGGGCATTTTATTTTTATTTTTATGTGGACCATATTGAAAATGGCATACATTCAGATTATGCTTGGTGTCTTCTCCCTCCTCCTCACTTTCCCCTCCCCCTCCCAACAATGAGTGTCCAGGTTAACCATGCTACATTCATACTTTTACACTTATTCGAATGTTGCTCCCCCATTAATCAACCTCAGCCTTCTTTGTCTCCTCCCTTTCCATTCTAGCTTTGCTGAGGTTTCCCCTCCATTATCTGGAGTCCCTCTGGTATTTCTAATACTCCCTAGTTTGAGCATATTAGAGAAAACATATGTCCCTTCTCTTTTTAATTTTTTTCATGTTTCTATAAAACACTAAGGAAAAAAATTGAAGAAGACCTTGGAAGATGGAAAGATCTCCCTTGCTCATGGATAGGCAGAATAAATATCATCAAAATGGCCATTCTGCCAAAAGTGATCTACAGATTCAATGCAATTCCTATCAAAATACCAATGACATTCTTCATAGACCTAGAAAAATCAGTCATGAATTTTATATGGAGAAAGAAAAGATCCAGAATAGCCAAAGCAATCCTCAGCAATAAGAACCATGCAGGAGGCATCACAATCCCTAACTTCAAATTATACTATAGACCAATAGTAGTAAAAACAGCATAATATTGGCACAACAACAGACATACAGATCAATGGAACAGAATAGAAGTTACAAAAACAAACCTACACACTTATAGTCAATTGATCTTTGACAAAGGGGCTAAACCCATTCGCTGGGAAAAAAAGATAGCCTTTTCAACAATGGTGCTGGGAGAACTGGTTATCCATTTGCAGAAAGATGGAACTAAATCTTTTACCTCTCACTGTGCATAGGAATCAACTTGGGATGGATAAAACTTAGAAATTAGACCAGAGACTGTGAAGTTATTAGAGGAGGGCATCGGGTCAACACTCCAACATATATAGGTACAGATAGTATTATTTTGTTTTGAAACAAGGTCTTACCAGGTTGCCAAGAGTCTTCCTACATTGCTGAGGCCTCTCTCAAACTGTGACTCTTTTATCTCAGCCTCCCTAGTGGGATTACAGGCACACACCACCATGCTTGCCTGCCCAGCTGACACTATCTTGATGTCTTATTTTATTTAATCAACCTACTACAATCAGCTTCCTGTCCCAGCACTCCAGTGAAACTGCTTTAGACTAGCGCTGCTCAAAGATTTATGTCCATGAATCTTCTAGAGAGCTTGTTAAGCAGCAAAAATAAATTGTGGCTGAGTAGATGGTCAATGAGTCTGAAGTGTGCATGTCTAGCAAGATCCTATGTGATGACAATAATCCTCGATCCTTTAGGAAAAATACTTCTGGGGATTTCCTTAGAGATTCATCTTGAGATAAGGCATTTAAATCTTCCCTTCTCCCACTGCTCGTGGAATTGACCCTTTTTGTTTCAGTACACCTAATACATACATTTGGTACTGGGGGTTGAATTCAGGGGCATTCTACCTCAGAGCTACATCTCCACACCTTCAGCCCTTTCTATTATTTTTTTTTTTTATACTTTGTGGTACTGGGGGTGGAACCCAGGGGCTTTTCTACCTCCGAGCTATACTCCCAGACCTATTTCTTTTACACTTTTATTTGGAAACAGGGTCTCACTAAGTTGCTGAGAGCCTCACTAAGTAGCTGAGGCTGGCTTTGAACCTGTGCTCTCCTCCTGTCTCAGCCTCCCAAGTACTGGGATTACAAGTGTGCTCATGCCTGTCCTTTTATTATTATTATTTTAAAATAGGGTCTTGCTAAGTTGCTGAGGCACACCTTGAACTTGGGATCCTTTGTCTCAGCCTCTCAAATACTGGGTTTTACAGGCATGCACCACCATATCTGGCTCACCAGCCATATTTAATCCAATTTCTATGAAGATCCTGTAATTCTTTATCTTATCTATATATTTATGTGTTTACCCATAAATCCTTTTATGACAAGGACTGTTTTTTTCCCCCCAAGCACTACTGCTTGGGGGATGATCTTCTGCTCTCTGTTCATGGCAGACAGTCTCCAGTCATGTAATGTGCATGTGTTTCTTCTTATATACGAGTCAGGTTGGAATGGGGGGCATTCATTATATTCGAAGAGAGAGTTTCTTTCTACAAAGACTTCTGCTTGTAACAGGTTTCCAAAGGATTACGTGCCATATTTTAATAGATTCTGCTGTCCCGTGTTTGAATTGTTCTCATCATGTCATTTTTTCAATTTGTGTTGCCAATTTTGAAAAAAAAATGACTAAATCCCTTCAGATTTTAATTTTCAAGTGTTTTCAACACTTCTGTCTACCAATGTGAAGGATATCTGGAAGTTGTATGTTATGTCTTATGATGGCTTGGTAAATATCATCTAGAGTTGTCCTGTTTTAAAGGCAGCCTGTCAGCTGATCTCATTTAGAAAAAGAAGCACAGAGATTGAGCTGTGTATGGTGAGGAGCGGGAATATTTCTGAAATCACAGCATTTCTCTCTCCCTCTTTTTTCTCTCTTCCTTTTTCTCTCTGTGTCTGTCTGTCTGTCTGTCTGTCTCTCTCTCTATCTCTTATTCTCTATCTATCACTATCTCTCTCTCTTTCTCTCTGTACTCGGGATTGAACCCAGTGGAATTCTACCTCCAAGGTACATTCCCAGTTTTTCTTTTCTTTTTTGTTTGGAAACAAGATTTTGCTAGGTTACTGAGAGTCTCACTATGCTGTTGTGGCTGGCCTTGAAAGTGTGATCCTCCTGTCTCAGCCTCCCAAGTATTGTGATTGCAGACACACACCACCATGCTTTACTGGCATGTTTGTTTGTTTGTTTATTTATTTATTTATTTATTTATTTATTTATTTATTTATTTATTTGTAGCAACAGGCTTAAATATCCCTCTTCTCTGTCAAGTGGTTTCATACCATGTGATTAGGTTCAATGGGCTTGATTCTCTAACTGCCTAAGCCAGATTCAGCACACTCATCAATCAATTCATCAACCATCTAGTATTTATAAATAGCATTTGTTAAACACTGTAACAACACTAAAAAGGTTAAGATAACTCTTTACGCAACTTCTTACTTACTGAGTACACTGTGCAGTTTTTTGTAGAAACCAGCATGGGATCTAAGGATAGAGGCTTGATACTTGTGGGGAATCCAATATGTGTCTTGTGCCCAAGGAATAACAAAGTTATTATGTAAAATAATATCTTTTTTTTCTGGTCCTGTGGATTGAACGCAGGAACATTCTATCTCTAGTTACACCCTGAGCCCCTTTTATTTTTTATTTTGGAACAAGGTCTTAATAAGTTACTGAGAATCTTGCTAAGTTGTTGATGCTGGTCACCAACCTGCCATACGCTTATCTCAATCTCCCAAGTACTGGGATTATAGGCATGCACCACCAGACACAGCTTAGTCATATCTTCAAAACATCAGCATATAGGTATCTAAAGCCTCATTCTATAACTGAACAAAATAAAACTCAAAAAATAATTTAAAAATTTGATAATGTAAGCCAGTTAGTAAGAAGTACAGGAAGAATTTCAACAATTTTGCCTTTCTCTAGGATCTGGACACTTTCAATCACAACCCCTGTTAGGGATCTTAATAAAATTTGACAAGGGAAATTCAGTAAAGTCTTCCCTGTCTTTCAGCTTCTTTTCATGTTTGGTTTCCAGTGAAGCCTGCCTTTAGAGGGGAACTAGGTTTCTAATGCCAGGAGAATCTTAAGTAGCTTGCTCTGGTTGTAGACATGGAAGAAGAAAAAAAACATATCTAAAGTAGAATGAAGCTGAATGGTTGTGAATTTTGAAGCCTGTATGGTATTCTGGCTCAGAGCTTGACACACCTTAGTGTGCATCAGAACCTCCTGGAAGGCTTAATAAAAAGATTTCCTCAGTCCCAGTCTATGGGTTATGAATTAGTAGATCTGCGATAGTCTCCCAAAATGCATATTTCTAAGAAGCACCTGGATGATACTGATCTGTGAAACATCATTTTTTTGATACTTGGGGTTGAACTCAGGGGCATTGTACCTCTGATCTACACCCCCCAAATTTTTTATTAATTTTTAAAATTTTGAAACAGGGTCTCATTAGTTTTTGAAGAGTCTCACTAAATTGCTGAGGTTGACCTTGAACCTGCAATCCTTTGGTCTCAGCTTCCCAATAACTGTGATTATAGGTGTGTACTATCACATCTGCTTATTGTGAACCTCATTTTGAATAGCATTAGATTTTAAAAGGAATATTCATTAACATATTTAATCAGTTAAAATATTTTTGAGTTTTTACTGTGTGCTATGTCTATAGTGTTTGGTTTGATAGTTTCTTATTGTTGGTTACTAACATAATTTCTCAGGAATTTAATGATAATATAATAGTTCTTTTGGACAATATGCATTAGCATTTTAACTCATGACTGTTTCTTTCTTCTTTGGGTAAGTACATCCTTGTGAAATTGCCTCATCATAAGTTAAAGCATTTGTAAGAATTTTGATATGTAGTCACTAAGTTATTTTAAAGAAAGGTTTGGTAACAAACTGCCCAACAATAAATGCCCATTTTAAAAAACCTGCATGACCACAAAGTATTACCATTTACTTCTGCTTTTTTGCTTCATCTTTATTGATTGGTAAGAGTTCTTTATCGAAGATATTGACCTTCTAAAAAGCTTAATGATTTCTGAAAATTATATCTAAGTTAGTGCTAAGTGATCTTGAAATAATTGCTCTGTGAACTTCCTCGATCATGAAATGCAGAAGAGTTGTGGCAGGAATAATACATGTTTTTGGAGAAACAACTTCCTAAATGATTTTAAAATATGAACTCTTCAAGACTGTGCAAACAAGCACTAAATAGGTGTGAGCGGTCATTCTGATATTTGAGTTGCTTCTTTTGTACCTGCAGTGTTTGGAATGGAAGATATTAAAAGACCTGAACCCAGGGCAATGGAATACCAAGTAGGATCCCACTGATACGTCTCAACAGGAGAAGGGTCCTTTTCTGCTTATAGTCAGTAACGCCAGCAAACTGAAAGAGACAGCAAGCAACGACGCTAATACATCATTGACCTGTTTTGTATTCATAACTTTTCAATGATAGCACCTTTCTTTAATGCAGTATTGATTCTGCCAAGAAATGTTACTCTATTACTTTCTCGGGCCGTTGAATTAGGTTAAAGGACACTGTTATGGTTTGGAACTAGAGATGGAGAATTTTTATAAACTGGTATCCTTTGCACTTTTTCAAAGGTCACTGGCTGCAAAATTGACTTTGTTGTTGTTGTTAGTAGAATCGTTTTGTTTTTTTTTTTTAATTCTGGAATATTTTTTCTCCCCTAAACAAAAACAGTGTTTGTGGGAGAGGAAGGGTATGGGTAGGGGAGGTGTCTGTCCTTTCATCCTTGGCCTCAACCCCTGGCTCATGTAGTTATGGCAGCAGTAAGGGGTGTGGGGGCTCTAGCTTCCCAAATAAAAATGATGCATGGGTGTGTATGAGAAACAGTGCTTTAAGGAGTGCTGGGGAATAGGGCAGATGGAGTCAGTACTGGGTTGATGACAAATGAGGAAGGCAGTTGGGTTAGCCATACTGTGCAATGGTGTTTTATTCAGTAGTGTGTGGGGTGGGGGTAGCCTGTTGTAACCATGGCATTAACATGAGCAAACTTCTGCTATTTCTGTCCAGTGGTAAGTTTGACTCTTTTCCCTCTTTTTGTGTTACTGGCATTCTACCTCAGACCTATACTTTTAGCCCTATTTCACTTTTTATTTAAAAACAGGGCCTTATTAAGTTGCAGAGGGCTGAAGTAGCTGAAGCTGCCCTTGAATCTGCTAACCTCCTATCTCCGTCTCTCAAGTACTAGAATGACAGGTGTGTGCCCATGATGCCTGGCTAGTTTGCCTCATTTTCTTGTAGCCATGTGCCAGAAATAGGCCACAGATTTCAAGTCTTCACAGAGTTAGCCCTTCTTCATGGTTCCAGGAACAGAGAACTGTGATTCCTTCTTTTTTTTTGGCTAAGTGTTACATTTTCTGGATCACCATGAAGATGAAATGAAAGGGAAGAGAAGTTTATGCTAATGTAAGAATGGACACTCAGATGATAAGTGTGGTCCTGTGGGTACGTGCATATCTTCAAAATGATGGCAAATATTTATATGGAGTTATTAGCATCTTGTTTTATCCTGTAATGAGATGTTTGACATACACACATACATATGTATGTATGTATGTATGTATGCATGCATGTATATATATGTGGGTGTATGTGTGTATTTGCTTTGAATTTATATATAAAAATAATATATGTAAACTTATATATGCATCATCAATATATATGGTCAATGTAGTTTCATAAATGCAATTTCTTGAGGGCTGTCTCAGTTAACATTTTCACTGCTATATCTCAGTAAACCTGACGACACAACCAAGAGGAAGGAATTGATTACAGTTGAGTAGGCCATAGAGTTCATTTTCACAGAGTTAGGCCTTCATCATTGTTCCCAAAACAGAGAAATGTGATTCTTTTTTTTTTTTTTTTTTTTTTGGTTAAGTGTTTGGTTAAGTGTTCCTTTTCTGGATCATGGGGATTCTGGGTTCAGTCCATGAAAGGCCAGCATCTTGGATCTCAGGATGCAGGGGTGGGAAGCAGAGAGGGGGAGCACATGGCTCTGCTATCGCAGGTGTGGGGGCCAGAAGCAAGAGACAGCCAGCAAGCAAGGGGACTCAAAGGCACAAGCATAATCCTTAAGGGCAGTACATTCTCCTCAGGAACGCCCCACTATCCATCACAATCGATTTTTCTACTGAAGAGATTATAGCTCTCACCAGTTAACTATATCAATCCTGAATATTAGTAAATGAGTGTTTATGGGATATTCTATATCTGACCATACCAGGACTAAACTATGCTTTTGGATAATTTCCTTTGCTGACCGCAACAATAACAGATGTGCTTATAGAATGAGGATTGTCTTTCCTAGGGAAGTCCCCTCTTCAACTCAAGGATTGCTTGCATGTATTTCCTCTTTCAAAACCAAGGATTCTTTCTTCAATGGAGAGACAATTTCCCAGGACTCAGAAAGCTTGTTGTGTACAGACTCACTGCCTTACTTTGTTGCTGCTATTATAACTTGTGAGGCTTGCAAGTTATTTTCACAGCTTGACCCGCCAGTGTTCCCTGTGGGCTGCAAACCTATTCTCTTTGTTCTCACTTTCTCTAGTGTCACCTCGGTCCCTACATCGATAGAACAAGGGAGCATAAAAATGATTTTGGAGCCATTTCCTATGAGTGGGACATTATGAACAGAGCCTCCTTATGGGCCCATGTTTTTAGGCTCTGTAGGAAGACTTTTCTTTACCAAAACACATATTTTTGATGTTTGGATTGAAGATATTATTCCTCTGAGTTAAATCTTAAAATCAGATGCCTCAGAGAGAAGTTGTTCATTAAAATTTTATTAGAATTTCTTAGAATAAAATAAGATTGTATAAAAGCAGCTTTTTTTCAGAAGAGACTTTGAAAGTTTGAGAAGAATCTTCCAGATGCTGTGATTTGGGGTGAGATGGAAGGGCTAAGCTGGATTTGTTATTGGAGGTGGAGGAGAATGTACTATGATACTTGGAGGGGAAAAGATAGTTGTAAGAATTAGACACAAACTTCATGTGTGTTAATATGACCTGAAATAATTTCCAGATTATGGTGCAGATTAAGGGAAACCTCCAAGATGATAGGTTAGTAGCCTAGATTTTTACTTGTTGTTCTACTGTCTGTTAAGCATCAGGCACATTGTTAAATCTCCATTTTATTCACCTGGAAATCTGAATAAGTATTAACATGATGGCCCTTCTTTCTGCTTCAAGGATTCTTTGGTGTTTTTTTTTTCCTTTTAATATACTTTTACAGGTGCATTGTAATCACATGTTATAATGAAGTTCATAGTGATTGGGATACATGTGCACACAGCACTTGGCAAGCTTCTTCCTATATTCCACCCTACTCCCTTTCCTTCCCTGTACACAATAATGAGATTGGCTTTGATAATTTTATATATGCACATAACATCTGTCGGAGCCAGCCAGCAAAAGTACAGGTTCTGAAGAGAGGAGTGAGGATGAAAAGAATTCAATTCAATGAAATTTTTTTCATAGAAATACTTAATCCTCTCATGGAAGGATCGCCAGTACATTCCCGGGTCGATATCTCTACTGACCGATCCCGGTTTTATCACTCTCGTCCTATTTATACCACTCCAAGTCAACCAACCCTCGTGACATCACCACCCATGCGCTTAACAGTCAAACCAATCAATTCCACCTGAGCTTCTCTCAGACGTTGAACTTTCCATGACCCCAAACCTTATTGGCTAAAGGCAAAGGACAGTCAGAAGTATTCTTAAAGGGGAAAACCTTAATGGTTCCCCACAGTTCCCCCTTTCTTGTTATATTCAAAAGAAGGCTGTGCCTGTCTTAGGTTGTTTCCTTCAGGTATCAAGGATTACCCATCTTTGGACAATACAGAGCTATAAGCTGTACATCCTGTCTTAGGTTTTCTTGTCCCAAGGAAATTTTACCCGTCATTGACTACCAGCCTCTTAAATGGGGGTACTTTTTAGATGTAGATCATGTACTTCTGCTGAATAAAAATGTTCTCATGTTGTCCAAGGACACACTTTGCCCCAAGCCTCTAATAAATAAGGTATTGAGAATATCATGAAAAATAGGTATTTCAGTAAGACATTTTTTCCACTTAACACTAGGATCCACATGTTAAATCAGTTTAACAGGGTAAACAAATTATTGGTGGACTAACATTTTTATCTTCTTTCCCTGTGTAATCAGGGTCCCATAAGACTACACCTTTAATAGCACAATTACTCTTAGTCTTTGTACTTGTCTGCAGCAATACCACGGGCATCAACTGCAGACATCCCATCTTTTTGAAATTTTTAGGAAAACATACAGTGTATCAGTTCTTTGTCCAAAATAACCAAAAGTACCAATTCTTTGTCCAAAATAATTAAAAGTTTCTGTAATGGGTGTAAAGTTCAGTGCAAGAAGTCCCAGCAATCGTGAATTGTCACTGAAGACAGCAATCTCCTGTTGTTCTCAAACAGCTGGATGAAGTATGGGATGATCTGGAATGTAAGTCCATGTTTCATTCATCATTGGAGCTGGGAGCATCATCAGCATTAATCTGAGATTCTTCCATTTTTGCTTGATCCATATGTCGCACCAGCCGCTCCGGTATCCACCGTGCATTATCTTCATCCTGTGAAAAAACACAAACATGCCCTCTTCCCCATATTAGTACAGGGTCAGGACCTTTCTAAATTCCTGTGCAAGGATCTTTCCATTTCACTAAAGCAATATTGTTTTTGGAGAATGGATGCCAATATCTATCTGCTGCTGTGCAACTAGTTTTGTCAGCATTCAAGAAAGTAAGAATAAAAAGAGTATGATTTAAAGAGTTTTGTGGTGAATGGGGATATAACTCCTCCTTTTTATTTATTTTCAAAAGTGTCATTTTCAAAGAATTGTGGGCACATTCTACAATACCCTGTCCTTGAGGATTATAGGGTATATCTGTAATATGCTGAATATTGTATGTATTGCAAAACGTTTAAAAGCCATACTCATATATCCTGAACCATTATCAGTTTTAATGTAGGTAGGAAGGCCTGAGAAAGCAAAACATTTCAAACAATGGGAAATCACATGCTTAGCAGCCTCCCCAGTTTGGGCTGTAGCCATAATAAATCCTGAAAAAGTATCAATAGACACATGAACATACTCTTGCTTATCAAAGGCAGAAATGTGCATAACATCCATTTGCCATAAATTATTGGGGACTAATCCCCATGGATTTACACCTAAATGAGGAACAGGTAAATACTCTGGACATATAGGACATTGTTTAACAATTTGTCTTGCTGCTTCTCGAGTAATTTGAAACTGTTTATGCAGACCAGCACTATTTTGATGATGTAAACAATGTGATCGTTGAGCTTGTTCCAATTGAGAGGGGCAGACAAATTTTGTAGCGTCGTCAGAAACTTGATTACCTTCTGCCAAAGGACCAGGTAGAGCAGAATGTGCTCTTATGTGCCCAATAAAACAAGGATGTTGGCGTGATAAGATCTGAGTTTGAATTTGAAAAAATAAATTACCTATCAATTTATTATGCGTATCAATATATGGTACAGTTTCTAATGTTTGAAGGGCATTAGCTATATATAAACTATCAGTATATAAATTAAAAGGCATATCAGATAGATGTTGAAAAACAGCCGCTACTGCATGCAATTCTACAACTTGATGTAAAAGCTGTTTGAATTATAGTACTATGTTTATTAATTACATAAGATGCCTTACCATTTGAGGAGCCATCAGTAAATACCAAGACCACTTGAGATATGGGAGTAGCATGAATTATCTTAGGAAATATAAGAGCATGTTTATTAACAAACTGTAATAATTTATCATGAGGTAAATGATTGTCAATTTTTCCAATAAAAGATGCGAAAGCAATAGCCCATGAATCAGCATTTTGAAAAAGCCATTGTATTTGTTATTTAGTAAAAGGAACACTAATAAGTGAAGGTTCTTTACCAAAATATTTTATAAATTTTGATCTGACAGAACACACCAAGCAGGCAACTAATTCCCAGTATGGCATTAAAACTCTGCTTGGAGTAGTGGGTAAATGTATCCACATTAATGGTCCATCCTGCCACAAAACAGCAGTGGATGTAGTGCCAATGTCAATATATAAGCAGCCCATTCTTTAGCATAGTCAATGTACTGTTTTCCTTGACATTCAATAGCCAATTCAACTTTTTAAAGAGCAGCACGTCCTTCCTCTGTTAAGATCCGAGAGGAAGTTGGGTCTGAGTTACCTTTTAAAATATCAAATAAAGGTTTTAATTCTCCAGTAGTAATATTTAAAGATGGTCTTAGCCAATTAATATCTCCTAAAAGTTTTTGAAAATCATTTAAGGTTTTAAAATTATCTTGATGTAATTGAATTTTTTTGTGTCTTGGGATAAAGAATGTTTCCCAAGTAAGTATATGGTGGTTCTCTTTGTACTTTTTCTGGAGCTATAATCAAACCATTACTTTGTAATGCAGTATGTAAGCTAGCATAAGCTGACAACAAAATTCCTTCATCTGTATGTGCTAATAAAATATCATCCATATAATGTATCATATATACAGATTTATAGGATCTCCTGACAGTACCTATAGCCTTCACAACAAATTTTTGACACAGAGTTGGACTATTGGCCATTCCCTGAGGTAGCACTTTCCACTGATACCTTTACATAGGAGCTCTTTAATTTGTAGATGGAACACTAAAGGCAAATCTAGCATTTAACCATATTATTCTTAGGTCCTGATTTTTTATGTTGTTGGAAAAGTGTTTCTTGTACAGTTTTTCCTTGTAATGCTGCAGCCATAGCTAATCCCTGTGTATATGCTGGTCCTATATTGGAACATAACCGAATATAATCAGACAGGTCTCCTTTCTTTCTAAAAGGGCATAAGGCAGCTTGACAAACAGTATTAGCATTCTCAAAGGCTAATTGCTTTACGAGCAATAGCCCTGCTTCACTATCAATTGACTAGCAGTTTATAATAACCTGGCTACAAAATCCTGAAATGGCTTGTCTGGTCCTTGTCTTATTTTTGAAAGATCTTCTGTTTGTTTTCCTGAAGAAGGCAACTTGTTCCATGCTCGATGTGCAGCAGCATTGGTCTGAGCATAAGAAGCTAGACTAAATTCCAGTTGCTGAGCAGTCTCCCTAAATTGCCCTTCTCCTGCTAACATATCAAAATTTATGGGTATTCCCTGAGCTACGTTCAAATCTGCTGTGGATTGGCATTGTTCTGCAAATTCAGACTTCCATAATAAAAAATCACCCCCTGATAAACAGGCTTGCACTATCTGTTTCTAATCAGAAGGACACAAAGCCATCATAGAGAGTCTAACATGGCTTGAGTAAAAGGTGCCGTTGGCCCATATTGAGCACAAGCCGCTTTAAATTCTTTTAATTGTTTGAAAGGAAAGGGTCTATGTCCTCTAATCACACCTCCTTGACCATCAGGGTCTTCATTAACGGGGAAAACTCTAAATCCCCTAGTATCTTCTCCGTTTTCTGCAGCCCGATTTATAGCCGCTTGAAGCGGTGATATTAAAGATAAAAGTCGGTGTTTTTCAGTGCTTTGTTTAGCAAATGCTACAGTGCGAGAATTTTGAAGGTTCATATTGCCGATAATAGGAGAATATTGTTGAGGTCCTTCTTTTTCACTATTTGAAGGAGCTATCTGATCTAATTGTTTAGTTAAAGTCTCTACAGCTACTTGTAGTTGTTTTATACAAAAATTGGGCTCCAGAGTTTCTGCAATATCTGGATAAGCCCCTAACTCATTTCTTTGGAACCGAGCAGGAGTTTCCTCAAGCCACTCCTCTTCTTCAGTATCCTCATATTCCTTAGGAAATGAAGGTAAAGCGCCTTTCTGTTCTATCTTAGTTTTCCTAACACTAAGCATATCTCTTAACATCTGTACAAAAAACAAAAGACTAATTTTTAGACCCATTGTATATTACAACTTCCATGTTACTCACCGCCACCACGAGCCTTTGAGCACGCTCCTTTTTTATTTAGTGGTGTCCTTCACTGTGTCCTCAGTTTCAGAATCTCCCAGTATGGGCCACCACCTGCTGGAGCCTGTCGGCAAAAGTGCGGGTTCCGAAGAGAGGAGTGAGGATGAAAAGAATTCAATTCAATGAATTTTATTCATAGAAATACTTAATTCTCTCATGGAAGGATTGCCAGTAGACTCCCGGGTCAATATCTTTACTGACCAGTCCCGGTTTTATTGCTCTCGTCCTATTTATACCGCTCCTGGTCAAACCAATCAACCCTGTGCCGTCACCACCTGTGTGCTTAACGTCAAACCAATCAATTCCACCTGAGCTTCTTTCAGACGTTGAACTTTCCATGACCCCAAACCTTACTGGCTAAAGGCAAAGGACAGTCAGAAGTATTCTTAAAGGGGAAAACCTTAATGGCTTCCCAAAACATCAATTGAAGTATTTCTTCCAAGTCCCCCCCCATCCCAAACTCCCTCCTCAAAACCCCCTCCATTGCTCCACTGGGGTTTCTCCTCTTTTATCTGGAGTCCCTCTTGTATCCCAATTTATCACTAGCTTCCACTTGTAAGAGGAAATATATGACACTTAACTTTTTATGACTAGTTGCACTTAGCATAATAATCTCTAATTCCATCTATTTTTCCTGCAAATAAAAAAATTGTTCTTTTTTATGGCTGTTTAGAATTCCATTGCATGTGTATCCTATGATTTCCCAATCAGTTCATCTGTTGATGAATACCTAGGCTGGTTCCACATTTTGGCTATCGTGAATTGTGCTGCAAGAAACATGGATATGCATGTATCACTATAACATTTTGACTTTAATTTCTTTGGAAAGATATCCAGGAGAGGTATAGCTGGATTATATGATCCCAGTCTCCTGAGGAACCTCCACACTCATCTTCATAGTGGCTGCGCTAATTTGCAATCCCACCAACAGTGAAGGATCCTCGTTTCTGTCTTCATGCTCTTTCCAAAGAGTTTTCAAGAAGTGTCCCACCTGTGGCATTTTCCCTCACCAAAATCACTAACTGATATCTAGCACCCTGCGATCAGAGTCCAGACATGTTAAAAATATACTTTTATTGGTGCATTGTGACAGTACAACATATTTAGGTTCAGAGAGATAGAAACATACATGCACACAGCATACAACCCTGGTGGTTTTCTCTTTGAATCCCCTCAACCCCCCTCATTCATACTGAAATGTGTCTTGATATAGAACATAGACACTTTAAGCATTTAGAGTCTCTGTGGTCCACTGTTGTCCCTGTTTCCAGCGTGGCCTCAGCTTTGCCTTTCCAGGAATGCTTCCTGCTCTCCAATTGCAGAGAAATTCACACTCTTAGCCCCAGTTCAAGAAATTCATATTCACAGCCCCAGTTCAATGGAAGTGCTCTGTCCATGTTTTCTAAGGTTCACAATGTCTCCCTTTAGTGCCCTGGTTTAGAATGGCTTCTCTCCATACATCACAGGTTTAGCTGCCTGTCAAGCTCCCATCAGTTCCCCTTCTTATCTGAAGATTCCACCTCAAAATTACCTTTCCTAATCCAACTCTGATTGCGTGGCAACATTACACAGCTTATTGCCATAGGTGGAGAGTTGTTTTGTCATGAATAAGTCAATAGGTCTTAAAACTTCATCCAGGCTCTAGGACAAGGAGACACTTTATTATATTATTGTATAATCGAACACTTGGTAGATAACACTAATTATGGGTCTCTACTGGGGATATTATTTTTTACTGCCTTATTTTACTTTATTTTTAATATACTTTTATTGGTACAGTATAGCCTGGGATACTATTTTTATGGTTTTCTTTAAAGAGAAGTTTTACATATATGCCACAATTAAGAGGAAGATAACAGAGATTTACTATGGATCCTCTGCCATCCCTCTCCACCCCCAACACATAGTGTACAACATATCCTCTATCAGCAACATCTCCCACCACAGTGGTACATTTGTTGTTTGATGAACTCATATTGTTACCTAATGTTCATCAAAGTCGGTAGATTTCATTAGAGGTGAACTTTTGGTGATTTACATTTCAGGTTTTAGACAAATGCCCACATGGATGATTTTGTCATTGTCTCAACTGTGTTTGACAAGAATGTGTCTGTGAATAAGTAAGTATTTATACACAGACATGCACATTCTCAAGCTTGGATACCTGGTAATTTTGTTGTTCTATCTTCTATATCCACATCAGTTTTTTTTAAAAGCTTGAACTGTCATTTCTGATTGACTTGTGTTAAAATTTCTTCAAATGATCTGGATGTGTCTACTTACTCTTGAAATTATGTCGATACAAAAAATCTATATATTTCAAACTCTTGTGTTTGGCATATACTGAATAATGACCATTCTATTTTTTTGATGGATTATTGTTTTATTATTACATAGTGTTCCCCTATATCTTTATCAATGGTCTTGCCTTGAATTCTGTTTCATATGCTATTATTGTTGTTCCTCTAGCTTTTTATTATTTGTAAGGCATACCTTCCTTTTTAAGCTTTTTAATTGGTGCATTGTAGTCATACATCTTAATGGAGTACAAGATGGTATTTCTTTTATTTTCTTTGTTTTAATTTTATTTGTTAAGTGTTTTAAAATTTTACGTGGATCATATTGAAAATGGCATACATTCAGACTGTGCTTGGTGGCCTCTCCCACTCCCTACTTTTCTTCCCTCCTCCCAACAATGAGTGTCCAGGGTAACCATGCTACATTCATACTTTTACACATATTTGGATATAGAACCTCCATTAATCAACTGCAGCCTTCTTCCTCTCCTACTCCTTCCATTTCATGTTTGCTGAGGTGTTTCCTTCATTATCTGGAGTCTCTCTGGTAATTCAGCCAAGCACAGAAAGAGAAGGGACATATATTTTCTCTAATATGTACAAACTAGGGACTATTAGGAATACAAGAGGGACAAGATGAAATTTCTACGCTGGGCATGGTGGAATCCGCTTATAATCCCAGCATGTGGGAGGCTGAGATGGGAGGATCATGGTTCACAGACAGCCTCAGCTACTTAATGAGGCCCTTTGCAAATCAGTGAGACCATGCTTCAAAATAAAGAATAAAAAAATAGGGCTGAGGGTGTAGCTCAGAGGTAGAATGCCCCTGGGTTCCATCTTCAGTATAAAAAAAAGATGGTATTTTTTATTTTCAAATTTTGTTACTTTGTTTTGAATATGAATCTTAGAAGTAGTATAATGGTGGATTGGAAATTCTACCTAATATCTGCTTTTTACCAGATACATTAGTAGCTTTATGTTTATTTTAATAATTAATAGTTTGACTTTTTGTGCTTTCTGATTATTTTCTTTCTTTTTTCCCTATTGTTTTTGCTTTGAATTGAATTAGAAACATTTTATAAACTGCTACACTCCCTTTTAAACTCCAGTGGTTTGGAAGTTGTATGTTTTATTACTGTTCTGTCATTAATTACTCATATTTGTAACATGTATATTTAACTACATATTTGTATATGTGTATGCATATATACAAATATACACGTAATTTTATATTTTTATTTGGAAACAGGGCCTCTTAAGCCAGCACGGCTGGCTTCGAACCTGTGTGATCCTCCTGTCTCCACCTCCCAAGCATGGGGATTACAAGTGTGCGCCACCACGCCTGGCGAAATATACACATATTTTTAAACTCAAAAGTTATAGCTCTTTCTGTGCATAAAAGAGACAACACATTTTCATTACTCATTAAATAACCTCTTTTGCCTCGTTTTTGTTGATATATATCTACTTTTAATTAAAACTAAAGCCCCACGTGTGTTAACTATCATTCTTTGGTTAAAATTAATTTAATTCACTAATATTCTGTATTGATTTCTGTGTTCAATATTTAATGTTTCCCCAATGAAGCTTCCTGGGCTCTGGATCCAGTAACAGTTAGTAGAACTGGTGAGCTGAAATTTTCCACTCAGTGATTCCACTGGCATTTTCACAGATTCAGTCATTGAAATATTGAATTTGTAAGCTGATTGGTGGATTTTGGATTTTCTAATAACATATTTTGTGTATCATTGCCATGTCCTGGGTCTAAAATATTTGCATTACAGGACATGGTGATGTATGCCAGTAATCCCAGTACTTGGGAGGTTCAAACAGGACGATCTTGGGTTCAAGGATAGCTTTAGCAAGTAGTGAGACTCATCAACCTAGTGAGACTCTTTCCAAATAGGAAATAAAATTGGAATGAGGGTGTATCTTGAAGGTAGAATGCTTCTGGGTTCAATCCCCAGTACCAAAATAAAGTAAAACATTAGAATCAACATGTGAATATTGTTTGTCATCTTGGGTGCAACACACTGCTATATAATCTGAACATTTTTGCCTCGTAGTGTTAACTCTGAAAACTGGTAAAATTGTGAAGTAGCAAATCTAAGACAAATTAGAAAAAGACCACATTCATTTTCTAGTTTCCTGGGGCTGGCTCTGAACCTGCTTGATCCTCCTGTCTCAGCCTCCCAAGTACTGGGATTACAAGTGTGTGCCACTACGCTCGGCTGTGAAGTCATTTTTTTTTTTTAAATGGAAAATGTGTATAACCTGATTTACTAGAGTTTAAATGGCTCATCTTACCAAAATGGAGAAAAAGAGAGTTTGTATTTTTGGAAAAAAATCTGGAGATTGTTTCTCTCTACTGCTGTTTCTAATGTTTATGGTCAGATCTGACGGTTTTGAATAATCAGAACCACCATAGTAGGGGTTTTTCTGCTTTGAGCACAACAAAAGCAATCAGGAATAAGCCTTCAAGGTTTCACATAATTAACTACTTCTTTTTCCTTGTTGTTATCTCTTCTCAAAGGTGTTTTACAAAATAAGCATTTATATTAATGGAACATCTTCCAAATGAAAAGAAATGAATGAATAGCCACTCATATTCTGATACTCAGGATCATATATCATATCACTATTCCACTTAAGGAGTCATCTCAAACTACTGAAATTCTTCTTTCAATGAATGCTTTTCTCTTTTGACACCATCCTCTTGTCACACAATATCAGCTGCTGGCTTATATTTCAGCATCAGGAAAACAGCAGCAATCTCAATGAAGGATTGCAATAAGAACATGGCTTGGCTTTAATTTATGAATCATATATGCTCTAAACAATGAGGTGGAAAATGAACACTTTTATATATTTAGTCATGATGTTAATTTCTATTACAACTTCAGAGATGTATGACTAAAAAATGGGCCTTAGCACTAATAAAATCCCATATGTAAGAATCTGAATAATTGGGCCAAAGAGCAAGAGCTGTTTGTCAAGGTACTGCCAAGGTGCCTTTATTTCTCCTGCCAACACCTATAAGAATCCAGTCAGATGGATAATTAGTTCATATAATCTTTGCACATTTACTTACTTAAAAAGACCACTCAGTTAATGTCTTTTTCTATTGGGAGTTCTTAGTGGCTAATAGGACTTGAAAGTTGAAGCATCGCCCCTGTAAGGTCTTTGATTTCAGAAAAAAAAATGCCTTTGAAAGACTCTTAAGGAGTGGTTAATTCTCATATTGCCATAATCCTGTTATCAGTAACAGTTTATGACCTTGAAAGCAGAAAATTATGAATGGCCAACAAAGGCAGTGACTCTCCATGGTTAAATTTCCAAAGCTTTTCCAAATTGTTGGTCTTAGAGATTGTGGATGTTTGTTGATAAAGTTGTCTAAGAGTAAATATTTTTATGCTTCTCAGGGTTTTTTTTTTACCTTTGGTTAAAGACCTAGTGGAGGAAACAAAAGAGCAAATAATTTTGCTATCATTAATATTTAAAAAGTAGATTCTAGATTTGGCTGAAATATAGAAGCATCCAGGTGGACATTATCGGATAAAAGTTCTTAATTTTCTGTATTTCATATGTTTGTCCTAAGAGGAGGAAATAGTTCAAGAAGGATATTGGATAAAGTTTACATTCATTCGGTCTCAAACCCAAGTTTGAGTTTATGTCTTAATTAAACTGTCTTTTACTAAATTAATTGCTTTAATGGCAAAGGGCCTACATGTGGGCTAAGGGTGATATGTAATATACAAGATAATGTTCCTGGCTTCAGTCAAAACTAGTTTCTTGAGCTGGAGTGAATATGAAACAGCATGCAGGATGAGTAGCTGCTTAGCTTACTCTTTCTCTTCACAATTTCCTGGTACTGATCTCAGCTGGATTTGGGCTAGGAAGTTATTTATTTGCTCATCTCCAAGCTGTATGCTTGACAATCCTGTCTTCTTTTTTCCCTTGTTCCCATATTTTATCTCTCTCTTTTAACATAGTGCTATTACTGTCATGGTAGTTGAAGAAAGGGATATGGTATCTTCCTGAAGGTTTAAGTAAACAATGCTTCAGTTATTGTCTTATAAATTATCTGGCCTAGGCACTGATGATGGAACCCAGGGGCATTCTACCTCTGATTTACACTCCCAGCCCTATTTTTTAGTCTTTATATTTTTTGAAACAGGGTCTCACTGAGTTGTAAAGGGCCTCGCTAAGTAGCTGAGTCTGTCCATGAACCAAGATCCTCTTGTCTCTGCTTCCCGAATGCTGGGATTACAAGTGTGCACCACCACGCCTGGCAAAAAAAGACTTTTGAATAAATAAATGTTTGGGCCAAATCACCTATCATGGAACAATCTGTGAACCATGTTTCCACTTCTTTTGATTTTGATTATAGCATAGATGCTACAGAAAGCAGTAACTAATTCAGGTCATGCTCGGATGATAAAATACAACTTGCGGTGTTTTCTCTTATCCTAAAATTTTCTCTTTGGAACTAATTAAATCTCTTAAGTAGACTACTGTTCTCGTTTCAAACTCTGATCCCTGCCTCCATTCCTTGCATCTAGTAACCACATAACAGCCAAAGGGATCTTCAAAACATGTAAATAACCCCCACCCTTTGTGTCCAACCTTCCATGCCTTCCTTTTTGCACTTGGAATGAAATAAAATTCCTTATCGTGGTCCCGAACAAGGCAAGGGTAGGCAAACTCTTTGCGAAAGAAATATTGCAAATATACAATCCCATAGCAAAATTAAATATAGTTAAATAAACATTTTATTATCTACTGGAAACATCTAATTTTATTCTATTTCTATCAGGAAGTTGTAGGATTGCCCTGTGGGTTGAGAAGAGATAAATCGATGAGTGTATTTAGCCAACTTTACTAAATCCAATACTTACCTTTTGTAAGTAAAGAGATTCAGTATGTTTCACAAAAATGAACTTTGACCAGAGAAATATACAAGTGGCTAAATTGAATCTTATTACTTATTTTTCCTCTACTGTGGTCTTTATGTGAATACAAGTCATCCAGGGTGGTTTTGTCCTATGTATTTATTAAAATCATGTTGATTCATATCTGTAACAGTAGGTTACTGGATAAAGGGTTTCTTTCTGGCACAGTAATTCATTCTTTCTTGATCTTAACTATAATGCCTCCTCAATACAGTGTATTGAATCATGTCTCAGGAGAGGAATCCATCTCTGATTTATACACACAACCATTTTTGTTGTCACTCAAATACTAAAATATCTATTGTTCCATCTCAGGCTTTATTAATCCATTTTAAAAGCTCCATTTCAGTGGAATTCTCTGCTCTATGCACATTTATATGGAATTGGATGCTTTATACTCATAGGTAGAATCTCAACAAGGTTAGAAACCTTGAAGGGGAGAAAGAATGTGAAATTTGAATGTGGACAAAGAAAGAGAGACTACAGTTCAAAGTAAAAAGTTCAAAGTAACAGTGTAAATATTTTTCACAATTCTGCAATGTGAGATAGGATAATATTGCATAAATAGTTTTATGATGCTACAGTATTATATTTTTGCAATATTATATACTAGCTTTTAATTTTATGGACTTGTGTGAATTTTATTTGCCTTTCTTTGTTATGAATTTTTTCATAAATATGGTACTCCCAAATGGCAATTTCTTTTATGTTTTAGTTGAAAATCATATTTTTTCATTACTGAAAGTCATAATTTGTCATGGTGATAAAAATTTTTAATACTTATTGTCCCCTTAGATATTAGAAAAATCTTTTATTTCATTAAATATGCAAATTTAAGTTTATTGGCTTCCTTCTTTGTTCTTGAAGAGTGAGCCATCCAGCCCTGCTTATTTTTACAAGAATAAACAACCTTGTATGTTGCTAGAAATGTCTTAAGCAACTGAAAATGGGCCACTTTTAAGTTAAAAGATTGACTAACTGAGAAAAAAGAAAGAGAAGAGCAAGGGGTGTGGAGGGAATATAAAAATATTTGAGGGAAAGGAAGGGAGGAAAAAGGAGAGAACACAGTGTAAGTAGAAAAGTGTTTCTCTTTGAGAGACCAAGGTTGGTCTTAACTTCTTAAGGAGCAGAATCAATCTCTTCTGCGCCATTGCTGGGTGGCTGCTAATTAAACGATACCACATCTTCTTATCTTCAGACTTTCATAGCTCCACAGCTAAGTGCTGAACTTGCTTTTTCAACTGATAACATTTTCCTTTGGCAGCTACCTATAACTTTCGATGAAAGCTTAGTGCTTCAACTGCATTTAGGTTCTCTTTTTATTCAATTGCCAGGCAAATCAAAGTTGCTTAATTTTGCTGACTAAAATTAGTTAAGCTCTAACAGAAAAGATTAGGAGCTATCTTCTGACTCTGATCCCAGCCCAATTTAATGGAGATTTTTAAAAGACTGTTATTTAGCAGGAATTTCCAAGCCAAAGCCCCTTGGTGTTGATCTTTTCTTGATGTTGATGTTTTTTGTTTGTTCCTATTTATGTCTTACTGGCTTTTTATTTAATTTGTGTCTTCCCTTTTTTCCTCTATAGGGTTCAATGTCATGGATTCAGAACATGTAATCTTTTAAAATGTTTCTATATAATAGATAATACCATCATTTAGGAAATCCTGTCTTCTCCTACTCTGAGCCAGTGTCTCATATGGTTGGCTCCTGGTTTCCTCTGGGTGTCTAGAATCCTGTCTGGAGACCACACCAAGATAAGGAAACATTTAGCTATGTAGGAACAATAAAAGATAAGAATGTAAAATGGCTATGCTTGCTGCTTCTCTGTTGAGGAATGGGAATCAACACTCATGGTGAGGGTAAAAGCCATGTACCATAACACAGCATCCTCGAATGATGTATATGTTGTTATACTTATCTCTGTATCAATCTGGCTAATGTACCAAGATATGGACAGGTTCAAAGCAGCTTGGATGCTCTGCTGTATCCTTCCCTTGCTTCAGGAGCTCTAGCATTTCCATCTCTTGCTTTTTCATTCTTCATAAAAGACTTTGTGGTTTTGCAGTTGAATTTTTGACAATTCCCTCATGCTATTCTTAGACCCATTGCTTCAGTAAATTCCTTTCTCAGCATGTCTATATCCTAAGATACTTTGTCTCAGGTCAATTTAAGTCAGGCGTTTTATTGGAGCCTACCATGTATGCAACCCAGGCTGGCATGAATCCTCTTTGTATGGCAGACAACATACACGCATGTGTATACATACACAGCGCACACACACAGTGATACATGATATTATGCATATAGCTTTAGAACAGGAAGGATTACTTTAGGTTGGAGAGAAGGCAAACAATTAATCAGCTCAAATGTATGTATATATTTTGCACGTTTGCTCTGCAGTCAAATGATCTATCACTGAGCTGTACCTTCATATTTATTTGCTCTGGATAAGGCAGGGTTGTTCCACCTAAACAGTCATATGATGAAACACTACAGAAGTCTTTCTTCTTTTATGATAATTATGGAAATACAGAAACGATCACAAACTAAAGCAGAGGTAGGAAATAACAAAGTCAAAATCAATGGTAGAAGCAGAAGAATTAAAGACTTAGGAGAAGGGAGGATGCAAGTCAAGGAAGCCTTTCTAAAAGATTGGGGATTTTGAAAAAGGAGAGAAATCCCGAGGGTGGGGAAAATAGAGAGATGTTGGTTAAAGGGTAGAAACTTTCAGTCATAAGGTGAACAAGTTATTGGGATCTCATGCAGAGCATAATGATCATATTAAAACTGTCATTTTTACTTGAAAATTGTCAGGGGTGCAGATTTTGTGACCTCAGATGCCCCCCATGCACAAGTATGTATACACTATAGATGGTTATAGATGTGGTAATAATTTGGTGGTGGTGACATATGTAATATGTATGTATATAAAATTATCATATTGTATGCCTTGAATCTATATGTCATTTTTATTTATCAGCCAAATATTTTACAATAAAAAGGTGAGTACTTCACTGTGAGTTTGTAAGTAAAAGCAGTGGAGACAGAATATTTCTTTATTTTGATTTAAAATTCCCTTAGACAAAGTGCTAGATGGGTTTAGAAAAGCTTGTTTGTACTTCCAGAATAAGAGTCTATGAGAACTCTGTCCTTCATCTCCCTTCTCAGGCTTTTTACCTGGGAGCATTTCTAAGTTGGCAGAGTCAGCTCAAATTCTGCACAAGTGCGCACATCTCTCTGCTTTTTGCAGCATGAGGAGCTCTTTGTTGATGGGCAGGATTTTTCCTGCATGAATGTGTTTTCCAGCTGATGGCTTTTTGCCATCTCCATCCCAGTTCTCTTGAGGTTATGCATCCCAAATGGTTTGCAATGGGGGCATTCCACCTAACTGCCTGGGTCACATTGAGCAGGCTGGAAAGAGAAGAGTAGGGTATGTGTTTTTAGAAGGTACCCCACTCCCCATTTCTAACAGCCCTGTGTGACTTATTGAGAGAGAATGTGTAGGAGAAATGGATGAGCTCAGGCCATGAGAAATACACCAAACACACATTCCAACATGAGCAAGAACAAAAGAAAAAGACACAGAAGGGAAACGTTGGCAGAAACCTGGCAGATTGATGCTGAGTAAGAGAATGGAAACTTATCCTATTGGGGATAATATCCACCACTGGAAATGACTTAGCCAAACTCATCATCATTGTCACAGGGCTCAAATTAACTGGTTCCTGAGCTGTAAGCCTTCATGAGTAATGGTGCACTGTTATGTTGTTAAAAGTATATTTGTTGAGGCCAATGAAGCACAATAAATTGTAAATAAGTGGAAATGTTTTAAAACATGAGAAGAGAATGAGTTACAATAAATCTGTATCCAGCCCAGAGAAGAGATGGTGAGTGAAGTTAAGTCCAAGCCCATTAGTGGAAGTAGCTATGAGAAACAGAAAGACATACTTGAGTCGTCAATTTTCATCTAACAGCTCATGGACTAGTAGTACTTTTTTTTTTTTTGTGGAGATGTACTGGAGATTGAACCTGGGGCATTCTACCTTAAGATACACCTCAGCTCTTTTTAATTTTTGCTTTTAAAACAGAATCTTACTTGATTTCTGGGAATTTCACTACTGCTGAAGTTGTCCTCCAACCTGTGATTTTCAGCCTCCTAAGTACTGGTTTTACAGGTGTGCATCACCACACCTGGCTCAGTGGTACCTTTCAATGATAACCCATGGTGTTGCTAAAGCCTTGTGATTTGTTTAGGAGTTCCAATGCTAGATTGTTTCCCACGTTGAACCTAAAGAAGGCTCTGAGAAAGAATTAGGTAAAAGATAACTAATCTCTGTATATTTCTGTGTGTTGAATTCCCATGTTGAAAGTTTAAAGACTGCTTATGGAGTACCCCTGTGCCATTGATATATACAAGCAAGAGTATAGAGCAAGGAGTGGGAATGGCAGAAAAACTCAAGTGAGCTTTGTAGAGAGAGTTTGAATTCTTGACTTTGTACTTTGAGTAGCTTTAAAGCCCAGGCTGAGGAGTTAAGGTATATACCCCTCCCCTAATCATGAGTCTGTAAGATACCAGCAAAGGTGCTAAAGGAAGAACATGTTTTTGTGAGGTTTTTCTTATGTAAAGAAGATAGATGAAACTTGGGGTATCTGTTAGAAGATTCTCTCTCTCTCTCTTTTTTTTTTTTTCGGTGGTACTGGAGTTCCTGGAAACCCTTCTACCTCTGGGTCACACTCCCAGACCTGTTTTTATATTTTTATTTGGAAACAGGGTCTCTTAAGCCAGTGCGGCTGGCTTCGAACCTGCATGATCCTCCTGCCTCCTCCACCTCCCAAGTGTGGGGATTACAAGCGTGCGCCACCATGCCCGGCTAGAAGATTCTTACAGGTATTGAGACATGAGATAATAGGAAGTTTGAAGAAAAGTGACAAATAAAAAATGATCTTGCAGGATACCCACATAGAACATGTTGGGTGCAGTGCAAAAGCACATGAAACAAATTGCAAGGAGATTCCTGTGTGTTAAGTAATGCAAATCCAATACAAAAGGACAAACATTGTGTATTCCACTTTTTTAAGGTCCCTAGAGTAGTCAAATTAATAGAAACAGAGTAGAGGAGTGCTTATCAGGGACTTAGAGCAGGAAAGAATGGAGAATTCGTATGGTAGAAAGAATGGTACAGAATTTCAATTTTAGGTGATGAAGAAGTTCTGGACATGAGAGGTAGTAATGATTGTGTGATAATGTAAAGATACCCAATGCCACTGAATCACATACTTAAAAATAAAACAGATGCAGTGGCACATGCCTGTAATCCCAGTACTTGAGAGACTGAGACAGGAGAATCACAGGTTCAAAGCCAGCCTCAGCAACTTAGCCAGGCCCACAACAACTTAGTGAGATCCTGTTTCAAAATAAAATGTAAAATAGCTCAGACGTAGAATGCCCCTGGGTTTGATCCCTAGTACCAAAAATAAAAAGTTGAAATGTTAACTCGTGTGTGTGTGTGTGTGTGTGTGTGTGTGTGTGTGTGTGTGTGTTATATGTATGTTTAATGTATTGAATTTAGCACAGCGAAAAGTCCTATGGTTTGGGCAGGATTATGCTGAGATTATTGGACTAAAGGGAGAAATCAAAAGAGGTAGATGTTTTGAGGACATCAGTGTGGCTCATTTCAGCCATATTGTTTGAGGAAAAATTAGATCCAAACAGGAATACTTTTTATGGATTTGCAAGTTCCATAGAAGATATAGAATGATAGCTTTATTAAGATGAAAATTTGTTAAACAGATGTGTTTCTAGTCAACTTTCACGCATAAAAAATTTTTAGTCTGGATTCTTAGTTTTAAATAACAGATTATTGACATGTATTTTAGATATACACTTAAAACCACATGCAAATAAATGTATACAGATTTTATTTTATTAACATATTTTAAAAATTATAATATTTGGCCAGGCGCGGTGGCGCACGCTTGGGAGGCGGAGACAGGAGGATCGCACTGGTTCGAAGCCAGCCTCGGTGGCTTAAGAGACCCTGTTTTCAAATAAAAATATAAAATAGGTCTGGGAGTGTAGTCCAGAGGTAGAAGGGTTTCCAGGAACCCCAGTTCCACCAAAAAATTATAATATTTGTACATATTTTTGTTATACAGGTGATAATTTGATATATTTCTCCATGTGTAGTGCTCTAAAAAGTGTGATTTACCTCACTGTAAACATTCATCATTTCTTGTTAGGAATTTTCATATCATTCTCCTTTGTTTCTTTTTAAAATGTATAATAAGTTGTGAACTAGAGTCATTATGCTGCAGAGCATTAGAATTGACTCCTCCTATGCACTATTTATTGTTCTGTACTTGGCTTAGTTCATTTATAATGTCCTCCAGTTCCATCTATCTTACTGTAAAAAAGGATATCTTTCTTATGGATGAATTAACAGTTCAATGTATAAATATGCTGTTTCCTTTATTTATTTGTACATTGATAGACAGCTTGGTATTTTCCTTATTCTGGTCATTCTGAATAGGGTTGCAGTAAATATCTGCAGACATGTCTTTGACATACTAATTTTATTTCCTTTGGCAATATACCCAGTAGTGGGGTACCTGGACTGTTTTTGGTAGTCTATTTTTAGTTCTTTGAGGAACACCTATACAATTTTCTATAATAGCTGGACTAATTTACATTCTCTCCAACTGTGTATGAGTTCCATTTCTTTCAGTTTTTTCCAATACTTTTAATTTTCATCTTTTTAATAGGTGATACCTCATTATGATCTTGGTTTACATTATTTCACATACTTTTTAAGCCATTTGTGTGTGTGTGTGTGTGTGTGTGTGTATATATATATATATATATATATATATATATATATATAGTTGTGGCTCTCAGGATTGAACTTGAGGTATTCTACTTTTGAGTTACATTCTCAGCCTTTTTTGTTTTTGTTTTTGAAACAGGGTCTATCTGCTGCTGAGAGCCTTGCTAAGTTGCTGAGACTGGTCTCAAAACTGCGATCCTTCATTTTAAAGAGGCTCCATCCTCCCCTATTCCATACCCTCTGATTGGGCACCTGGGGCTGGATGAGGGCAAATTGGATGATGTGTGCTTGTATATCCTCTCAAGTCTTGTATTCCAATGTGATATATGATTACAATGTACCAATTAAAAAATTAAAAAATTAAAAAAAAAACTACGATCCTCCTGTCTCTGCCTTTCAAGTACTGAGATTACATTCATGCACCACCATGCCCAGCTTATCTTATTTTGAGGAAAGTCTATTCAGACAATTCCCCACTTTTAAAAACAGATTGCTTTTTTTGTGTGTGTTTTGCTGTTTGAGTTTCTCTTATGTTCTGACTACTAGTCCCTTGTCCCACGGCTAGTTTACAACTATCTTCTTTCATTGTGTGGTCTGTCTCTTCCCTCTGTTGATCATTTTCTTTGCTACAAAGATGCTTCTTAGTTTAATATAATGAGTCATTTAGGGAGATTTACTGGGGTTGAGGCTGGGTGCTCAGGTCTTCTGAATGCTTCCTGGGGGCTTTGTTGGCTAAGCTGCTCAGGACAGTCTGTCTGGCTTCTTCATAGGACCCTGGATAGTCTGGATTTAGACTGTGTTGTATAGAACGAGCCTGGGTTGGAAACAGCACAACATGGGCTGGGTTCTTTCTCCAGGTAATGCAACAGTGTGGGTTCCCTGGCAGCTTCCCAAAGTACTCCCAGGGTCTGTGAGAGCAGCAGATGTTTTTAAAAGCAAATATTTGAGGTGTCTATGGCATTAGTGTAAACTACTAGGGACCCTTTTTCTATCAGGTGAAGTCCCGGTTGGTTCAGGCTTGGTTCATCCATTGGAGAGATGGAACAGTAGATATGGATTCCTTAGTTCCCTTCTTTGTAAGGATATCGTGCCTCTCTGTGCTTTGTGACGTTTTTTGGCATATGTCTATACTCCAGGATTTAGCCAGAAACCCTCCATTACTAGAGGGGAAATAAATCAGAGAGGCTAGACTGGGCAGAGAGCAGGCTTATATGGGAATTTGTTTTCTTGGAATGTTTATAACTAAGCATATTTCTGTGTGCATTTCATTATGATGACTGTCAGTATATGCATTTTAAGTCCTTGGTATGTTATTTTTGTTTTGGATAAGTATAGTTAGCTTGGCTTTTGTAAAAGCCAGAATTATTCCCCCAGAGTAGCTTGCTCGAATATCCCTTCTTTCCCCCCCCCCCCAATTCTATTGAAAAGGGAAACACAGACTTAATAAAGTTAACTAGGATGGAAATATGTGCTCTTCTACTAACTTTGAATTTTGAATGTCTGGAAAAGTTTTCAGAGGCCATAGAAAGAAATATTTTGTAGGAAAAATGATTGACAACTTGTGAATGTTTATAATTTTATTGAATATTTTGAAAGATGTCTCCTATTTAGAGCTTATTATTAGGTATTGTGGTAGTGAATCATCTTTGTTAATTATTTTGTGTGGGCTCTTTCAGTCTATTGTTTTTAAATGTACACAATTTGCATTGTATGCATATTTAGTTTTGCTTAATATATGCTTTCAGCAACAAAAAGACCCCCAAGGAACACACTATTTTTCACTCTGTGATTAATTATTTAAAAATTTCCTTTACATACCCAAACATTTTGATGTGACTATATCCCCAATAAGGCTGTTGTAACTTCAAAATATAGTAAGTAAAAAATGCATTTAAAGTTGGGTATACTAAACCAAACATGAGGAGAGAGGAGGAGAGAATGGGGTGGTAATTGAGAAAGGGCTAAATGAATGGGGTGGGAATTGGGGAAGGGCTAAATGAGTAATGTGTGCACGTATACGTCTACCTTCTTTTACCCCATTAAGATGTATGACCACGATGTACCAAGAAAAATTTCTACAGTGCATGTCTTTTGCACATTATAAAGTTGAAAAAATCACGAAGTTCCCCCATTGTAAGTCAAGGACCACTTATACTTGGGGAGTTCCTCTATCTTGCTGAATATTTTATCTGTATTTTCACAATTTAAAAAAAAGTTACTTTTTATTTGTGTTGGTATTTAAAACACTGATATTTAAGTTTTTTTTTTTTGGTGGTACTGGGGTTCCTAGAAGCCCTTCTACCTCCGGGCTATACTCCCAGACCTATTTTTACATTTTTATTTTGGAAACAGGGTCTCCTAAACCAGCGTGCGTGGCTGGCTTCGAACCTGTGCGATCCTCCTGTCTCTGCCTCTGAAGCGCTGCCATGCCCGGCTACATTTAAGTTTTAATCAGGCATTGCGTTAGTTGTATCTGTAGGGAGTATTGTTAAATCTTATTAATAATATTTTGTAGATAAATTATCTAAGGCTCCTAGTGTAACTCACTTCCCCAATATTAGCCATTAAGTGAAATATGCTTCTTGCCTTTGATACAACTAGTAAGAGCATTATCTGTAGCATTATCTATGTCTTTGTGGACACTAAGGAAGGATTCTAAAGGAACGAATTATAATCTAAAGCTGGTCCTTAGATACGTTTTGTGGTCCCACTATCTTTTTAAAAAAGTAATTGTGGGCCAGGCATGGTAGTGCACACTTGTAATCCCCACGCTTGGGAGGTGGAGACAGGAGGATTGTGCAGGTTCGAAGCCAGCCGCGCTGGTTTAAGAGACCCTGTTTCCAAATTTAAAAAGTATAAAAAAATAGGTCTGGGAGTGTAGCCTAGAGGTAGAAGAGTTTCCAGGAACCCCAGTACTACCAAAATAAATAAATAAATAAATAAATAAATAAATAAATAAATAAATAAATAATTGTGGTATCCAGGCGTGGTGGCGCACACTTGTAATCCTAGCATTTGTGAGGCTGAGACAGGAGGGTTGCTATTCGTGGACAGCCTCAGCTATTTAGTGAGGCCCTTTGAAACTCAGTGAGACCCTGCTTTAAAAATAAAGAATAAAAAAATAGGGCTGGGGGTGTTGCTCAGAGGTAGAATGCCCCTGGGTTTTATCCTCAGCACTGCAAAAAAAAAAAAAAAAAAAAAAGTAACTGTGTTTAAAGTTTATGCACTTTATAGTAATCTAGGTTTCTTTTGTTTGTGTGTGTTGTCCTGGAGACTGAACTCAGAAGCATTCTACCTCTGAGCCACACCACCAGGCCTGTTTTTTTTTTTTTTTTTTTTTTGACATTGTCCCACTAAGTTGCTAATAGTCTCACTAAATTGTTGAATCTGTCCTTCAATCTGTGACTGTCCTGCCTCAGCCTCTCAAGTACTAAGATTACAGGCATGCACCACCACACCCAGCTGCAATCTGGATTTTCTTCTTCTTTTTTAAAATTAACATTATATATAAAGTGGGGTCCAGTAAGAGAACAGAAATGAGAAGGCTGGGTGGGGGGAGCTGGCTTCTTCCCTATCCCGAGGTGGGGCTTGGAGCCCCCCCACGTCATCTCTCCTCCCTTTGCTTGCTTTTGTACTTCCCATGAAACCCAAATCCAGCCAGCCGGAGCCCGGAGTCCGGTAGGAGAGGGTCACATAAATAGGAAACCATAGCAGGGAGGGGGCGCTTCTTTCCCCCGCTCTTAAAAAAGTACATACTATATATAGATATATATGTATCTATATCTATATATCTATATATCTATATATCATCTATATCTATCTATCTATCTATCTATCTATCTATCTATCTAATCTATAGCCACAGTCTTTTTTACCTCTCCTTTTCTTTGATGTTTTATCACATCAGGCGTGGAGGAAAGTTAGTTTTTGGGGGACGCCTGGGCCAGGGAGGGGCAGCTCTGCCAGCCCTCCAGCTGGCCAGCCTGGCACCCCTAAGGCACTGGGTTAGGGTCCCTCCCTTCTCCCATGTGCACCCTGTGTTCTCCAGTGCAGCAGGAGCAATCTGTTTCCAAGGTCACTGGGAAGGGGGTGTTTGGGGTTTGTCTTGCATGGTAGGTCTCCTTGGAGATTTGGGGGTTGGCACCCAAACTGTCAACTTACTGGAAGAAAGGAAGAGGTGAGGTGGGGCGAGGGCACAGCAGAGATGCCACCCAAGGGGACGTTTGGTCCTATCTGTTAA
This sequence comes from Muscardinus avellanarius, assembly GCF_963383645.1. NCBI lineage: Eukaryota > Metazoa > Chordata > Mammalia > Rodentia > Gliridae > Muscardinus > Muscardinus avellanarius. The sequence continues at coordinate 19,952,407 of NC_137804.1, read as the reverse complement.
CAATGCCCTTTGTTTTCCTAGTTTTTCAACAGCTTTTAAAACCAAAGTTGTGCAAAGTACATGGAAGGGAAAATGGGTCCTTAGGAAAAACATAGGAGACTCCCGCTCCAACAGAAGGGAAGGGGGAGATGGCTCTTTTTAATTCTTCCCTTGAAAGCCCCGGATATTAAAAGATTCCCTCACTGCGGGGGGGGGGGTTCTTTGGTTTAACCCTCACATCCTAAAGGAGGGCCGGAAGTGCTGCACTGGGGCGAGGTCAGGTCCCCCACCCCAAGTCTCAGTCATGATGTCCAATGTCTCTTTGGCAGAAGGGCCCATGCAGGAGCAGGAGGGCCAGGAGGCTGAGGAGGAACCAGGCCTGGCAGGGGTTAGGATCCACGGTGCCTGGCACTCCAGCCCAGAGGCCACCTGCAAACACTCCTAGCCACCCCAAGGTGTCCAGTCTGACAGGTATGTTCAGAAGATGGAAGGTGAAGGGCCATTCAGAGTCAATCCAGGTTCCTGGAGCAGAAGGAGAACTGCTGTCCCTGCTGGGGTGGCATGCCCCAGTATCTGGAGGGGCATCCCAGCTCTAAACAAGGGGCAGGTGTTCAGGGGACATCCTTGGTCCATGCGAATTTCATTTGGAAGCTCTCGGGTCCTTGGAGGAAGGGGCAGAGGGGCAGAGAGGTCTTGCCTCTGGCTCCTCCATGATTCCTGAGTGTTGGTTAGGACGGAGACATCTTCTGCCTGGCCCTGGGGGTCCTTCGTGGGGGATGCAGGCCAGATGGGTGTTCAGTACACAGCCCCAGGGTTGGGCAGGGGCCCAGGGGAGGCATGATGCAGGGCGGCGGGCTGGGGAGGCTGCTGCTGTATATGGGGTCCACTCAGGTTCTGTGCATGGTACCAGGAGCTGGTGGGGTCCTCCAGGTAGCTGGGGGAAGCGCTGTACGGGAGTGGTGGGGGCAGTTGGCTCCGGGCGGGGGCTGGAGTAGAGTGGGCAGATGTGACCCAGAGAGCTGGTGAAGGTGGGGAGTTGCAGGCCATGGAATCACTGTTGTTGGGACTGTGTTCCAGGGGCACCTCCTGTTCTTGTACAGTTTTTTGAATTTAGAGTGGCGGTTCTGGAACCAGATTTTCACCTGCGTCTGGGTGAGGCCCAGCTGCGCGGCCAGCTCGGCGCGCTCGGGCAGCGCCAGGTACTGGGCTTTCTGGAAGCGGCGCTGCAGGGCGGCCAGCTGGTAGCTGGAGTAGATGGAGCGGGGCTTTCGGACCTTCTTGGGCTTCCCGTTCACCATGTGCACCTCGGCTTCCCTGCAATCTAGATTTTGAAAATTGTGGGGCTAATGGTATAGCTTGGTGGTATAGCTTAGCATAGGTGAGACCTTGGGTTCAATCCCCAGAAAATTCCCTTTTCTCTCAAAATAAGTTTTGAAGGTTTCTCTGAAAAATCAAAGTAGCTAACAATATTTGCATACATTTGAATATGGTAAAATTTGGTTAGAATGAGTTGTGATTTTATCTCAGATTCATCGGATCCTCAGCGCTTTCCTATCCATCCTATCTTGTCCATTTTTGTTTTCTCTTTGGCTCATGAAATCATCTTAAATTAAAACCCCTGATACAAATAATATAGAAACAAAATGATGAGGAAGTTTTAAATGAAGTGTAGGCATGGAGCGTATAGAAAACATATTAATGAGTTCTTAACCAGAGTTGGGCTCTATTCTATTTTCAATGGTAAATGGACTATGATATTTTCATGCTGTTACTAGGATCACTTCTCATTTCTGGAGAAGATGGGATTAAAAAATTCATGATGCTTTTTATTATGTTTTACTGGGTCTGTATCTCCAAAGTGGAAAAATTGCAGGTGGGTTTGGGATGTGCAAACAGTCCAGGAAATTCAGACAGAAAGCTCATTGTTAGTTTCCAATGAGATGATCACAGTAGCCTTCCAATAAAGAGAATCCATTTTGGTAAGGTGTCTACACAACTTGCACTCCCTTGAGTGAATTAGATTTGATTTGACCACAAAAGGCATCTCTGGCTAGAGAGAACAGTGATGATTTAAGAACATATCAGGATATGTTTTCTGAAGGCAATTCAAGAGAAAGTCCATGGCACCAATCCATGCTTTCTCTCACATATACATACTCAGATTGTAGTAAATTGGTGTTTCGTGCATTACATGTCTTGGTCAAATTATTTTGAAATCTAGATACATTTTTAGAAGAAGAAAAATGGGGAGTTGTGGAAACTGGAACCATGCACAAGCATTTGAATGCTTAGACACTCTTCTCCCGAAAGGGCAGTAAACATGTCCAGCTTATTTTATGGCTAGGGTTTTTTTATGCTTATGTAATTCCATTCCCTGGATCTCCTTTCTCATGCAATTCCCACTGAAGCCAGGTGGTGCTGCTGGGAGTGATGTTGCTGCTTCAGACAGGATAATTTGGCTGGTGCCTTTGTAGCACTCAGATGTTTTGCCTTTCAGGGAAGGGGATTATGCGGGATCAGGCTCCATTCCAACATTTTATCTGTGTTGTTTGCATTTGGAACTATATCTCAAAGTTTGTATTCCCATTCGAATGTGTGCTGGAAAACTAAGCGAATACTAGTCTTTTACAGTTTCCTCTGACTGATTAGATTGCTATGCTGCATTATTTTATCCGATTCTTTTCATACCCCACAAAATTTTGCAAAGAAGCATAAATATGGAAAAACAGAAGATAAAATATACGTGTCAGATTTATGCCTTAAAAGATTATTGTATTCTTTACTTACCTTCTGTCCGGTGATGTTAGAATATGTATCAGATGGAAATTGAGAGTAAACTCTCAGTGCCACCTAAGTCGCCTGGGGATTTTAATTTGAGCATTTCCTGTCTGAAGTGTCATCATTTCTCAAGCCAAGACTGGGATTTCCTCTCTATTGTTTAGTTCCCATGGGTACAGGCAATCGTGTGTTTGGTGTCTACATCTTCTCTATGGGCAATCCATTGCCTTCCTTTTGTAGGCCTTCTCTTTAGAATCTTGGTACTGGGGGTTGAACTCAGGAGCATTCTACTTCCTAGCTACACCCCAACCCTTTTAAAATTTGAAACAGAGTCTTGCTAAGTTGCCGAGGGTCTCACCAAATTGCTAATACTGTCCTCAAAACTGCAACCTTTGTCCTAGCCTTCCAAGTACTGAAATTATAGGTATGCGCCATCATGCCCAGGTATTGACATTCTTAATTTTATGAACTAAAAAGTTTAAAAACTAGGATACAGCCTTAGAAAACATTCTATTTGCATGTTCATAAGCTTGTTGACAACACCTGTATTTTCCTGATTGCATGTACATTTACTTAGATCACTTCTAGTGCCCAAGATTAAGGCAAGGAAATGTTTTGGGGCAACTTTTTTTTCTTTTATTTCTACTCAAAAGGAATCCGTTACCATTCTAAACCTTTACCAACATCATGTATTCTCCTGGGATGGAGGTTGTCTTTGTGAGAAGAACTTTCCATGACCCTCTCACTCAACCATTTAATTTTTCAAGAGGCCAGGTAACTGCATTGAGTGGGCTAAATCTGACTACCACCTGTTTTTGTAACTGTTTTTGTTACTGAAACACAGCCTCATTCACTTGTTAGAGTGTACACAACTGCTCTGCCCTGGTGGAGCTGTGTGCACTTGAATAGACTACAATGGCAGAGTTTCTAGAAACAGAAGGGATCATGAAGGCTAAAATATTTACTTTGTAGCACTTTGAAGAACAATTTTGCTAACCACTAAATTATGCATCCATTCAGAACATATTTATTGAGTGTGCAAGATTGTACTTTGTGCTGGGTGCTGTAGATCTGAGTATAAAGGGTGCAATCCTTTCTGTTACAGAGCTAACTGTCTTGTGGGAGAGACAGGCAAATTAGCAATGGCTTAACTACAGAATATAGCAAGTGCTGCATTAGCAGGCATTTAATGAGCATGGAATAGGGAACACATAACTTGGATGGGAGAGCCTAAAGAAATGGTTTAGAAGAGATCTTTGTGATCCCAGCATTTGAAAGGTTGAGACAGGAGGATCCTGGATTGCGGCAAGCCTCAGCTACTTAGTGCGGCTCTCCGAAACTCAGTGAGACCCTATTTCAAAATTAAGAACAAAAATAAATAGGGCTGGGGTATAGCTGGGAGGCAGTCTTTTGTGAATTTTCGATCTGTAGGATGAAGAGAAGTTATCCTGATGGAGGAGAAAGCTTTGAGCCACATGCCTTACAGAGGAGTCTCATGAGTGAAATCACAAATGAAGGAGAGATTTCTTTGGGAAACAGCAGAGAGTACTTTTTGGCTAAAGCCAAGGACGTGCTGAGGGATGGATGAGAATTAGAAAGGTGGGCAAGGGCAGGTCCCAACACCAGCTGCTGACACGCATGCATTACACAGAAGTTCTTATTTATATTTTTAGAATTTTATTAATAGATTCACAGTGGCATGTTCATATATGCACACAACATGTCTTGGTATGGTTCATTCCTAGTCCCACCCCACTATCCCTTCCTCACTCCCTGTTCATGGCAGTAAGGTTGTAAGTGATATCTCCATATATGCGCACAATATTATTTGGTCTGTTCCCCTTCTCCAGCCTCCATTTTCTCTTCCCCTCTTGCCTTTTTAGTCCACTCTCACTGTTCTACTGGTCTGGCCTCTTATTATCGGGAATTCCATTTTCTTCCCTATTTTCTTGCTAGAATAGGAATAGAACCACCATACGACTCACTATGCCTCTCCTCAGTATCTTTCCAACAGAATTAAAGTTAGAGCACTATAGTGATGGGAATCCTTGTTTTAATTGCAGCACAATTTACAATAGTCAAATTATGGAACCAACCTAGGTGTCCATCACCAGAGTTTTTAAAATGGTGTGATAGGGAATACAGGGAGGGAGGATTAGATTAGAATCTGGTTTATCTTGCTTGTATAGATATTTATAGGATTTCTCTATATATTCAGCTTTCTGCTCTTTACTAGTGTGGCTATTATCTATTTGCTTGGGAAGCTTTTTTATGGTACTGGGGATTGAACTACTTCTGATTTACATCCTGCCCCTATTTCATATTTTATATTTTTATTAGTGCATTGTAGTTATATATCATAATGAGGTACAAGATGGTAGAGGCATACATGCACACATCACTCATTTAGTGATTCCCACCCCAATTCCCTCCCCCTTTCCTTCTCATGTTTGGCCTAGTGATTTACTTTTTTTTTTTTTTTGTGGTACTGGGGTTCCTGGAAGCCCTTCTTCCTCCGGGCTACACTCCCAGACCTATTTTTATATTTTTGAAACAGGGTCTCTTACGCCAGCACGTCTGGCTTCGAACCTGCGCGATCCTCCTGTCTCCGCCTCCCAAGCGCGGGGATTACCAGCGTGCGCCACCACGCCCGGCGTCTAGTGATTGACTTTTAAATGTTTGTAGCTGGGTGTGGTGGCACACGCTTGTAATCCCCGCGCTTGGGAGGCTGAGACAGGAGGATCGCGCAGGTTCGAAGTCAGCCTCAGCTACTTAGTGAGGCTCTCGGAACATAGTGAGACCCTGTTTCCAAATAAAGTCTAAAAAATAGGCCTGAGAGTATAGCCTGGAGGTAGAAAGCCCCTGGGTTCCACCCCCAGTACCGCCAAAATTAAAAAGAATTTTTTTTTTGTGAATGTACATCATGTAGTACATTAGGGTATTTCCCTCTTTCTCTCCCATTTCCCTCAGTTAGGTTGCCTTGTTAACTCATCTCAAGTTTCTCCTTCTTTGTCTAGAGTTTCTCCTATGACCCATTTTTTCCCCTAGCTTCTGACCTGTTTCAGTTTTGATTTTTCAATAGTGTCTTTCTAAGTTTCTCAGAGTCTTGCGTTAGAACCTGCTAAGGCTGTTTGAGAACCTATCTCAACCTCCCGAGGGCTGGCATTTCAGGCGTGTTGCACCATTCCTACCGAAAGCTCTTTTCTTTGGGGGGCGCAGGAGGAGAAAAAAAAATCTCTGCAAAAGTGAAATCATTGGTATCTTATTGAAAGTTGGCATGAGTTTTGTAGGAGGTCAGTGATGGAAAGCTTTCTTTTTTAAGTCTTTGGTTCAAGGAGAGGCAAGGATTATCTCGAAGTAACCCCATCAAAGATCTTGTGCATGGTAAACAGAACACCCCTCCCAAGTGTCAGTGCTTATTACAAGAAGATGATTACAGATATGATATTACAGAAGTTGATTATTTCCTGGAAGTATTAGATCAAGTGATAGTAATAACCCCGTACATTCATTGTCTTCTTAGCATTTTACAGAGCTTTTTGATACTTTAAAAAGTGACCCTTCCTATGGTGCTAGGAATTAAGCAAACGGAATTAAAGGAATAGCTCTTTCTTTGCCATGAAAACTCCTCTGACTTTGTTTAATTAAAATATATTATTAATTAGTAGATAACTCTAATGGAGATTAGCACAGCCAGTCAATTTACTTTCCCTTCCATCAGAAAGGATGTTTTTAAACTTCTTACTGTGGCATTTATCTTCGTTCAACTTCAAATCCCTCTCATCTCTCTTTGAAGTCTCACAGAAGTGTTGATATCACACTTCAGAGAGCAGAAATATTCTTCCAAATCCCTGATCAATTGGGTTATCCAAGGGGTAACAATAACTAGGATTTACATAGGACTCTCAGCATAGAAAGTGCCTTTGCCCTGGATTATCTCATTTTACCTTTAAAAACATATGAGGTGCAAGCTACCCTATCTTCTCCCAAGTTGGAAATGGAGGTTTTGTGAAGTTAACTGTTTCTCTTAAGATCTTGGTGAAAGTGGCAGAGTTCAGAATAAAATGATAAAAAAATAAGCCTTTTAAATTCTCCTGGACTCATTTATTTTTTGCTGAAGTAGCATACCAGTTTAACCAACAAAGCTGGAAACAATGGTTCCTTGCCAGCAGAACCCATCGAAGTGGTAGGATAAGAGCCTTGAACAGGGCCTTGCTAAGTTTCTGAGAGTCTTGCTCAGTTGCTAAGGTTGTTCCAAAACCTGTGATCCTCCCTTCTCAGCCTCCTAAGGACCGGGATTATAGGCATGTTGCACCATTACCACTGAAAGCTCTTTTCTCTGAGACTTCTCCAAGACACAAAGTTGAACAACAAACATGCTCACTCAGGCAGAAGATTTACAGCAGAAGGCTTCCCTTTGTCTAAGTGCAATAAATGTTTGCAGTTAAGAACAGTCTACATGCAGGGAGAGTACCATTTCTGACCCAAGTCACAATCCAAACTCTTTGTGTTCATCTGTTTTTGTTACTGTAATTGAATACTAGAGTCTGGGTCATTTATGAAGAAAAGAGGTCTATGTAGCTCATTGCTTTGGAAGTCATAGAGCATGGTACCAGCATCTGGTGAGGGCCTTCCTGCTGGGTCATGATGTGGTAGAGAGCATCACGTTATTAGAATAGTTTACTAACTTGGGCCTCTCTTCCTTTTCTTGTAAAGCCACTCATGCAATTGTGAGGGCCCTGTCTTCATGCTCTTTTCCAACCCTAATTACTTTCAAAAAGCTATACTCCCAAGTTCTATTAACGTGAATTTAGAGCTGAAGTTTCCAAAAATGAATCCAGGGACACATCAAACCATAAATGCTCACTCACATAATCATTGCCCTCCCTTTTTCTGTTTTCAGATGTGAGTTCTACTATTATACTTGCAAGGTCTTGAGTCTCCTTAGTTATTTCATTTTTGCAATAAGTTGCATTTTACTGAAATGGTATTGAATTCAAGTAACATTTTTGAGGCACCTATGATATATTTTAGAACAAGAACCCCAAAGAAAACTTCAGATGAAATATAATATAAAAGGATAGGCTTGTCTTAGGCTATTCATACTCAGAAAATTGTCATGTGAGCTGTCAGTCTCAGTCCTGACTCTCCTGAACAACACTGACCTGTTGTATCCCATATTTCAATGGAACAGTGTTGGTAAGGACACTTTTGGGAAGACTTGGTGCAGATTACCTCCATCAACGTTAGGCTGTTTAGGTAATTTATGGGCTAAATGTTCATAATAATTATATTAGAAATTACTATCAAGATGTAAGGAACATCCTTAATTGGCTTTGGGAAGGAAAGACCAGGCTTTGGGAATGTCCTGTCTCTTCTCCTTCCTCTTTGGCCTTTCCATCCCTAATTGCTAGCCTAGTGGTTTCCAAGTGTTTGTGTATAGACTGCTATTAGGGCGACCACCAGAGAAGACCATTCAGACTTAGTTTAGGTCAGAGAGTCTTTATTACCCAGCCAGCGACTACATTGCAGGGTGTTTAGTCCTAAGTGCAGCCCTGAGCGGCTTCTCAGAGCTTCTTTTATACACCAAAATCACATGCTCAGAAGTAAGAGTCAGGTTCTCACAGATATGAACAATTCCCAACAGTTTCTTTCAGTGGGTGTGCAAGTCAAGCAGAAAGTACAGAAACAGCACTGTGTGGGAGCTCAACAACCCATGTCAGTCCTTTTTTTTTTTTTGTGGTACTGGGGATAGAATCCAGAGGCAATCTACCTCTGAGCTATGCACCCAGCCCTATTTTTTACTCTTTACTTTGAAGCAGGGTCTCCCTGAGTTGCAAAGGGCCTAAGTAGCTAAGGCTCTCAGCGAACCGTGATCCTCCTGTCTCAGCCTCCCAAATGCTGGGATTACAAATGTGTGCCACCACAATCAATGCATTGTCCACCTTTTGATTGTTTTAAGAATAAACAGTTTCTAACGGCCTTTGTTTCCCTGCAAGTACAAGCTAAGCAGGAGTTACAGAAGCCAAACAGGCAGTTATGCGTGACTAGCAAGGTACCTGGTGATGAACATCAGTTCTCAGGCTGATGAACATTAGTGCCTTGGGTCACTTGGGGGTAACATCATGGTGCTACAAAAGCTAAGTCCTAGGCTCATTTTTATCACAAGACCAGTGTCAATCTGCAATCAAATTAACTGAGTTTTGGCAAAAATGAGGAAAATGTATTTTTAAAATTTCTTTTAATAAATTGTGGGGATAATCTATGACAATTTGAAAGAAAAATAATTGGCAAAATAAAACTTTGTAATCCTTTGCAGAATCACATATAGTCATGAAAAAATTGGCAGCACCTTCCCTGCTATGTGCTATACAGCTCTCAGAACACTACTACTTTGGCTACGTTGCATAGTTGCCTCTGTCATAGAGTCCAGGGATTAGATGGATGCTAATAACAATTTTCCAGTCTAGATGCTAGATTCTTGCATATTACTTCCTGGTAGCATTTTAGCTGTCAAGGGTACCACAGAGGGCAGGGGATGTAGATTATGACTGTAGGTGCCACCAGGTGCTGGTGGACTGAGTGCTGGCAGGCCAGTCATGAGAGTCTGAGGTCTCTCCCTAAAACCTTTGGCACATGAAGAACAGCAAGCTATTCTCAGCAGTTCATCTTAGGCTTTGTTACTCTATGTTAGCCTGTCTGTCTTGTTTCATTTCCCTGTTACTTTGCCTACAACTGGTCATGTCCTTAAGTTCTGTACATATTCTGCCTGATAGGCTCCTAGCTGTTTACTCTGCCCAGAAGGACCTCCACCCTTGCTTGTGCTTTAAGAAGACTTTGTGACACCAGGTATGATTTTATAAAACATGCTATGTATGCTTGATATGAATTGCTAATGTGCATTAAAGAGTTCTTGGAATTTCTCTATGATATAAATATATTACGGAGCTGCACAATAAACACCTGTTGTGCTTCCAAGCTTCAGGTTCCCCTGTCCTTCTTTATTTTCTCTTTTTCTTTCTTCTCCATTCCTCAGTCCTGACCCCTATGAGGGATCTCTACAACCAGTTATATGACAGACTATGTTAACAGAATCCCTGGGATTGTGCAGTGCCCAGCATGGTTGCAGTCTTCACACTGTTAGTCACTGTGACCATGATAGGAATTTTATCTTCCCCACAATTAGCTGCTTCCTGCCTTGACTCTGATATTCTCTCATGGTACTTACTGATGCCTTCTATGCCTGTTTTATTCCTACAACCTATCGAGAATCCAATCTCCTACCCTCTAAAAGATATTCTGTGGGATTATGACTGAGGAGGGGAATATCAGATTATAGTGTTAAATGTGATAATCCCACTATTGATTTTCTAAATGTTTTAAGATGAATCTCAATGGAGGCAAAACAAAGAGTAAAAAAAAAAAAGAGTAAAATTAAACAAAAAAACCATGGCCTAAGGGCTGCTGACTATGTCACCTGGGGCAAGATAACGAAGTTCTCAGAACCTTTAATTTACTTATATGTAGAAGGATGCTGGTAATGGAATTGCTTTTTCTTTGTTAAAGGTTACATAAAGTGATGGCTGTAAAGCCTGTGAAACCGAATTCATCTCATATTAGCAGCATGTAATAACTGCTCCCAAACAGAAGTTAGCTCCCCATCATCTTTCTTGTGTTTTGATACTGTGTCCTTTGACATGTTAAGGATTGTCCTGTCTTTTTGTGAATTGACTCCTTTATCACTGTATAGCATCCTTTTCTGAATCTGGCAATTTTCCTTTCTCTGAAGTGTACTTTCATAGTAGGATCGCCACCTAGCTTTCTTTGGATTGGTTTTTTAATGGCATAGTCTTTTTTTCTCCACTTGATCCCAACCTACCTCTCTCAGTGTGTCTGAAACGTTTCTTGTAGATAGCAAATAGTTGCGTCACTTTAAAAATCGATTCGAATGATTGCTGTGCTTTTATATTTAATCATTTTTATTCTAATTGGTATCTTTAAATTACTTCTAATGTAATTTTTGATACATTAAGATTTAGGTCCATCTGCCACTTTATTTGTTATCTTTTATTTCCCTTTTTCGATCTTTCTGTGAGTGACTTGAATAATTTGTAGTGTTACATTTCCCTTTTGTATTAAGCCAGTGTATCTCTCTTTTTTTTGAGGTGTGAGAAGATATCCTGTTTATTTTATTTTATTTATTTTTTATTGATCTCACATCATAATGTGGATCATGTTGACAATAGCATATAATCACACAGTACTTGGTGCCCTCCCCTCCCCACTTCCCCTTTTTCTTACCTCCCAATACTGAGTGTCCCGGCTAGCAATGCTATATTCACATGTATACACATATTTGAATGTAGCTTTTCATTAATAAACCTTAGACTTCTTTCTTCCCTACCCCTCCTTTCTGGCTTTACTGAGGTTTCCCCTCCATTTTCTGGAGTCCCTCTAGTATCCCTAATATTCCCTATCTTGAGTGTATTAGAGAAGACATATGTCCCTTCTCTTTCTGTGCTTGGCTAATCTCACTTAACATAATGTACTCCAGGTCTTTCCATCTTCTTGCAAATGACATGATTTTGTTCTTCTTTGTTGCTGAGTAGAATTCCATTGTGTGTATTTCCTATAATTTTGCAATCCATTTATTTATTGATGGAGATGTAGGTTGGTTCCGTATTTTGGCTACTATGAATTGTGCTTCTATGAACATGGGTATGCATATGTTACTGTATTTCTATGATTTTAAGCCCTTTGGAAAGATACCAAGTAGTGGGTATAGCCAGATCATATGGTAGATCCATTTTCAGTTTTCTAAGGAATCTCCACACTGATCTCCATAGCTGTTGAACTAGTTTACGCTCCCATCAACATCGTAGAAGAGTTTCTAATTCCCCACATCCTTGCTAACATTTGTTGTTACTGACTTCTTTGTTTGCCACTCTGATTGAGGTTAGATGGAATCTCAGCATAGTTTTGATTTGCATCTCAATGATTGCTAATGATGTTGAACATTTTTTCATGTATCTATTGACCATTTGTATCTCTTCTTTTGTGAATTGTCTATTCAGTTCAGTTGCCCATTTCTTGATTGGGTTGTTGTTGTTTTTTTGCTAGTGTAGAGTCCTTTGAGCTCTTTGTATATTCTGGATATTAGCCCTCTATCAGAGTGGTGGCTGGTAAAGATCTTCTCCTATTCTTTAGGCTTTCTCTTTAGGTTCTTGATGTTTTCCTTTAATGAGCAGAAAATTTCAATTTGATGCCATCCTACTTGTTAATTATTATTTTAATTTTCTGCACTTAGGAGGTCTTGTTGAAGAAATTACTATCTGTGCCTTTATGTTGGAGTGTTGAATCTATGCCCTCCTCTAATAGCTTCACAGTCTCTGGTCTGATTTCCAGGTCTGTGATCCATCTTGAGTTGATTCCTGTGCATGAGGTAAGGATTTAGTTCCATCTTTCTACAAATGGATAGCCAATTCTCCCTTCACCATTTGTTGAAAAGGCTCTTTGCTCCAGCATATGAATTTGGACACTGTCAAAAATCAATTGACAATAACTGTGTGGGTTTGTTTCTTTTTCTTCTATTCTGTTTTATTGGTCTGTGTGCCTGTTATTGTGTCAAAACCATGCAGTTTTAACTACTATTGCTCTGTAGTATAATTAGAAGTCAGGGATTGTGATGGTTCCTGCATTATCTGATTGCTGAGCATTGCTTTGGCTGTTCTAGGTCTTTTATTTCTCCACATAAAATTCATGACAATTTTTCTAGGTCTATGAAGAATGTCTTTGGTATTTTGATAGGAATTGCCTTGAATATGTAGATCACTTTTGGCAAAATAGCCATGTTGGTGGTATTTATTCTACCTATCCATGACCACAGGAGATCTTTTCATCTTCCATGGTCTTCCTCAATTTCTTTCTTTAATGTTTTATAGTTTTCTTTGTAGAGACCTTTTACATCTTTGGTTAGGTTTATTCCTAGGTATTTTATTGGTTTTGAGGTTATTGTGAATGGAATTATTTTCTTTATTTCTTTCATTGTGTATTCATTCTTGGCATATAGAAAAACAACTGATTTCTCTAGTTTGATTTTGTATCCCACCACTCTGATGAATTGGTTAATCAGCTCCATTAGTATTTTGGTTGAGTTCTTTGGGTCTTCTAGATATAGAATCATGTTGTCTGCAAAAAATAATAATTTTAATACTTCTTTTCTTATTTGAATTCCTTTGATATTCTTCTCTTGTCTTATTGCTCTGACAAGAGTCTCAGGGAATATATTGAAAAGAAATGGTGATAGTGGACATTCTTATCTTTTTCCTGATTTTAGAGGAAATTCTTGCAGTTTTTCCCATTCAATATGATGTTGGCTTTGGGTTTCTTATATATTGCCTTAATGATGTTGAGATACATTCCTTCTATTCCAATTTTCTGCAGTGTTTTTAACATAAATGGATGTTAGTTTTTTTCAGATGTTTTTTCAGCATCTATTGATACGATCATGTGGTTTTTGCTCTCAGTTCTATTTATGTGGTGAACAACATGTATTTATTTGCATATGTTGAGCCAACCTTGCTTTTCTGGCATTAAAACCCACTTGGTCGTGGTGTGTAATTCTCTTGATGTGGTTTTGAATGCATATAGCTAGTATTTTGTTTAGAATTTTTACATCTACAATTAATGAAGTAAAGGCCTCAATTCAAAGTACAAACAACCGATTAGACAACATGGAGAATAGAATCTCGCTCCTAGAAGATGATATTTCAAAAAATGAATGCATAGTTTCTAATTTAGAAAAAAAATCTGACAGCAGGAATCTGACATTGAAGAAATATGGGCCCATTTTAAGAGAGCTAACCTAAGAATAATTGGAATAGAGGAGAGAAAAGAAGGTGAAACCAAAGGGATCAACAATCTTTTCAAGGAAGTAATAGCAGAAAATTTTCCAAATGTAGAGCAAGAGGTCGATACACAGGTCCAGGAAACTTATAGAATTCCTTTTAGACAGGATCGGAGAAGAGGATCCCCATGCCACATAATTATCGAAATGACCAATGTGGAAGCCAAGCAGAGAATCTTAAAGGCAACAAAAACAAAGGGCCAAGTGACATTCAGAGGCAAACCGATTAGAATCACTCCAGACTTCCCAAACCAAGTCATGAGAGCCAGAAGGGCTTGGAGTAACATATTCCAAACTCTGAAAGAAAACAACTTCCAGCCAAAAATTTCCTACCCAGCAAAACTTTCTATCAAATTAGATGGAGAAATAAGAAGCTTCCATGACAAACAGAAACTGAAGGAATTTATGTCTTCAAAACCAGCGCTAGAGAAAATACTCAAAGAGATTAACTACAAAGAAGAATTAGGTAACACACACCAGAACCAGAGAAACAAGATTTTCCATCCAACAGACAACTAAGATTAGTTATCTGTGGAGATTCATTATTTGTTAGTCTTTTACCTATCTCTAAGTTGTATTGTTTGCCTTTATTGTTGTTAATTTTTAGGATTTCTAGTTGGAATATTAATATACCTTCAGATATAGCATTGGGAAATATTTTATCCCAGTCTATCAGTAACTTTTAACTCTGTTTACATTGTCTTTGGATATACAATTTTTTTTTTATTTTTTAGGGAGTTTGTTTACCCTTCTGTTGCCTGTGACATTGAAATCATATCCAAGAAATCACTGCCAATTTCAATGTTGTGAGGTTTTATGACCCAGATTTTCTTTTAAAAGTTTATAGTCTTAAGATTTATATTTAGGTCTTTTATCTATTTTGAGTTAATATTTGTATATGTGTTAGGTAAGGGTCCAGTTTTATTCTTTTTCATGTAACTATTATTTTTCAACAATATTTAGTTAAAAGATTAGTATTTCCTCTACCAAATGTTCATGGAAACCTTGTCAAAAATAACTTGACAATATATGGAAGAATTTATCTCTAGGCTTTATTTAACTCCAATGGTTTATATATCTGCCTTTAGAACAGTACTACACTGTTTCAATTATTGTAGCTTTATATGGTGTGAAATCAGAAAATATACATCTCCTAGCTTTGTTCTTCTTCGAGATTGTTTTGGGTATCTAGAGTTCATATTCCATATCAGGATCGATTTTTTCTGAAAAATAAATAAATAAATGTATGATAGTTTCACCTAAAAAATATATTCTCTGGTAAGAAAAAAGCATAAAGAAATATTGAAATGTTATCTTTAAGTCATCAAAAGCTTCGTATCAGACAAATGAAACTGTTATGTGAAATTATCATCATTAATATTGGATAAATTGCTTTAAAACTAGATGTCAACCACTAAGCCAAACATGGGAAGGAGGGATGGGGAGGGAACAGGGTGGGGATCGGGCAGGGGCTAACTGGGCGATGTGTGCATGTATGTCTACAAAAGTGTTTTCTTTATACCATTATAATGTATGAATACATTGCACCAATAAAAATAAATTAAAAAAAAGAAATTGTAAAAATTAAACTAAAAAAAAGAATTTTTGCATCTATGTTCATCAAGGATATTGGTCTGTAATTTTCTTTTCTTGAGGTATCTTTATTTGGTTTTAATATTAATGTGATACTGGCCTCATAGAAAGTGTTTGGAAGAATGCCATCTCTTTCAGTTTCCTGGGACAAGTTGTGAAGTATTGGAATTAGTTCTCTGAAAGTTTTGTACAATTCAGCTGGAAATTCATGTGGGCTTGGGCTTTTCTTTAATGGCAGAATTTTTATTGTTGTTTCTATTTCTTTGCTTACCATTGGTTTAGGCTTGCTATGTTCTCTTTGTTCAGTTTAGGTAGGTTATATGCGCTTAGAAACATATCAATTTCCTTCATGTTTTCAGTCTATTGGAGTATAAATTTTCAGAAGAGTTTCTGAAAATCCTTTGAATTTTCCCACTAACTGTGGTGATCTCTTCTTTTTCATTTCTGATTTTAATTATTTGAATTGATTTTTTTTTTTTTTGGTTAGATTTTTAAAGAACCAGCCTTTTGTTTTGTTGATCCTTTGTATTTTTTTAAATCTCTATTTTATTTATTTCTGCTATGACTTTGTGTGGGCAGAATAGTTTGTGATGTATGCTTTTTTTATACCTTGTTGTATGGTCTGTTGAGTGCTTCTTTCTATCAGCTGTGGGTAGTTTATTTTTATTTTCTGGTTGTCCTTTCATGTGGATCTCCAGACTGATCTAGTTTCAGCTGAATGGATTTAGAGCTGACAGCAGGTTCATATATAGGTAAGTAGTGTTGTTTTTAATGGTGAGGGTTAGGTGAGGGGGGAGGAGATGGAGTGATGGGTACAGTAGTAGGGTAACGTAGAGGATATTATTGAGTAAGAATTTAAGTATAATAAGGTAGTGTCTGGTTGAGATAAGAGATAGTGATATTGTAGGATTCTTGTAGTTAGTATAGAGTATTTAAGTATGGAGATATAAAATAGCTTAAATATAAAACAAAGAGACTCATGAGACTCATGCCAGGAGTGGTGGTGGATGCTTGTAATCCCCGCGCTTGGGAGGCAGAGACAGGAGGATTGCGCAGGTTTGAAGTCAGCCGCGCTGGCTTAAGAGACCCTGTTTCCAAATAAAAAAGTAAAAAAATAGGACTGGGAGTGTAACCCAGAGATATAAGGGTTTCCAGGACCCCCCCCCAAAAAAAAATATAAATAAAAATAAAACAGACTCAAAAAGGGAAAAATTTGAGAGAAGAGAGTAAATAGGATAGAGGGAGGACACTTGTAAAAGGAATGGGGGAGGGAGCAAACAAACATGCATAAAATAACAAAATAAGCAAAAAAACCCCCTAACAATCATAAGAGTAAATCAAAGACAAAACCAATTAAAAATTAGCAATAGTGAGAAAGAAAAAGAAAAACAGTACTGCCAATTTATACATATAGGGCCCTTATAATGTCTGTTCACTGTAGTAGATTCTGGAGCATGTTCCAATATCTCTCATTTGCTCTGTAACCTATTGTCAGCTTTTAGACCCACTTTATGAGTATTTGTGCCCCTCTCTCATCTCTCATCACTTTATACTCAGGTGTTAGGGCAGTAGGTATCACTGTGATTAAGTTTTGTGTAAGCACATTCTGCATTTTTGTTGCTGGGCTCTCTGCCTTCTGGCCCTGGTCTCTGAGCTTTCCATCTCCGGGCCTGAACCTCCTTACCCTCACTGGCGGAGGGTGTCCAGTGTAATCTCAGAGCGATCCTCTATTACTGTGTGCAAATACTGTGCCCTGAGAACTATGGACATTTGTTGTGTCTCTGTATGTTTTAACCTGACCACCTCAGGGTTGGGTCACCAGATCTTAGCCTGTTGGAGTCCCTGGGGCTCCTCTGGGTGGTTTTGCACTGAGAAATGCAGTAAACTTATTGTCCTCTGGGACCAGATATTTGGAGGGCATGGTGCACTGATGCAGATGCCAGCTTCTGATGAGCATATAAGCTTTTGTTTCTTTTTCTCTGTCCCTGAAGCGTGTTGCTGGTCACTTAAGGTGTTGAGGTTTTACCACTGCTTATTTCAACTAGAGTTCTTGGTTTTCTTGCCAGTATTTCTTGGGGCTGGAGCCGGCAGTTGCAGTTGTGCCAGTGGCTCAAGATGATGCCGTTTATCACACCAGGTCAGTTGTGTGCTTGGGCTCTTTGCTCTTAATTTTGCATGGTGGATTTTTTTCCACCATGTTTCCCTTTTTTGTGTTTTTGTTTGTATGTATCTTTGCTACTTTGTGTTTCGTTTTTTCTTGTCAAGGAACTGCCTTCTTGGTAGTTGATTTTTGTTTGTTACAGCTACTGAGATGTGCTGTGTCCCACAGTTGAAATTTTCCCTGCTTTTCTCCAAGTGTATCTTTTAGTACAGTTTTGAAAATAGTTCTCTTAGTGGTAGTTCTAGGGATTGCTCTAAATCCAACTTTAAGATGTCTAAATAAGTGTATTTAAAATCTGGTTTGCATTTTCTTTTCTTCTTTGATATTTGAGGATAGAAAAATATACATTCAGGAATACCCATAAATCTTCTTTTTAAATAAGTGTATAAATTATATATGTGAGTGTATATTTTAAATTACAAGATAATGTCATAGTTATGGGGAAAAACACAGAATTCCTTATTGTTACTTTCTATTCCCCTTTTTTTTGTATTTCTTCACATGAAATCATATGGAAATTCAAGTTTTTGGGTGCATTGTACTTACATATCATGAAGTTCGGAGTAATAGTGACCTACATACATGTACACAGCACTCAATGAGCCTCCCAAAACATCTACCCTACGTCTTCTTCCTTCCCACGCACAATACTGAGATTGGCAGAGATAGTTTTGTACATGTACATCATGTCCACTGAAGTTTTTCCTTCACTGAATCTCCCTCCTCCAATGCACTTTCCTCCCATAGGCCTCTTTCATCACTTCACTGGGGTTTTCTTTATCTAGAGTTCCTTCTAGAATTTTTTTCTTTTTTCCTTGTGGTATTAGGCCATTTTGTTTCTGAGCTACATCCCCAGGTCTTTTCATTTTTTACTTTGAAAAGGGTTTCACTAAGTTGCTGAGGCCCTTGATAAGTTGCTGAGGCTGATTTCAAGCGTGCAAGCTTCCCGTATCAGCTTCCCAAGTACAAGAATTTTGAGATTAAGTAGGATTCTTATTTGCTTTACTTTCAGTGTCCAAGAATGTAGGCACTGACAAGTTTAGAGACCAAGTTCTAGACCACGGCTAAATCAGGAATGAACTGCCTTCCTCTAAACACAGTTTAGACTGAGAAGTATTCTCTCCTGATTTTTATGGGGATTATTTCCTTGCTTTTAGAAATATTATTGCCACCTATTTATGCCTTGTTAAATAAAATAGTTCAGCTGGGTGTGGTGGTGCACGCTTGTAATCCCCGCCCTTGGGACGTGGAGACAGGAGGATTGCACAGGTTTGAAGCCAGACACGTTGACTTAAGAGACACTGTTTCCAAAAATAAAAAGGTATAAAATAGGTCTGGGAGTGTAGCCCGGAGGTAGAAGGGCTTCCAGGAACCCCAGTATCACAAAAAAATTAAATAAATAAAATAAAATAGTTCAATGATGTCTTTTAAATTACATGTGAATAAAAGCCTACATTTATACTCATTTGTATCTTGACATCTTGCTTAGTATTATGTATATGAAATTAATTCATCTGGTTTTGGGCTGATACTCATTAACAGGAAACATACAAACAAAGAAATTAGAAAAAGACAAAATGACATTTCAAAAAGAAAATTTACATGGAAAAATTATATTAAAATTCTACAACCTCATTAGTAATCCAGAACATGCAAATTAAATTCACTAAATAATAACTACCATACATCTGCTAGATTGAAAAAATAAGTAAAATTTATGACAGTTATATGTGTTGTTGAGGAAAAATAATAATAATTTTATGCATTATTGATGGGAGCAAAATTTGGTACAAGGATTTTGGAAAAACTTTCTGGCATAATTCTGGGCAATATATAACCAAGTCCTCTTGCATGTATATGCCTCGGAAGCACTGTGGCATGTCTCAATCAATATTCTTGCACAAAAATATTAATAGCAAGATTATTCATTGTTGTACTGAAAAGCAAAAACTGGATGAACCAATTGTGGAAGAATCATAAAATGGAATACTACACAGTGATAAATGAGTACAGCTATATCCACTTTATATTTTCAACTTTGTCTCTTTTTTGTTTACTTCATCAGTTTTCTATTCTAGTGATATTTGGGGAGTTTATTCCAATTCACATAAACTATCAGAATGTTTCCTTTTGATTTCATCTTGCATGTTGCAAACCTGACAACTCACCATATTTATGCTCATATCTTACTCAAGTCAATTCTAAATGGTGTGTGGCATTTCAGCTCTAAGAACAAAGCAAAATAGGAAAGTGTGGAGCTGGGTTTATTGGCTCTTAATAGGTCAGCCCGTTGCAATTGTGTTTATCTTCCATTATGACCTTCTAGCTCTTAAAAAAGGTCACTGGGAATTTCAGCAAAATGCAGTCAAAGATCAAGCTAGCAGGAAGCATTCACCGGAAAGGAAAAATACCAGCCAAGCTGGCGTTATTTTGAGAATCTATACCTGGGACCATTTGAGAACAAATTGTTTTTGAAAACTTGTGATAGGGCATAAAAGCTGATGAATGAATATTATGATCTTAAAATTTCTACCCACCTCCTTGTCCAACCAGGAAGAGTTGAGAGAGAATGAAGAAAAAAAATAAACTCTCCATTCTTAGCCCCTCAAAGTTCTGGTTAACTGTAAGCATTCTACAGCTGGTTTAGTCTTAGGAAATTATAAACAAAAACTTAGGGTAAGAAGTCTGATATAAACCATGGTTCTCAGTTGGATACAGTG
Organism: Muscardinus avellanarius; assembly: GCF_963383645.1. Lineage (NCBI taxonomy): Eukaryota > Metazoa > Chordata > Mammalia > Rodentia > Gliridae > Muscardinus > Muscardinus avellanarius. Next base: position 19,932,270 of record NC_137804.1, on the reverse strand, counting down.
GTGCATGCCTGTAATCTTAGTACTTGGGAGGCTGAGACAGGAGGATTGCAGGTTTTAGGCCAATGCAAAGTAACTTAGTAAGACCCTATTTCAAAATAAAAATAAAATAGGGCTGGTGGTATAGCTCAGAGATAGAATACCCTTGGGTTCAGTCCCCAGTACCTCCTTCCACACACACTAAAACCAAAAACAAACAATAAAAGAGAAAGTACTACAGTGGTCATTGCATAGTCTACAACTATTTCCACAGCAGTGTGTGTTTTCAGGGTTGATTTTATCTTCCTAGGCACAGCACGACTAGCAGACCCTGCTATGATACCTCTTCAAATTATTCTAACACATCAGCAGTAGTGATGGTAACAACAGCCATTTGGTCACCTGCTTTCCATAACATTTGAAAAGTTTTCTAGGCAGGTGTACCAGACTTAAATGGCAGCATACTAGGATTATAGATAGAGTGAAAAATTCAAATTGTATTTCCAAAGGAGAATTTGGCTTGCAAACTCAAGCTTCCTTTTGCCTGCAACTATAAAATCATGACATTACAGAGAAATGTGCCATGCTGTCTTCCAGTGGTGAGGAAACCCAAATGATTAAATCAAGATTTACAGAAGTGTCTGAGGGATACTCCATACCGAATCCACAGCCTGTTTTGGTGAGACATCTATTGGCCTCACTTTGTGCTCTATTTCTGGAGTGAAATATTTAATCCTAGTTTTTGAAACTTGTGCATCAGCCCCCTGGAATTTGGAACAAATCTATACCTGTCCTGAGCCTCTAGTGGATTTGTAGCCACTGTGCCCTGATCAGCCATTGGGTCAATTTTGCTATCTGTAAATGGAAGAAATTAGACTCAGTAGCTCTTACAGCTAGGTTGGTTAACTTAGACCTCAGGTTATATCTGGATATGATGGCCTTTACTCCTGTCCTTGTCAAAACAAGTTCTTGCATTATGACTGGAATTCTTCAGCCTAGAAAAATGCCCCAAAGTGGAAATAGTCTACTATTCAGCTAGTCCTGGCTAAATATTTTATGAGGATCTAACAAGCCTTGCACTAGGTTTTATTCTGAACTTTCACAAAGACACCTAACATGGACAATTATTTAAAAGGTTCCTTTTAAATAGTTCATTTTTAAGATAAGGACTTCTTTGCTTGAAATTCAAAATTTTTTGTGCACACCCTCATTTTCTTTATGAAAAGAGGGCCCAATGATTTAATTAGTTGTTTTTTTGCTGAAAGACTTGGGAACTTCTGAGTAGAGGTCTGAGTTTCCTGCATATATATATATATGTGTGTGTGTGTGTGTGTGTGTGTGTGTGTGTGTGTGTTATACACATATGGTCACTAGTATCCAAGATGGCTTGTAAAGGTCCATATCTGGTACTTACACTCTTTCATAGTTCCCTTACTACTATAATACCAGCATTGGACTGTATGATCAATAATATATGATATATTATTGATATATATTAAATTAATCAATCAATTAATCAACACACACACATATATATATATGTTGGTACTGAGGATGGAACCCAAGGGCATTCTACCTCCAAGCTACACTGCAAGCCCTACTTTTTATTCTTTATTTTGAAACAGGGTCTCACTGAGTTGCAAAGGGCCTCATTGAGTAGCTGAGGCTATCTCTGAACCAAGATCCTCCTGTCTCAGCCTCCCAAATGCTGGAATTACGAGTGTGTGTCACCACATCCAGATGTTTACCGCATATTTTAAAGGCACACATTTAGGTAAAAATTCTAAATTTAGTTAATAATACTCTACAGTAAGCATAAGGACTAATGGTATTCTTTTTAAAAATTTGTTTCCATTATTTATTTATTTTTGGTACTGAGGACTGAATCTAGGGACAGTCTACCTCTGAGCTAAGCAACAGCATTTCTTTCTTCTGGACTTCAGTATCTTAATGTTAATGCCAGAAGTCACAAGCAAATATTTCTATCAGTGTGGGTTTCTGTTTTCACTCCTTTCCTCTTCCCATCTCTGCTTTCTTACTTCTTTCTATTCCCTTTTGTTTCATTTATATTCTTTCCCCTTTTCCTGTAAAATAGGGTTTCACTAAATTCCTGAGAGTCTCACTAAATTGCTGAGGCTGTCCTCAAAGCCGCAATTCTCCTGTCTCTGCTGCCCAAGTACTAGGATTACAGGTATACACCACCATGCCTAGCATTATTCAGGTTGGACAGAGTTTGCAAAGGTTCTTCCAGAGCTGTTCTGAGTCATCTATGGATCAGAAAAGTAAGATTTGACAAAAGTGGTGAGTCTTCTCAAGTATAAGCATGTCTCACAGGTGTAAGATGTTTGGTGTGGTCACTAGTATCCAAGATGGTCTGTAAAGCTCCCTACCTGGTACTCACACTCTTTTGTAGTCTCCATCCTATTATACCAGCATTGGATTGTGTGATCAATAGCATACGGTAAAAATGATGGTACATCTCTTCCAAGATTAATTTATTAAATAGGTTTAGCTTCTATCTTAGGATTTTTGTCTCTTTTTCTGGTGACTGCTTTTTCTGGGGAAAGCCATACATCATGAAGACCTCTATAGAAAGATCCATAAGTTGAGGAACCGAAGTCTCCTATTAACAAGTATAATAATGAAATAGGATACTGCAGACACAGACAAGTTTTAGATGATACAGGCCGACATGACACTTGCATTGTCACAAAACACTTTTTCTGAACTGCTAAGTTTGGGGTAGCATGTTATGCAGAAATCAATTATTAATACAGCTGTATTAATTTGAGTGGTGTTAATATGATAGCCTTAGCTATTGAAGCTAAAGAGCATCTACTTTCCATTTTGCTGATTAATACTTAGGTTGGTATAGTTACAGATCTTATGATTAGGTTAAAGGACTAACTTTCCATTTTGGAATTTCTTTTTTATCGGATACATAATGAGGAAATTGACATTTTAGCACTGTATAATTTTTTCTGTATGAATTTGAGCAAGTTCTCTGTCCCCAAATGGATCAAACAGTTAAGAATATTATTTTTTTGAATTAACCGTGGATGTATTAACTTACTGACAGATAATCTGTTTTAATTATAGACCAAGACATTTAGCTTCTCCAAGGCTAAGATTGCTTGTATACTCCTTTGGCTCCCTTTGTAGTATAACAAATGAGATACACGGAATTTAAAAATTATTCATTAAAACTCTTAATTGCTGGAAGAGAGGAGCATCTTCTTTAATGGGTATTGTATCAAATGGTACCAAATCTGAATCTTAAGGCTGGGGTAATATGCTTTGAGAACTTTTGCTGGTGAGTCTAATTCCTTTTACTGATTTTTTTTTTTTTGCATATTGGGCATGGAACCCAGGGGCATTCTACCTCATAACTATACCCCCAGTCCTATTTTTTAATCTTCATTTTGAAACAGGGTCTCACTGAGTTGCAAAGGGCATTATTAAGCAGCTGAGGCTGTCTGCAAACCACACGATCCTTCTGTCTTATCCTTCCAAATGCTAGGATTACAAGCATGCACTACCACACCTGGCTCCTGATATTCTTTATGACAGGTATAACCATTGTGCCTTAAAACAAAAGATAAAAAAGTAAAAAAAAAAGGCCATTGGCACTACATTGATCATACCATTATATGTATGTATGTATGTATGTATGTATATTTATTTATATATTTTTTATTGGAAATAAATAGTATACATTAAAACTGTGCTTGGTGCCCTCTCCCCCCCAACCCCTATTTTCCCTTTCCCCCTCCCAACAATGAGTGTCCAGGGTAACCATGCTATATTCATACTTTTATACATATTTGGATGTAGCTCCTCCATTAATCAACTTCAGCCTTCTTCCTCTCCTATCCTTCCATTTTAGCTTTGCTGAGATTTCACTTCCATTATCCAGAGTCCTACTAGCTTTGCTGAGGTTTTGCTGAGTCCCATTCTAGCTTTGCTGAGATTTCCCTTCCATTATCTGCAGTATTCCCAGTGCTCCCTAATTTGGGCATATTAGAGAAAATACATGTCCCTTCTCTTTCTGTGCTTGGCTGATTTCACTTAACATAATGTTCTCCAGGACTTTCCATCTTATTGCGAATGCTATGATTTTGTTCTTCTTTATAGCTGAATAGAATTCCATTGTGTGTATATCCCATAATTTTGAAATCCATTCATCCATTGATTGAGACCTAGGTTGGTTCTATATTTTGGCTATTATGAATTGTGCTGCTATGAACATAGGTATGCATATGTTACTGTAATTCTCTGAATTCAACCCCTTTGGAAAAATACCCAGGAGTGGTAGAGCTGGATCATATGGTGGATCTATTCCCAGTTTTCTAAGGAATCTCCACACCAATCTCCATAGCAGCTGAACTAGTTTGCACTCCCACCAACAGCGTAAAAGAATTCCTCTTTCCCCACTTGCTTGCCACTCTGACTGGGGTTAGATGGAATCTCAGCGTAGTTTTGATTTGCATCTCCCTGATGGCTAATGATGTAGAACATTTTTTTCCTGTATCTATTGGCCATTTGTATCTCTTCTTTTGTGAAGTGCTTATTCAGTTCAGTTGCCCATTTCTTGATTGGGTTGTTTATTTTGCTAGTGTAGAGTCTTTTGAGCTCTTTGTATATTCTGGATATTAGCCCTCTCTCAGAGTGGTGGCTGGTAAATATCTTCTCCCATTATGTAGGTTTCTTCTTTATGTTCTTGATGGTTTCTTTTGATAAGAACCTTTTTAGTTTGATTCCATCCCACTTGTTAATTCTTGCTTTAATTTCCTGAGCTTCAGAGGTCTTGTTGAGAAAGATATAGATATAGAAGTATATATTTATTTGTAACAAAAGTCATAATATACAAATACAAAAAGATGAGGATTACTGCTAAAGCCACAGATCCAGAAAACTATCATTAATAATTTTATTATTTAACTGCCAAATACTTTTATAATATTTTTCCACAATTTTTTATTTCATATTCTTCAAATATTTTTCATATAACAAAAAAAAGACTGGGCATGGTGGCTCATTCCTGTAATCCCAGTACTAGGGAGGCAGAGACAGGAGGATCACAGTTTGTGGCCATCCTCACAACTTACTAAGGCTCTCCACAACTTAATGAAACACTATTTAAAGTTTAAAAAATATACAATAGGGAATCCGGGACTGAAAACGGACATAGGACCTCATCTTAAGCAGCGAGCAGCACCCACGTCAGCATTCTGTGTGCTCACCAGCGACTGGATCACAACAGCACGGGGACTCCCACGGACACCTGAACCAAGGAAGCTAGGTACCTGAGTGCCTCCAGGGAAGGTGCAGGTCCTAGTGTGCGCCCCAGCCCCAACCCCAGCACTGGCCCAGGGTATCTGTCTCACGCCTCAGAACCCAGCACTGTCCTCGCGCACCCAGTCTGCACCCTGGACCCCTGCTAGTAGTCAGTGCCTGTGCCACTGCCACCCCTAAATCGGAGCCTGCCTTCTGGCGGCGAAAGCTTGGTGCGCCCCAGAAATCTCCTCGCCCCCCCCCTCCAGCTCCTACGTCCCGCGGGAGGCAGAGATCACTGCTGGACACCACGCACTGCCTGTGCACCCGGACTCTTGTGCACGTATCCTGCACCCCTGGCCCACCGCTGGGAATTCCTGCCCGCCCAGTAGCCTGATGCTTACTTCTAATCGAGAACACAGCTCAATATACTTTGGAAGAGCATAGCAGCAGCAATAGGCAGCTGCACCCACTCACACCTGGGTCCAGTAATAGCAGCACACCCAGCCTGCACTCTCGGAATAGGCAGAGCTCTGGCAGTAAGTGTGGGCATCCAGGAACCGGCATTTCTTTGCCCAGGGTACATCTTGGGACCACACCGGCTAGCCCAGTTAGAATTTCCAGACAGAGGAAAATCCATCGAGACACAATATCTGCACAGAACCTCAGGGGGAGGTTCCAAGTATACTTTGGACATCCTCTACTCCTGCTGTAGGGAAGCACAGGCCGGACTCTAGGGTGGTGAGTGCAGAGGTGATGACTACAGGTTGGAATTACGCAGAACCTGGGAATTCTACAGAATCTAATAACAGTTGTACCAGACATCCTGACACATAAACCCAAAGCAGTTCAAGGAAAAAAAGGTGTCCAAACACCCAGAGTGACCTAAGAAGATAAAAATAGAGTACAAAGAAAACTAAGAGACATTGGATTATATTCTGAAAGCTACCAAAGCAATCAGGTATGCAAATATTATATGGACCTGACCACATATTCGTAAATAAGTAGGACTGTTTTTTTTTTTTTTTTTACTTTTATTGTGTATGTTTTGTTTTATTTTGCTTTTACAGTGCTTTTGTTTGGGTATGGTTATTGCTGTTTTATATTTTTTCTTTTTCCCATCCTTCTTTTACTTTAACTTGTTGAATATATATATATATATATATATATATATATATATATATATATATATATATATGATAGTTTGCCTTATTTTCTGATTTCACACAGCTGCTAGTTCCTTTTATTTTATTCTTGCCTTTTTTTCCTCTTTCTTCCACTTTCCTTCCTTTTTTTGTTCTCCTCCTTTGATTGGTTTTTCCTTTCTTTTTCTTGGATTACATAATATTCTTGGTACCTTGTGTGGATTTTTTTTTATGTTTGTCTGCTCCTTCCATCAACCCTCTTACAAAGTTCTTCACACTAACCTATATACTCTTCTCCCCCAAAACTTTTCCCCATAATATACCTCCTTGTTTAATACTCAAAGTATTTCATATCTTCATACTTACTCTACTAATGACAAGAGTCCTGCTAGTTAACTCTCTCTCATTCTCAGCAAGATATTACCTTATCATACTTAAAGTCTTTCTCAACCTAAACATATCCTCTACCTAATCCGACTCCTTTACCCATCACCCCAGCTTCTCCCACATCACCCACCCTCAACACTGGAAAAGCTCTGCTGACTTGCCGATACCCCTAAACTTCTAATATTAAGATTGGACTAAGCATAATACTCATGAATGATGGGTAGAAATCAGAAAAACAGGACAGAGAATGCTATAAATATGAGAACCAGGAATTATGAAGAGACAGCAGAAATCACGAATACTGACCTACTAGAAATGCAAGAAGGGGAGTTCAGAATCTTCAATATGATGAAAGGATTTAAAACAAGTATAGAAGAGGTTAAAGGTGAGTTAGAAACACTAAAAAAGAATCAGAAAGAGGTCTGAAATGAAATGAAAGAGGCAATAAGTGAAATGAAGACAGCAATAGAAAGAAATTCGGGAAGATTAGATGAAATGGAAAACAAAATATCAATATTAGAAGACAGTATATCCCAAACTGAAAACACAGTAAGCAGTATACAGAAATCTCTACAGCAACAAAAACTAAACATCCAGCAAATATGGGATAATATGAAGCATCCTAACTTACAAATAATAGGCATTGAAGAAGGGATAGAGGTACAGACCAAGAGCATCTGTAATATCTTCAAGGAAATAATCTCAGAGAATTTCCCAAATATGGAAAGAGACTTGGACCTGCATGTCCAGGAGGCATACAGAACTCCACTGAGACAGGACCAAAGAAAGACCACTCCACACCACATAATAACCAAAATGACCAACATAGAGGCCAAGGAAGGAATCTTAAAAGCAGTGAGAACAAAAGGACGAATGACATATAGAGGCAAAACAATACTAATCACCAAAGACTATACAACCCAGGTCATGAATTCTAGGAGATACTGGTACAACGTGATTCAGACCCTGGAAGAAAACAATTTCCAACCAAAGCTCATTTATCCAGGAAAACTACTATTCAAGATCAATGGTGAAACCAAAGTCTTTCAGGATAAACAGAATCTCAATAAAGCCAAAACTAGAGAAAATTCTTAAAGAAATAAACCATAAAGAAGAAAAAAGAAGCAGACTTCAGAATCAGAGAAGAGAGGAAGTTAATAAGTGGGCCATTTAAGTAAAGAAGAAAGATCACACGACCCAAGAGTAGACAGAACACAAAATGGCAAAAAACAAAAATCATATTTTAATAATATCTCTTAATGTCAAAGGACTTAAGTCTCCAATCAAAAGACAAAGACTGGCAATGTGGATTAGAAAACATAATCCAAATATATGCTGTCTATAAGAAACTCACCTTATAGCCAAAGACATTCACAGACTGAAAGTGAAAGGATGGAAAAAGATATACCCTGCCAACGGTGACCAAAAAAGAGCAGGGGTAGCAACCCTGATATCCAACAAAACAGACTTTAAACTAAAACACATCAGAAGAGACAAATCAGGGCACTTCCTTTTATTAAGAGGAACAATACACCAAGAAGATATAATGATAGTAAATATTTATGCCCCAAATGTGGGTGCGACCACATTTGTAAAACAAACCCTTCTGGACATAAGATCCCAAGTAGACCCAAATACAATAATTCTGGGAGACTTTAATACACCTCTCACATTACTGGATCGATCTTCAAGGCAAAAGATGAGTAAAGATGCTTTAGAACTAAAGGAAACCATAAACCAAATGGACCTAATAGACATTTTCAGATTATTTCAACCAGGAACTACAGAATACACATTCTTCTCAGCAGCCCATGGAACCTTCTCCAAAATAGACCACATCCTGGGACAAAAGAAAAGACCAGCAAATTCAAAAGATGTAATATAATTCCTTGAATCTTTTCAGACCACAACAGAATAAAAGTAGAAATCAACAACAGGAAACTTGAAAGAAAGTATTCAAATTCATGGACAATGAATGATACACTATTGAATGATGAATGTGTAAGAGCAGAAATTAGGGAAGAAATAAAGAAATTTATGGAAACAAATGAAAACAGAGATACAACCTACCAAAATCTATGGGACACCATGAAGGCAGTATGAAGAGGAAAGTTTATTGCATTGAGTGCCCACATAAGAAGGACAGAGAACCACCAAGTAAAGAACCTAATTACACAACTCAAAGACCTAGAAATTCTGCAACAGTCTATTCCCAAAGCCAGCAGAAGGCAATAAATCATTAAAATTAGAGCAGAAATAAATGAAATAGAGAACAAAAAACAATTCAAAAAATCAATAAAACAAAAAGTTGGTTCTTTGAAAAGATTAATAGAATTGATAAACCCCTCGCCAACCTAACCAAAAGAAAAAGAGAATCAACTCAAATTATCAAAATTAGAAATGAAAAAGGAGATATCACCACAGATAGTGAAGAAATTCAAAAGATTATCAGAAACTACTTTAAAAATTTATACTCCAATAGACTTGAAAACCTGGAAGAAATTGATAGATTTCTAAGCACAGTTAACCTTCCTACACTCAGCCAAGAGGATATAGCAAGCCTAAACCAACCAATAACAACCAAAGAAATAGGAACGGCAATAAAAATTCTTGAACCAAAGAAAAGCCCAGGCCCAGATGGGTTTTCAGCTGAATTCTACAAAACCTTCAGTGAACAACTAATACCAATACTTCATAACTTGTTCCAGGAAATTGAAAGAGAAGGAACTCTCCCAAATTCCTTCTATGAGGCCAGTATCACATTAATCCCCAAACCAAATAAAGATATCTCAAGAAAGGAAAACTACAGACCAATATCCTTAATGAACATAGATGCAAAAATTCTAAACAAAAATACTAGCTTTACGCATTCAAAACTATATCAAGAGAATAATACACCATGACAAGGTGGTTTCATCCCAGAAAAACAAGGCTGGTTCAACATACGCAAATCATTACATGTTATTCACCACATAAATAGAACCAAGAACAAAAACCACATCATCATAGCAATAGATGCTGAAAAGGCATTCAACAAAATCCGACAGCCATTTATGTTAAAAAAAACTGCAAAAAATTGGGATAGAAGGAAAGTACTTCAACATCATTAAGGCAATATACTGTAAACCCACAGCCAACATTATATTGCATGGGGAAAAACTGCAAGAATTTCCGCTACAGTCAGGAACAAGACAAGGATGCCCACTATCACCACTCCTTCTCAATATAGTCCTTGAGACTCTTGCTGGAGCAGTAAGACAAGAAAAGGAAATCAAAGGAATTCACATAGAAGAGATGAATTAAAATTATCCTTATTCGCAGATGACATGATCCTTTATCTGGAAGACCCAAAGAACTCAACTAAAAGACTTCTGGAGCTGATTGACAAATTCAGCAAAGTCGCAGGTTACAAAATCAACCTAAAGAAATCAGTGGCTTTTCTTTATGCCAACAATGAATCCACAATGAAAGAAACAAAGAAAACAATTCCATTCACTATAACCTCAAAACCAATAAAATACCTAGGAATAAACCTAACCCAAGATGTAAAAGAACTCTACAACAAAAACTATAAAACATAAAAGAAATTGAAGAAGACCTTGGAAGATGGAAAGATCTCTCATGCTCATGGATAGGCAGAATAAATATCATCAAAATGGCCATTCTGCCAAAACTGATCTATAGGTTCAATGCAATTCCCATTAAAATACCAGCAACATTCTTCAGAGACCTAGAAAAATCAATCATGAACTTTATATGGAGAAAGAAAAGACCTAGAATAGTCAAAGCAATTCTCAATAATAAGAAACATGGAGGAGGCATTACAATCCCAGACTTCAAACTATACTATAGAGCAATAGTAGTAAAAACAGCACGGTACTGGCACAATAACAGATATACTGACCAGTAGATTAGAATAGAAGATACAGAAACAAACCCACACATCTTTAGTCAATTAATCCTTGACAAAGGGGCCAAACACATACGCTGGAGAAAAGACAGCCTTTTCAACAAGTGGTGCTGGGAGAACTGGCTAACCAGATTATTTGTAAAAAGATGAATCTAAACTCCTATATTTCACCAAACACAGGAATCAACTCAAGATGGATCAAAGACTTAGAAATTAGACCCGAGACTGTGAAGTTATTATAGGAGAGCATAGGCTCAACACTACAACATATTGGCACAGGCAGTAACTTTCTCAACAAAACCTCCAAAGCTCAGGAAATTAAAGCAAGAATAAACAAGTGGGATAGCATCAAACTAAAAAGTTTTTTCTCATCAAAGATACTATCAATAACCTAAAGAGGAAACCGACAGAATGGGAAAGGATCTTTACCAGCCACCATTCTGATAGGGGGCTAATATACAGAATATACAAAGAGCTCAAAAGACTCTATACTAGCACAACAAACAACCCAATCAAGAAATGGGCAAATGAACTAAATAGACACTTCACAAAAGAAGAGATACAAAGGGACAATAGATACATGAAAAGATGTTCTTCATCACTGGCCATTAGGGAGATGCAAATCAAAACTACACTGAGATTCCATCTAACCCAATCAGAGTGGCAAGCATAAAGAAATCAAACAACAACAAATGCTGGCGAGGATGTGGGGAAAGAGGAACTCTTTTACACTGTTGGTGGGAATGCCTACTAGTTCAGCCACTATGGAGATTTCTGTGGAGATTCCTAAGAAAGGTGGGAATAGATCCACCATATGATCCAACTCTATTACTCCTGGGTATCTTTCCAAAGAGGTTGAATTCAGAGAAATACAGCAACATATGCATACCTATGTTCATAGCAGCACAATTTGTAATAGCCATAATATGGAACCAACCCAGATCCCCATCAACAGATGAACGGATAGCAAAACTTTGGGAAATACACACAATAGAATTCTATTCAGCCATAAAGAAGAACAAAATTATATCATTTGCAAGCAGATGGAAAGCCCTGGAGAACATTATGTTAAGTGAGATCAGCCAAGCACAGAAGGAGAAGGTACATATGTTTCCTCTAATATGCCCAAACTAGGAAACACAGAGGATACCAGTGGGACTCCAGATAATGGAGGGGAAATACCAGCAAAGTTTGAATGGAAAGATAGGAGAGGAGGAAGGCTGATCTTGATTAATGAGGATCTACATCTGAACATGTGTAAAATTATGAATATGACATGGTTAACCTGGACAACCATTGGTGTGAGGGGGGAAGGGAAATTGGGTGCGGGGGGAGAGGGCACCAAATATAGTTTAAATGTATACTAATTATGTTCAATAAAAAAATTGTTAAAAAACAAAGATTAATTGACTATAGGTGTTTTGGTTTGTTTCTGTATCTTCTATTCTGTTCCACTTGTCAGTATGCCTGTTGTTGTGCCAATACCATGCTGTTTTTACTACTGTTGATCTATAGTATAATTTGAAGTCTGGAATTGTGATGCCTCCTGCATGGTTCTTATTGCTGATAATTGATTTGGCTATTCTGAGTCTTTTCTGGGATGAAACCAACTTGGTCATGGTGTGCAATTCTCTTGATATGGTTTTGAATGTATATAGCTAATATTTTGTTTAGAATTTTTGCATCTATGTCCATTAAGGATATTGGTCTGCAATTTTCCTTTCTTGAGGTATCTTTATTTGGTTTGGGGATTAATGTGATACTGACTTCAAAGAAGGAGTTTAGAAGAATTCCATCTCTTTCAATTTACTGAAACAAGTTGTGAAGTATTGGTATTATTTCTTCACTGAAGTAAAGTCACAGGGTCTGGGCCTTTCTTTGATGGCAGAATTTTTATTGCTGTTTCTATTTCTTTGCCCTCTATTGTTTGGTTTAGTCTTGCTATGTCCTCTTGGTTCAGTTTAAGTAGATTATATGTGCTTAGAAATCTATTGAGTTCTTCTATGTTTGCCAGCCTATTGGAGTATAAATTTTCAAAATAGTTTCTGATAATACTTTGAATTTCTCCACCATCTGTGGTGATGTTTTCTTTTTCTTTTCTGATTTTAATAATTTGAGATAACTCTCTTTCTTTTGGTTAGGTTGGCCAAGGGTTTATCAATACTATTAATCTTTTCAAAGAAGCAGCTCTCTGTTTTGTTGATTCTTTGAATTGTTTTTTGTTCTCTATTTCATTTATTTCTGCTCTGATTTTAATAATTTCCTGCCTTCTGCTGGCTTTGTGATTAGATTGTTGCAGTTTTTCTAGGTCCTTGAGTTGTGACATTAGGTTCTTTACTTGGTGATTCACTGTCCTTCTTATGTGGCCACTGAATGCTATAAACTTTCCTCTTAATACTGCCTTCAAAGTGTCCCATAGATTTTGGTAAGTTGTTTCTCTATATTTATTTATTTCCAGAAATTTCTTTAGTTCTTCCCTAATTTCTTATCTTACCCAATCATTGTTCAATAGTGTATCATTCAATCTCCATGTATTTAAATAATTTCTTTTGAGTTTCCTGTTGTTGATTTCTACTTTCATTCCATTATGGTCTGAAAAGATGCAAGGAATTATATTACATCTTTTGAATTTGCTGGTGCTTGCTTTGTGACCCAGGATGTGATCTATTTTGGAGAAGATTTCATGGGCTGCTGAGAAGAATGTGTATTCTATAGTTCCTGGTTGAAATATTCTGTATATGTCTATTAGGAGCATTTGGTTTATAGTTTTCATTAGTTCTAATGAGTCTACTCATCTTTTGCCTTAAAGATTAGTCCAGTGGTGTGAGAGCTGTGTTGAAGTCTCCCAAAATTATTGTATTTGTGTCTATTTGAAATCTGATGCCCAGGAGGGTTTGTTTTACAAATGTGGTTGCACCCACATTTGGGGCATAAACATTTACTATTATTATATATTCTTGGTGAATTGTTCCTTTTAATAAAAGGAAGTTCCATGCTTTGTCTTTTCTGATGTGTTTTAGCTTAAAATCTGTTTTGTTGGCTATCAGTGTTGCTACCCCTGCCTGTTTTTGGTCTCCATTAGTATGGTATATCTTTTTCCATCCTTTCACTTTCAATCTGTAAATGTCTTTGGCGGTAAGGTGAGTTTCTTGGAAACAGCATATATTTGGATTATGTTTTTTAATCCACATTGCTAGTCTGTGTCTTTTAATTGGTGAATTAAGCACAATGACATTGAGTTATTATTGAAATATGATTTTTGTTTCCTGTTATTTTGTGTTCTGTCTTCTTTTTGGTAGCCTATCATTTCTTCTTTACTTAGATCCCCACTGATCAACTTCCTCTCTTCTCTGGTCTGAAATCTGATTCATTTTTATTCTTTATGGTTTATTTCTTTAAGTATTTTCTCTAGTGTTGGCTTTGAATTCATAAAATTTTTTGAAATTCTGCTTATCTTGAAACACTTTTGTTTCTCCATCTATTCTGAATAATAGTTTTGCTGGATATAGCCGTTTGGATTGGAAGGTTTTTTTCTTCCAGGGTCTGAATCACATCATACCAGTCTCTCCTGGCATTCATGTCTTGGGTTATATAGTCTGGGGTGATTTTTATTGTTTTGCCCCTATATGTGACCCGTCCTTATTTTTCTCACTGCTTTTAAGATTTTTTCGTTGGACTCTATGTTGGTCATTTTGATTATTACATGGCATCGGGACGTTCTTCTTTGATCTTGTCTTAATGGTGTTCTATATGTCTCCTAGACATGAAGATTCAAGTTTCTTTCTATGTTTGGAAAATTGTCTGAATTTATTTCTCTGAAGAGAGTACGGATGTCCTTGGTCTATACCTCTATCCCTTCTTCAATGCCTTTTATCCATAAGTTAGGACATTTCATGTTGTAACCTAGTTGTTGGATGTTGAGGTTTTATTGTTATAATGACTTCTGTATGCTGTTGACTGTGTTTTTGGTTTTGAATGAACTATCTTCTAACAGTGATATTCTACTTTCCATTTCATGTAGTCTTCCAGAATTTCTTTCTTTCTGGTGCTGCCTTCATTTTAATTTATTGACTCTTTCATTTCATTCCAGACCTTTTTCTGATTCTTTCTTAGTGTTTTTGTTTCCTCTTTCATTTCATATAGACTTGTTTTAGAGCCTTTCATCATATTGTAGACCAGTATTTGGAATTCCCCTTCTTGCATTTTTTTTATAGGTCAGTATTTGTAATTTTCATTGTCTCCTCATTGTTCCTAGTTTTCATATTTTCAGGGTTCTCAGGCCTGTTTTTCTGATGTCTTCCCATTGTGGGTATTATGTTTAATCCAGTCTTAGTAGTAGGAATTTAGAAGAGTCAGCATGTAAACCATCCTTTTTCCAGTGGTGAGGGTTGGGTGATGTGGTGGAGTAGCTAGGGCGATGGGTAAAGGAGTTGGATAAGGTGGAGGATATAATTAGGTTGGCAAATAATTTAAGTATAATAGCGTAGAATTTAAGTATAGTAGCGTAGTATCTAGTTGAGAATGGGAGAAGGTTAGATAGTAGTACTCTTATAGTTATTAGAATATTTAAGTATGGAGATATGAGAAAATTTGAGTTAAACCAAGAGATACAGTTAAGGGACAAAGAAAGTTTTCAGAGAAGAGAGTAGATAGGTTAAAGTGAAGGATTTTGTAAAAGGAGTGGGAGGGGAGAGGAGCAAAAAATATGAATAAAATAACAAAACAAGATACAAAGGCTAACTGGGAGTCCAGTCTGGGGCTCTGGCAGGCTGGATGCTCCTCTGGATCCTGCTGCTTCTCTGTGTGCACGTGGTTACCAGGTCTGGTTTCAGGTCACTGAACGTCTCCCTGCTCTGCTGTGGTTGCTACCTCTGGTGAGCAAATGGTGCTGCTCAGGTACTTGGGTGAGCTCACAGCTTAAGATGTTGGAGCTCTATGGCCGCTTTCAAACTTGGGTTTTTTTTTTTTTTTCTTCTGAATTTCTTGAGGCTGCCACACCAGGGGTCACTGTTTGGCTTTGTGGCCCATGATGGCACCAGCAGCCGCTGGTGTACCCCTTATATGAATTTAAATGTCTTGATTCTTTTAAAAAAAATGTGTATGAGTTTTATTTTCTGGTAAGATACAGTATTTTTTCAGATGGTCCAAAGACATACTATTTGAAGGGCTGTAAGATTGCTTATTTGGTTAAGAGCTATATTCACAACATCTTAAAAATTGTTTTATCAGTGCCTCACAATTACACATCATAGTGAAGTTCAAGGTGATATGAACATACATGCACAGAAGTCTTGGTGCATTTTCTTCCACATCCCACCTCAGTGCTCCTCCTCCAGTCATGCATAAATTGGTCAAATTGATAGTAATACCTCACCATATTGCTCTAGTATCTTTTGAACTGTTCCTTCTTTGGCCCTCCTCTTTCCCTCCTTAAGTCTCTCCCTTGTATTTTTCTGACTATTCTACAGTTTCTCTCTGCATTAAAGTCTCTTATATTTTCTTCTTTTTAATTTTAATTTTAATTTTTTGGTGGTACTGGGGTTCCTGGAAGCCGTTCTACCTCCGGGCTACACTCCCAGACCTATTTTTACATTTTTATTTGGAAACAGGATCTCCTAAGCCAGCGCGCGTGACTGGCTTCGAACCTGCGCGATCCTCCTGTCTCTGCCTCCCAAGTGCGGGGATTACAAGCGTGCACCACCACGCCCGGCTAAAGTCTCTTATATTTTCTATTTCCTCTTTAACTTCCATATATTACAGAAAACAAACTACCTTTGACTTCGTGAGACTGACTAATCATACATAGCTTAATATTTTCCAGTTTCAAAAATCTTTCCTGCATATAACATAATTTTGTTCTTCTTTATGGCCATGTAGAATTCTACTGTGCACATAGAAATTCTTTAGTCTGTCTGTGCCTATGCATATATCTGAATGTGAACCTACATATGTCTGTGGACATGTAGTGTATCCTTGGATATCCAATTGACTTTGGATATCATTATAACTATTGTGGAATATTTCTGATACACTTCAGCAGGCCTACCTTGTTCCATGGATATCTGTTAGTCTGTTTTATTTTAGGAACCATTACCAGAATTACCTCTTACAGATAAACAAATCAAAATGAATTTAAACAGTAACATCACTTTTTTAAACCTGCAAAATCTTATCAATAAACAATATCATCATCATGGAGTGAGTGCAGTGTATATGCATTTTCTGCCAGCTACACATTAGCCTCTCACAAGGGCAAGGGAAATTGAAACTGTCTTTCTAATGGATCATAAATCTTAGAAATGATTTGAATCCATGGATTGTATGTCAGCTATGGAAGCATTTGCTGATTTATCTTGGATCTTAAAAGAAAGAACATTTCTATGACGAATCAAATTAGTACATCTTCATATCCTGCATTTAGCTTTAATGAATAATGCTCTTCAAAGATATAATATGGTATACAGGTATTTTTTTCCTATTAAAGATGTATTATCATTATTATTTTCTCTACTAATCCTTGGAGATTAAGACTATGGAAGCAAATGTCGAATGAGAACACAGAGATGATGAATCAAGACAATGAGCTTACAGCTCAGATATATCAAATGGGATTGGTTAGTGAATGGTTAACTTGGCTGTGCCACTATGACCAAGCACAGAGTGATATCTTCAGGGTTCTCGGTCTCTACTTACCACTACTAGGAAGGGAATCTTGATGGTTTTCCTGACTTGGACTGATTTTAGCAATTTCGACATGTCTCTCTTTGCCCAAGTTCAAATTAAAAGCAGTCTATAAAAACCAGCAGCTTCTCTTTCAGTCCAGAGGATTGCTTTAGGCACAGCCTCTCATACTTTAATTAGAAGTCTTTAATTCCCTTCAAGTCCCTGGTCTCTTTTGTGTTGCTTCACACATTTCCATTACCTCTTCCCATAGTCTCTTCAGACTGACAACATTTTCTGATGTGTGGCCTTGGTGTAGATCAAGGTTTCCTTTTTTTAAGGATCTTTGAATTTCATCCTCCTTGATTCCCATCTTGCAGCCTGAGGAAAAGCAATGGCTCATCCTTGTCTGACTTCACTCCCCCAGTCACCTTTGTGAAGCTCAAAGCCCTATGCTCCCCTTTCCAGCTTAAGTGAGAAAACAGTTTGAGCACCAAAGGTTTGTTCCATAGCCACAAGGCCAGGGTGCCTTTTCAAAGAAGACATTGGGCCTAATAAGCATTTCTTCCTGCACACTAAATTTTACTGACAGCCCAGGTCTTGGTAATAGTGTATCATCAAGGGCCTGGTTTTTATAATATTGTTTTAGGCTCATGAAGTTAGATGCCTTTTAGAGTTTCAAGGAAAACAGGTGGATCGTGACCAAAATTGGTTGTAAAAGATCACATTGCACTATACAATACCTGGTACTTTGGCCAGACTTTTATAGTTAATTGGGGATAATCAGCTGCTGGCTCATCAGTAGAAACTCCTGTTCTGTTGCTCCTAGAGAGTAGTTTCTGCAGATTTTTAAGTAACACTATGTTGCAGAGGTTTCCAAACCTATTTGGCTGACTGCACCCTTTTCACAAACATATCAATCACTAAGCCAAACATGAGAAAGAGGGAGGAGGAGAGAACGGGGTGGGAATTGGGAAAGGGCTAAATGAGTGATGTGTGGATGTATGCCTCTACAATCTTATTCTCCATTAAGATGCATGACTGCAATATACCAATAAAAAAAGACAATAAAAATCTACTCAGAGCCGGGCATGGTGGTGCACGCTTGTAATCCCCGCGCTTGGGAGGCTGAGACAGGTGGATTGCGCAGGTTCAAAGCCAGCCTCAGCTACTTAGTGAGGCTCTCAGCAACTTAGTGAGACCCTGTTTCCAAATAAAAATATAAAATGGGTCTGAGAGTATAGCCCAGAGGTATAAAGCCTCTGGGTTCCATCCCCAGAACCACCAAAAAAAAAAAAAAAAAGAAATCTACTCAGTGTGTGCCACAGTCGGCAGGATTAAGCCCTTTGGGAACCATAGTTAGGGTATCGTATGTGTGTGTGTGTGTGTGTGTGTGTGTGTGTGTGTGTGTGTGTGTATCTGTCTGTCTGCATGGTACTGGGGATCAAACACAGGCATTCTACCAGTTAGTCCTATTTTACTTTATTTTTTTGAAACAGATTCTTGTTAAATTGCTGAGGCTGGCCTCAAACCTTGATCCATCTGTCTCAGCCTCCCAAGTACTGGGATTAAAGAAGTACACCATCACACCTGGCTGGCTAGGAGATCTTAATTTTTACATATAGGATCCTTGGATGACAGTGATGTTCTACCTGACTCTGCACAAAGGACATGATACAGACCTTCATCTTAATCCATCCAGAATGGCAGAGAGAAGTCAGGCTTCCACTTGTAGCTCTCATATTTGCTATGGAGAAAACCTGAGTTATAGGAATATACTTACACTCATATACATTCATATGTATGCATATGTATATGTGTGTGTGTGGTTCTAGAATACAACAGTGAACGAAACAGACAAAAACACCTACCATTATGAAGTCCTTTTTTCTATAATAGCATGACAGCCTTGAATCCTTAAATCTATATCTATATAATATATTATGAATTTTATATATGTGAATATCAAGTTAATTCCCTAATCTTTAAAATATAAAGTGTACATTATCTCTGGGTTCACTCTAAAGACTAGACCATCATAATTTTTCTGTGTGCTTATGTTGTTATAATCTCTATTAGCATTCTAGTAATAGAAACTCAATTGATGATACAAATGAGATATTTATTTACTTATACAAGTTTTTTATTATTATTTTCCATTTTTGATGGTACTGGGGTTCCTGGAAACCCTTCTACTTCTGATCTACACTCCCAGACCTATTTTATATTTTTATTTGGAAACAGGGTCTCTTAAGCCAGCGCAGCTGGCTTCGAACATGTGCGATCCTCCTGTCTCCTCCTCCCAAGTGAGGGGATTACAAGCGTGCACCACCACTCCTGGTACAAGTTTTTGGAGATATAATTAATGTACAAAAAGTCCAAAAATTTGATATATACAATCTGATGAGTTTGGACATACGTATATACCTGTGAAACTATTATCACGATCACAGTAATAGGCATACATATCACCTCTGTACGTTTTCTGGTGCCTTTTTGGGCACTCTTTATGAACTAGCATTTACTTTGCACTCTGGTGCAAGCTAACTGATTTACAAATTATGACTATTAATTGTACTCACCTTCCTTCCTTCCTTTTTTCTTTCCTTCTGTCCTTCCTTCCCTCCTCCCTTTTTTCCTCCCTCCCTCCCTCCTTTCCTTCTTTTTATTTGAACATCTACAATAACCCAGGTACCACCAAGGCTCTAGAATACACGAGTGAGCAAAGCAGACCAAACCACCTACCGTTATGAAGTCCTCACTTTTGTGGCAGCCCGACTCTGTAAATCATCCAATATAACCCTTGCTCTGGCCCCTTTTCTTCTGTTTCTTTCTGGACCCAAAAGTTCAAATCTCAGGCCCTTCCTGTAAAACCAAACCTCAGTTGCTGGGGTCTTGTACGTGTCTCTCTTCTACCCACCTGGACCTACCACCAGAGGCATTAAGGGTAGGTCCCTGTGCTTGCCATAAGAATGTAGGAGACATGTTCTTGGTGTTTCACTTTGTCACCATGAATCATATTTTCTTTTTTTGTTTGTTTTTGGTACTGGGGTTGGAACCCAGAGGCATTCTACCTCTGAGCACATTCCCCAGCCCTACTTTCTATTCTTTTTTTAAATTTTGAAACTGGGTCTCACTGAGTTACAAAGGGCCTCGCTAAGTAGCTGAGGCTGTCTGCAAATCACAATCCTCAGGTCTCAGTCTCCCGAATGGTGGGATTACAAGCTTGTGCCACCATGCCTGGCTGAATCATTTTCTTGACGGAAGCTAAGAGCCTTTAGTATTTTTAGTCTTTTTCTTCAGCTACATTGTGGATTTAGACTATTTGTGTGCCCAGCCCTGGAGCCCTAAGTAGCACTTATTACAAAGGTACCCTTGATTTTCAACTGAAAATTTTGCAATTAGATTGTTGGAAATTTCTAGCACAATCATAATTAAAGGTAATAATGATGAATTTGAAAATCTTCAACACTCAGAAATGTTTTCAGAAGCAACTAGCAATGACTGCCTTTTCTTTAACCTCTTTTTAGAAAAAATTTTAAATTAATTTACTTTTAATTTTTTTATTGGTGCACTGTAGTCATACATCTTAGATGGCAGAGGCATATATGCACACATCACTCATTTAGCCCTAACCCAATTTCTAACCCATACCCTGTCCCTCCCTCCTTCTCATGTTTGGTTTAGTGATTGACTGATATATTTGTGAATGTTAGTTTTCTATATTTTATTTCCTTTCTTTTCAGGTACTAGAGATTGAACTCAGAAACAATCTACAACTGAGATATACCCTCACGCCCATTTTTTTTTTTTTTAATTTTGAAATAGGGTCTTGCTAAGTTACCGTGCATTGGCCTCGAACTTTAAATCCAGCTGTACTGGGATTGTAGGCATATGCCACCAAGCCTGCTTTATATTGCATTTCATTTCTTTGAAAAATCTGAGCTTCAGGGTACATAAGATTACTTAATTAATTATTTCCCACTAAAATCCTTTATCATTTGACCAGATGAGATAACAAAGTATCTGGAGAAAATTAAAGGTACAAGGGACAGGCAAGTCTTGCTATCCCTTTTATTTTTTTTATTGGTACACTGTATTCATACATCATAATGGTATAAAAAAACTTTTGTAGACATACATGCACACATCGCCCAGTTAGCCCCTACCCAATCCCCACTCCGTTCCTTCCCCATCCCTCCTTCCCATGCTTGACTTAGTGTTTGAAATCTAGTATTAAAGCAATTTATCTAAAATTAACAATGTTTCATTTGTCTGATACCAAGCTTTGGATGACTTAAAGATAACATTTCAATATTTCTTTTTGCTTTCTTTCTTACCAGAGAATATTTTTTTAGGTGAAACCATCACACATTTATTTATTTATTTTTCAGAGAAAATCTATCCTAATATGGAATATGGACTCTAGATACACAAAACAATCTCGATAAAGAACAAAGCTAGAAGATGTATGTTTTCTGATTTCAAATGTTATAAAGCTACAATAATTGAAACAGTGTAGTACTCTTATAAAGGCAGATATATAAACAATTGGAGTTAAATAAAAGCCTAGAGATAAATTCTTCCATATATTGTCAAGTTATTTTTGACAAGGTTTCCACAGACATTTGGTGGAGGAAATAATAATCTTTTAACTAAATATTATTGAAAAATAATAGGGTCCTCTTTTATTCTTCTTCGCTATCCCTTTTAGTTAGACTATTGCATATTCTCTGTTTCTCATTTTAGCCTTAAGAATAATATGTAGTCTGAAACATACAGAGTTATAGAACTTTTGTTAGGGTGCCTTGGAGTCGACATTAGCTTTGGATGAGAGGAGCTGTAATTCTTGTATTGAAGCACTAGACCTGAAGTCAGGTTCTCAGCACTTGCACTTGAGAAAATGTATCCAAAAGAAATAATGCTGGTGGAGATTAAGACTCATCTTTAAATCTATAGAAATACTTCCAGAGGTTGAAATGGAGTGTAGTGTTACATATTTACTCTGAAACTGGACTGTCTAAGTTCAAGTCCTAACTTTGCGATTCACTGAGTGTGTGACCTTGAAGAAATTATTTAAATTCTTTCTGTCTGGGTTTTATCTTTTTCTAAAGGGAGGAATTTTTATCATACTTATTGCAAACAATTTTTGTGCACCTTAATTTAGTTAAGGGTGGTAAATTGCCTAGCACAATGTGTGCTATATATAAACAATGAATAAACATTAGCTGTTATTATTATTATTATTAGGTGGTTTATTACAGCATTGCTCATAATAATGAAGAATAGGAATGATATAAATATCCACTGGTAAGAGACTAATTAAAGAAACAATTATGCCTCCATAGAATGTGAGACCATACATCTCTTAAAGAGGGTGTTTTCAGATACTCCTTAACGACAAGGAAAAAAATATTGTTGATGTTAGTGTTTCATTGCTGTGACCAAAATACATGAAAAGGACAACTTAGAGAAATAAATTTGTTTTGCCTCATGGTTTCAGAGTATTCAGTCCATGGTCGGCTGGCAGTGTTATAGAGGGCTGAGATGAGGTCAAGAGTCATGGTGGAATGGCATGGCAGAGGAAAACTGCTCATGGGAGGGAGAGGAGATGAGGGAGACATGGAAGGAGAGGGATGGGGGAGAAAGGGAGGGAGAGGAGAACTGGGGAGAAGATAAGCCCTTCTAGGGCATACCCCCAGTGACCTGCTTTCTTCAATCAGGTCCTACCTCCCAGCTATCAATGGATTCATCCTCCAATGAGATCGGAGCCCTTAGGATTCAGTCATTGCCTGAATTCCCCACCTCTGGACACTTCAGCACTGGTACCATACTTTCAACACATGCACTTTTGGGGAACATCATATTTTTGTGTGTGTGTGGTACTGGGGTTCCTGGAAGCCCTTCTACCTCCGGGCTACACTCCCAGACCTATTTTTACATTTTCATTTTGGAAACAGGGTCTCCTAAGCCAGCGCACGCGGCTGGCTTCGAACCTGCGCGATCCTCCTGTCTCTGCCTCCCAAGCGCGGGGATTACAAGCGTGCGCCACCACGCCCGGCAGGAACATCATATTTAAGCTGTAACATTGCTCAATGAAGAAAACCAGGTACAGACCTTATGTGTAGGGCAGTTCCGTTGTTAACATATGTTTGGATATGTTCAGAAAAAGGGAACTCAAAGTATACATACTAAGAATTATGCACTGGATCAGAGGTTATTTTTTAAATTCTTTTTGTACTTGGATGCATTTTTTTGGTCATGAACAAGTGTTATATTTTCAACCAGAGAAAAGCATATGTGATTTTTAAAGCAACAATTTAGTTCCAGTAACTTAGTTATTCTGTTTATAAAGTGGGAATAAAAGTGCTATACACATCATACATTATTGTCACTGAATTTTAAACACTTTGCTTCTTCCTCTGCCTGTCCTGCTGGAACCACCTGATAGAGTAAACCCAACAGTCCAGAACACTGTCCTGATTTTTTGCTTCATATTATTTGTTTATCATCCTCTGAAATTAGCTTCCTTATTTTTTTATTTTTTCTTGTTTTTATCTTTTCTCTCTGGAATGAAAACTCCCTATCTGGGAGACTTATCAGTCTTGTTCATAGCTCAGGTGCTTAGAATATTGCCTGGCAGCACAGGCATTTAATAAATAATTGTTGAATGAGTAATGAATATCAATAAGTTTTTAGAAGAGAAACTCCAGAGAAATGTTAATATTCTAAAAAATATTTAAAACATTCTAATATTAACTCCTAGTGCTCCAGAAAAAAATGTTAGTATTGTTGTTAGAGGCAGTGATGTGTTTTCTTCCAAATGACTAGATAGATGAGAAAGATTAGACGTTCTCTCCAGGGCAGTGAAGAGGTAAAAGGCTGTGTCAAGAGCTGGCACTTAGATTAGCCCACCCCAGGCCTGCTTGGGTTCTCAGGGGTTGGCCTTAGTTTTCATGATTAAAATAGTTGCATAATTTAGCTAGTTGTCTAGTTCACTTGTTTAAGCCTCATGGTAGTACCACAAAATTTGTTCCTTTCTTTTCTACAAATTATTCTATAATTTTTGCAAATGAAGTAAATGAGGCATACACAGGTGAAGTAATTTCAAGTTCATATAAGTTCATGGAACTAATAAGACATAGACAAGAATCAAGACCCAGGGGATCTGGCCCCCTGGTTTCCGCTTGTAATCACTACACTTTCAGAATAATGCCAGGAACTCTGAAAATTATCTGTACATGTGGGTTTATGTGGACATTTGTATAGACAGAGACAGGTACTCAGGTAATTGCTAATTCAGAGTTATGAAGAGTTATTCAGTTATATCAAAAGAAAAACAAGAATTGTACAAATTCAAAATGTAAAAAAAGGAGATCAAGGAACCAAATTTACTTTTATGCCATCTTATAAGGCAGCTTTCACATCCATTATCTCTTATTATTGACTGCAAATTTCTTCACTCTAAATATAATATTAGGAATATTTTATGTCCAAAAGATAGTGGTCTATGTATGTAAATGGTACTTCAAAATCCTTAAGACCATTACTCATAGAGTATATAAATTCAAAAAAACTAAGAAATACAAGTGACTTTTAAATATATAAGGAAACGTTTGTGTTTTCTGAGTAAAAATATTAAAACAAATTAATATAACAGTACAATGCCATTTTGTCATACCAATTGCTAAATATTATGAAAAAATAATTCTCCGTTCTGGCAGGGACTAGAGAAACAGTACTCTTATAAGTGTGTGGGAATATAAATTAGGGTGGACTTCACGACAACCAATTTGTCTTATTTCAAGAATCTTAATATTCTTTGCCTAATTTGTTCTTCTTTGAGGAAACAATGAAGGATGTAGAAAGTATTTTTGTTCATGCTTATAATCACTAGAGAAGAAAGGGAGAGAGAGAGAGAGAGGGAGAGGGAGGAAGGGCGAGGGAGAAAGTGCATACATCCTCAACCTACAACACAACTGGGAAGTAATTGAACAAGTAATTACATCCATTTAAGCTATTTTTAATCTGGAGGCTAGCCACCGTGGCATATGCCTGTAATCACAGTATTTGGGACGATCGCAGGTTTAAGGTCAATCTCAGCAACTGAGCAAGAGCCTCACCAACTGAGTGAGAACCTGTTTTGAAATAAAAAATAAGGCTGAGGGTGTAGCTCAGAGTTAGAATGCTCCTGGGTTCAACCTCTAGTACCAAATGTATATATCTTTTAGAATGGTGCTTATGATTAAATGCTATATGAAGAAAAAAGCAGAGGCATAAATACTAAAATCATATTAAAATGCATATGCATGCCTGAAAAGTGTTTGGATGGATTTTCAACAAAGTGGTCATTTTAGTTGCTTCTGACTATGAGATTGAAGGCTTTTATTTTTCTTCTTTGTAATTTTATTGCCTATAGTTTTGAATAATGATAATAAGCATTACTATAAATAAATATATAGCCCAAAAATATAGTGTAAAGACTTGCTGATTTGCCTCAACAAAAGCCTATTTTAATAATAGCTTTGTGACAAACAGTGGAATTCTTGCAAACACAAATTGAGACATCAATTTAATGTTTTTTTTTTAAAAGCCATTATGGAAAAATAGTAAAAAGGTTTATCAAAAAGTTATAAGAGAACTGCCATGTGATCCAACAATCTCAATTCTGGATATATAGTTGGTACTTCATATCCACTGGGTCTGTGTTCTTTTATTCAACCAACTATGAATAAAAAATATTTGCAAAAAGTTGTGTTTGTACGGGCATGTATAGAATTCTTTTCTTGTCATTATTCCTTAAATACTACAATGTAAACATGATTTACAGAACTGGGCGTGGTAGTTCACACTTATAATCCCAGCATTCAGGAGGTGGAAACCGGAGGATCACGGTTTGCAGACAGCCTCAGCTACTTAGCAAGGCCATTTGAAACTCAGTAAGACCCTGCTTCAAAAAATAAAACAGACTAAAAAATAGGTCTGGGCATGTAGCTTGGCAGTAAAATGCCCTTGGGTTACACCCCCAGTACTGCAGTAAATAAATAAAGAAGTAAATATAAAAATAAAATAAAAGAATAAATAAAAATAACTATTTACAGGGCATCTGCTTTACATTGGATATTGGAAGAAATCTAAAGATAATTAAAATCTATAGGAGGATGTACATGGGTTATATGCAAATTTGTGCCATTTACACACAGAACTTGGGGGTCTGTAGATTTTAGTACAAACTGGAGATCACAGAACCAATTTTCTTCCCCTGTACTGAGTGATGAGTGTATATCTAAAGGAAATGGAATTGTGAAGCATTGTCTCTTCATGCTCTTTGCAGTTTTACTTAAAGCAGCCAAGACATGGTAACTACCTAAGAGACCATTTACAGATGAATGAATACAGAAATTATTCTCTTTATATCAAATACATATGAAAATATGTGAATATTATGCAGCCAGAAAAGAAGAAATTTCTGCCATTTGCATCAACTTGGGTAAGCCTTAAGCGCATTATGTTAAGTGAAAATAAATCAGGGAACGACAAGTATTGTATGAACTCCTATGTAGAATCTAAGAGGTCAGCCCCATAGAAACAGTTTAGAGCAGTGGTTGGGCTGGGGTACTAGGGATGTGGGGAAATGCTGATCAAAAAGTAGGGCCTCACTAAGTAGTAGCTGAGGCTGGCCTTGAACCATGATCGTACTGTCTCAGCCTCCCAAATGCTGGAATTAAAACATGTGCCACCATGCCCAGCAACTTTCAGTTTTAAGGTGAGCAAATCTGGGGAATATAATACCCAAGGTAGGTAGGTGATGGATGTGTCAATTTAATCATGATTATCATTACATATTGCTGTGCTTCAGACCCTAGATGCCTCCTAGAAGCCCAAGTATTAGACTTGGTCTGCATTTGGGGTTTAGGGTAGTGGTTGGAGCCTTTGAGAAGTGAAGCATTGTGGGAGGTCACTGTGTCATTGGGGTCACACCATGGAAGGATGTAGTGGAACTCTAGCCCTCTTCTTCCTTCCTTCCTTCCTTCCTTCCTTCCTTCCTTCCTTCCTTCCTTCCTTCCTTCCTTCCTTTACGTCTGGGCCATGGGGTGAGTGACCACACCATGTACTCCCCCCAGGATCTGCTACCCCTTCCCTACCTGTAAAAGCCCAAGACTGTGGGCTGAAATCTTCCAAACTGTGAGCTAAAGTAAACCTTTTCTCTTATTAAGTTGATTATCTCAAATATTTTGTTATAGTGACAGAAACATGACTAACAAACTTGAATAATTATATCAAATTGTGTTGTGTACCTTAAAATGTAGTATCTATCAATAAAATATTTACAGTAATTCCCCCAAAGCCAAAAAATTCCTTAAATAATTCAAGACCTAAAAAAATGACAAGTCAAATTCAAGCATTCCAAATGTACTCAAAATTTTATGCATCATAGAAAAAATAAATGACCACAAGTAAAGACCTTTTAGAGTCTGCAGAGAATTTTTATCCTGCAGTCTTGTTATATACCAGATAGCCACTGTATTGGGAGAACAAAAGATTTTCACTCTATTATTAAATCTCTTTTTCTGCCTCATTGCTTTCTTTTAAAAGCTTCATTGCCTTTATGCTTATAGTTTAAACCACTATTGTTACCTCGGTTCTGCCAAAAATTAATGTGCCATTTATGCACTATTTCTTCTTATGGCCTGCCATCCTTCTTAACTGTGCAGCTCACATGAGCAAGCCTGTGAGCAGATGGCTATCCACCTACACTGGCTTCAGCTCATCACCTCTCTCTTTGCTCTCTGAGTATGAGCCATCAGGTACTGCTCCCTTGATACTGGATTTTCATCCTGTTTTTCTTTCTTAAATCATTTCTTTCTGTCTCTTGTTTTAATAGTTATTAATATATTAAAAATGATTTGGCAGTCAGAACAGGGAGAAAAAGTTTTCCTGATTTTCCCCTGATTGACCTTTGTATCAGTTAGGATGGGTTAGGTTATACTGTGGTAACAAACAACCCCCCCCAAAAAAAAAAATCCTATTGGTATGTTATAAAGGCTTATTCTTGCTTATGACTCATGCCTATTATAGATTAGCAAGTATCACTGCTTTAAATTACTCTTATATCCAGACCCAAGTAAAATTGGAATACTGCTGCTTGAATATTGCTTTGTGTCAGAGGAAAAAAAAAAGCCATAGCCATTAGCAATTAAGTGTTTTGACCTTAAATTGACACTCACCACTTTTCTCATTTCATTGGGAAGAAATAATCCCCCAACATCTCCACCCACTGAGACTTTTGAGGTAGAAATCATGCCCAGAACCATGAATGCCTGACAAGAGGGAGGAGAATTAGAAAACCAAATTGATAACTACCTTCTCTTCATAAAATGAGATGCTTTGGAAGCTTGACACAGTTGTGTGCCCCGGTAGTCCCACCTTCTTGATTGAGGGTCTGAGGCAGGAGGATTCTGTGCTCTAAGAGTTCAAGACCAGCCTGGATAACCAGGCTCTAAAGGAAGAGAAAAGAAAAGAAAAAAAATGAAAAGAAATACTTCTGAGATTCTTAAAGGCTGGTATCTCTTATTTAAACAAACGTGTAAAACTGATTTTTAAATTTTTATTGATTAGTTTTTGTTAGATTTATTATAATTTATTATTATAATTTATTATTTTTATTAGATTTATTAGAATATTTTTACAGTTTTGGGATTATTCACTACTGTTTATATTTTCCATATTTTATTTTATTTATAAGTGGAATATATTGAAAATGGTGTACATTTAGATTGTGCTTCATGCCCTTTCCCCCCCATTTCCCTTCCCCCCTCCCAATAAAGATTATCCAGGTTAACCATGTTATATTTATACTATTACACATATTCAGATGTAGCTCCTCCACTGAACAACCTCAGCTTTCTCCCTCTCCTATGTTTCCATTCAAGCTTTGCTGAGATTTCTTCTCCATCATCTGGAGTCCCTCTGGTATTACCACTACTCCCTAGCTTGGGTATATTAGAGAAAACATATGTCCCTTCTCTTTCTGTGCTTGACTAATCTCACTTAACATAATGTTTTCCAGTTCCTTCCATCTTGAAAATGATATTATTTTATTCTTCTTTATACCTGAATAGAATTCCATTGTGTGTATTTCCCATGATTTTGCAATCCATTCATGTGTTGATGGAGATCTAAGTTGGTTCCATATTTTGGCTATTACAAACTGTGCTGCTATGAACATGGGTATGCATATGTTAATATAGTTCTCTGATTTCAAGCCCTTTGGAAAGATACCCAGGGGTGGTATAGCTGGATCAAATGGTGGATCTATTCCCAGTTTTCTAAGGAATCTCCATACTGATCTTCATAGCAGCTGAACTACTTTGCACTCCCACCAACAGTGTAAAAGAGTTCCTCTTTCCCCACATCCTCACCAGCAAAACAGATTTTAAGTGAATAATCAATATTTTTATCTGTGTCTGTGTGGCAGTGTCCTCAGTGTCTAAAATACAGTGCTAGGTGCTGGAGAAACACAAATGGATATAAAGGAACTTTTGTCTTTAAGCAATGACCAGTCCAGTAGTGGAGGAGACACAGTGCCAAGAAAATCTAAAGCCATGTCTGCCAAGTGCCATAAAAGAGGCCAGTTGCGTGGGAGCACTATGTGTTGCGGAACCCACATAAGATATTCATTCAGGGACTATTGACAATCAAAATATGGTGGCTGGGCACAGTGGCACATGCCTGTAATCCCAGCACTCACGAGGCTGAGACCGAAGGATCACAGGTTCAAGCCCAGCTTCGGAAATGTACCAAGACTCTTAGCAACCTAGCAAGACCCTTTTTTAATCAATCAATCAATCAATCAATCAATAAAAAAGGGCTGGGGTGTGGTTCAGAGGTACAGTGCCCCTGAGTTCAATCTCCAATACCAAAAGGAAAAAGAAAAGGAAAAAAAAAGATGGAGGCATCAAGGCTATAAAAGGACACTTTAGCTCTCTGCACTAGATCCCCCTCTCCTCCTCTATTGATGCTGCATCAACTGGGTGTCCCCTTGAGAAGTAGGTGAATTTGACTCAAAGCCATAATTTCTCATCTAGTGGAGAAGCCAAATCCCACAGAGACTGATGCAGCTTCCCGGGAGGCTGGTGTTCCCCTTGCCACCTTGTGGAACTCAGCTTCCCACGCTGCCTGCCATATTGGGTCCCTCGCACACAATATGGGAGCGATTCGCAGCTCATTTGATTTTCCTCAAAACAAGAAACTCACAGCAAACTCTTTGTTTTTAAAAAAGGCTCCACGGATTCTGGGGGAAGCACGGAGGGAGTAGGAAGAGAGGCCATAGCAACGCAATCGGTTTCCAGGGGGATACTGGACCATCCTGAAACACCCCAGTGCCAACTCGTCCTAGAGTGAGGCTCAACGCCCTTCCCTCCACTTGGTTTCTGTTTCTTCCCATCTTTACTTTCTTTCCTTTCTTATTTGTTTTCGTCAATTAAATTAGGCTAGATTATGTTGTCATAGCACCTCCCATCCCTCATATTTCATTGACATAAAAACAACAGAGAGCCAGGCGTGGTGGCACACGCTTGTAATCCTAGTATTTGGGAGGCAGAGACAGGAGGATAGGCACTCAATAAAATTTATTACATAAATTAATGAATTTTAGTCTTCTCCCCTTGATATTATATATTGGTTATATATATTGGCTATATATATATATTGGTTATTGAAGGTTTCTCTAAGTTTGGGTATCTATGAACTTATAGAAATATTAAAGTGCTTAGAAGACAGTGTAGCACCTATAGGAATTTAATGACCATACCTCGTGAAACTCAAAGCACAAAAGCAAAGCAGTGAGTATAAAATAAAACTCGTCTAAATCTATCTTCAAGATAAATCACTTTGTCATGTCTTCCAGTGAGAGAGACTGTCAACACTCGGCTTATCTCTCTATTTTTTTTTCTTTCTTTTCTCCCTCCCTTCCTTCCTTCCTCCTGCCCTCAATCCACACCTCCCATCCTCACTTTTGTTCTTTGTTGTTATAATTTACTCTCTTCTCATCTTCTTTTTTCCATCCTTTCCTTCCTTTCCCCTTCTTTTCTACCCACCAATCTATTGTCTGTCTATTCTGAAGCTGAGTGTTTCTAACACAGGGAGATAGAATTGTCTCACTCCTCTCATTCACAGAAAACATACTGGAGGGCAGAGCTGCAGCGGAGAGACAGCCTGTGGGACTGTGATGTAGGGTCTAAGTCTAAGCTCTCTTGGCCTCGGCTTTCTCATATGTCAAAGAGGAAAAGACTTTGCTACCCATTCCATGTCTGAATCTGTACGTTTATGAACATTTTAACAATGAAATAGTTTTAAATTTTCTAAGCTTTCATTGTACATTCAGTGAAATGTATACTTGCCTGTAATCACAGCACATGAGAAACTGGGACAGGAGGATCACAGAATAGAGGCCAGCCTCAGCAATTTAAGGAGGTCCTCAGGAACTTAGCAAGACCCTGTTTCAAAATAAAAAAGGGGGAGATGGGGGTGTAGCTTGGAGGTAGAATGATCCTTGGTTCAATCCCCAATATACCTTCCCCCCAAATTCTAAACTTTACTATTTTAAAATACTGCACCAACAAGTAGTTTCAGTAGAATATTACCTTTTGTTCTTTTTTAATGAAATACATAGAAGATGATACAATAATTCATTGATATGAAGTCTATGAGGCCCCCATGAGCTAGGACTTTGTGCAGTGTCTCAAATGTATCTATTCAGGAGGGAAATTATGTTGTTATAAATACTGGCCTTATCATTACTGCTTTCAGTTTCAAGAGCCCAGAAAACTTTTCAGCAAGTGGGTGGGAGAAAGAGCCGTTGGTAATTTGTCATATCTAAAGGGCTCGTTATAAAAAAGAGATTAGACTTTCCAGGTCATATGTGAAATAGCTTTAGCAATGGAGATGATGCTGGCTATGAGAAAGAAATAGAGTGAAATTGCCAGTGAGAACCTTTCCATAGCAAATGATGGTGAATAAAAGTAGCTGGCACTGCAGAACTAACATGCTTCAGCTAAAAACCCAGCCCCTATCACATTTGCCTCCATGTGCATGAAAGAAAGACTACAACAGATGAAGAGAACAGATGTACAAGCAGGTCAACAGAAAGGTCAGCATGGAGAAAGAAAACAAATGCCCAACCAGTGTGCAAAAAAAGTGATCTTTTCCTCCTCCAATATGAACATATGAGGAGAGTCCACTCTGTCACTAGAACATGCTGCTAATTATGTGACCCAAGACATCTCTAAATCCACTTTACAGATATCTTTATAAAGCATTTTTCTAATATATCCAAGGTATAAAACATACAAGTTGTATTGTCTCTTTGGATGTTTCTATCAGGCATCCAGAGAACATGTGACGATCTTCCATGGGCTTGTGACTATGAAGAATCCATCAATAGCTTCCAAACTTTTTTGAGCCTATGGTCTTCATTATATATATTTGAAATTCTAAGACTATATTGGACATAGTATAAAATTTATAAAACAGAAAAATAGGAGATGGAGATAAAACCAAATAGAAGTAGAAATTTTCAAATTTTCAAAACTTTGCTCAACAGCACGATGAAATATCTTGCCGACCACTAAAGCACCAGCCCCTCACTTTGAAAATCACTGAAATAGAATTTGGATGAAAAAGGATGTTCATATCCACATGCATATGTTTCTGAAATGGTACAAAGTCTAAGTTAATTTCTTGGGCTCATCACTAGTTACAACCTCACATTTACATTGACATTTGTGATAATCACATCCATTACTTTATGAAGTTAGTCTTCAAGACAGAATAATGAAGGGATCATTGACTGAACTGCAGTCAATAGGCTATTAAAATTTCCCTTAATACAGCAATATTGGAGAGTCCCAACTTGTTTGAAAACTTACTTTTGCTGAATAACTATGAAAAATGGATATGCATAATAATGGAGACATTGAAATTATTATTGTCTGATAATTGGGAAGAAAAGCCATTGAAAATGCATAAAACAAACAAGAAAACAATTTCCAAGGTTGAATTATTTCAGAATTTGGCTAATATCATGTGATATATTTTTGAGGTATGAATATGCCTTTGTTTTTTTTTAATTTTTATTTTTAAATTTTTTATTGGTGCACTGTATTCATACATCATAGTGGGATACAAACTTTTGTAGACATACATGCACACATCGCCCAGTCAGGCCCCACCGGATCCCCACCCCGTTCCCTCCCCATCCCTCCTTCCCATGCTTGGCTTAGTGGTTGACATCTAGTATTATAGCAATTTATCCAAAATTAAAAATGATAATCTCACATAACAGTTTCATTTGTCTGATACCAAGCTCTTGATAACTTAAAGATAAATATATGATAGTTTCACCTAAAAAAAATGAATATGCCTTTGAATACCGTCAATATTTATTTCATGTTTGCTATATGCTAGATACACTGGTTGTTTTCTTTTAGATTTTATTTAGTCTTCTTACCCTGTGTACTTCTAATCTCTTCTTTCAGAAATTATTTATATTTAGGAGATATTGTTAAATAAGTTAAAGGAGAAGGATATATTACCACTTAACAAAATCATGGTGTATGATAGAGGTCAGAAACTGGTTGTGGTGTGGCCAGGTTGGGCTGAGCAGGGCTTTCCTTACCAGTGGCGTGTGTAGAATACGCTGCCAACCTCTTGTCGTATGCTCTCCACTTCTCTAGCATATATATTTCTTCCTATTCATGCAATATTATTGGTTAAAGCAACTACCAGGTATCTAACTGTTTAACATTGCATTTTCATGGTTTTTAAAAAAATTATATATATATATATATATATATATATATATATATATATATATATATATTTTTTTTACCTTTTGAGAGTAGCATTCTGTTTCAAATGCTCTTTTTGTTTTTCTGACAGTATTGTTGATTGGGTCAAACCATTTGAGCTGTGATTTGGTGGGTTTTAGATTTTTTTAAAGGTCATTCTCTGTGCTATCTTCAAAACCTTGGGTTTGGCCCTTTAATTCCTTTGACATTCAGATGTTTAAAAGCTATTTATCTTGGTTTATACAAGTTTTCTTTCTCTTCTTTTTGTAATGAAAAAGATGTTCTATTTGCCTTGCAGTCCGAAAGCAAACTGACACCCCCCATCCCAGTTTATCTGCCCCTCTTTTCTTTTTTTACTTTTTTTTTTTTAAAAGAAGTTTATTAGAAAGACAGAAATACAGAAAATAGAAATATAGCCCCATGCCAGAGTGGCATGGAGGGGTGACTTGAATGAATACACCTTATCTGCCCCTCTTTTCTTTCTTTCTTTCTTTCTTTCTTTCTTTCTTTCTTTCTTTCTTTCTTTCTTTCTTTCTTTCTTTCTTTCTTTTTTTTGGTGGTACTGGGGTTCCTGGAAGCCCTTCTACCTCTGGGCTACACTCCCAGACCTATTTTTACATTTTTATTTGGAAACAGGGTCTCCTAAGTCAGCGTGAGCAGCTGGCTTCGAACCTACGCGATCCTCCTGTCTCTGCCTCCCAAGCGCGGGGATTACAAGCATGCGCCACCACGCCCGGCTCTGCCCCACAATTTTTTTTTCTGGGCAGCAGAAGGCATCTGAGTGAAGTGACTGCCCCACCTTACTGCATCCCCTACCTAGGGCCATGAAGAACGCTGGACAGTCTTACAGCATCCGAGAACAGTTTTGGGTCTCCCAAGAACAAAGACATTAGCAATAAGGGCATGGCTGATTGGGTGAGGCCTGGATAGGGTAAGGGTAGGATTTCTCTCCCGTTCTTTCATTTAGCCAGTTATGGGGTCACATCCAATCACAACTTCTCTTGTCCCCATCCCTCTCCTTCCCAAAAGTCTACAGCTGAGAAACTGTCACCTCTCAGCCAAAGTGAGGGTGTTCCGAAGACTCCACTGGCAGACCACTAAATGACAGCCTGGTCCCGGGCTCCTGTTGGTTAACTACTGGGTCTCTGTCCCCCAGCACATGCTCCTTCCCTGGGCCCGGTGGCTTAGGGGTATACAGGGCAGCCGGGAAGCAGTGCTCAATCTCTCCTTATCTAGCTCAGGGGTTACTGGTCTGTGGCTGGCGCCATGAGTGGCCCCAATGGCTGTCCTCAGTGGCACAGTAAGTTCCCACTACAGGAAGCTCTTCTTCCTCTCCCTCTCCCTCCCTCACTTCTCTCTTCTCTGTGCTTCAGGCCTGAGCACATCCCCCAGTAGTACTCAGGGCAGGAGACTAGACTCCAGCCCAGGAGCCTTCCCCTCTTCACAGGCCTGCCCTGGGGAGGTGGACCAAAGACCCAGGACTTTCTTAGTATCCTCCCCAACCCATTTGTCTTCATGTTAGGAAAGAAGTGTCAATACTCTCCAGCATTTGAGCTTTCAAGTGTTGGGGCAAGAGGGATGGTATTAATCCCTCACAGCTCTGGCCTTAGACCTGTGGCTCCCCAGAGCCTAGAGACTTCCTCTTTATGACAGCTGTGTAGAGGGGGTCCTCAAAGGGAAGCACACTCAGATGTTACCCAACCCTGCCAGCCATCTGTAGGGCAGTGACAGGGCCCTGGCCCTCCTCTGAGGTGTATACTTGAGAAGAGTGCTCCAGAAGGGAAAGGAGACTCAGCGGTCCCCCACAGTTGTGCTGAGATCCCAGCAAGTAGGCGGAGGAGGGAACTTCTAGAAGAGCCCTGCCCCTGTTCACAGCCATTCTGAGAGGAGGTGGGAGCCCACAGCTTTTAAAGGGAGGCCCAGTGCTCTCAGCACACATAGCATCAGGTCAAATCACTGTAAGAAAAAAAAAATGTGACTGAAGTTTGGAGTCACTTTTTGGGGAAGCGGGATACACTACCACCCACCCCATGTGTGACTTCTCAATTTCCCACTGCAAGTACCATTTTTTTTTTTTTTTGGTGGTACTGGGGTTCCTGGAGGCCCTTCTACCTCCGGGCTACACTTCCAGACCTGTTTTATATTTTTGAAACAGGGTCTCTTACAGCCAGCGTGGCTGGCTTCGAACCTGCGGGATTCTCCTGTCTCTACCTCCCAAGCGCGGGGATTACAAGTGTGCGCCACCACACCCGGCTGCAAGTATCATTTTTTAAATAGGAATTTTCAACCCCTGGTGCTTGTCTCATGTCTACTCAAAGTGGTTCGAGAATCTGTTACTGTTTTAAAGTGCATGCATGTTAAGATGAATCTCCAACCGAGAAAAAAATAAAAATCGAGCTTTGTGTAAAAAAAAAAAAAGAAAAAAAAAGAAAGAAAGAAAATAGTGATAGAGGGAGCCGCCTCTCCAGTTGACAGTTGATGCTTGGATCACAGCAGTTGCTCTGGACAGATCCATGAAACAAATACCCATAATTTAGTGTTAGATATCGGTGTGAGCATAATGTCATCTACATTCTCTTTAGTTATTGTTACAAAAGAAGAGCATCAGATAAATGTCAGCTATGAATACATGTAAATATCAAATCAATTAATCCACATTTCCACCTAGTATGTCACTCTAGCACAGTATAATTTTAGGCTGTTTTCATGCGTACGCGGTCTTGTATTTAAATGATACTGATTATTCCAACCCATGAACATGGGATATCTTCCTCTGTGTGTGTGTGTGTGTGTGTGTGTGTGTGTGTGTGTGTGTTCACATTATTTTTTTTATTGGTGTTTATGGTTTTCATTGTAAAGATCTTTCATTTCTTTGGTTCAATTTACTCTGGAAGTTGATTTGTTTGCACTGTGTTTGAGAGATAGCATTGCTTTTCTTGTCAAGATGTAACATAAAGTTCTGAAAACACTTGAGCATCCATCTCTGTTTCCATTTATCTATCTTTGTAACTTCCAGGTAGCCTCAGCTACTGAGGTGTGTGTGTGTGTTTGTGTGTGTGTGTGTGTGTGTGTGTGTGTGTGTGTGTGGTGTGGTGTGGTGGGGTTTTACATTTGTATTGTATGGATTTAAATATTCCTGAATTAGACTGTCAAAAATTCTGTCTTTTATATTAAAAATTTAAGAAATTACTATTTGTTTTTTTTGTGAAGATTTAAAGAAGTTTATTAAAAGATAGAAATACAGAGGATAGATATAGCTCCATACCAGACTGGCATGGAGGGATGACTCGAATTAATACACCCAAGAAATTACTATTTGAATTCATCACTTTTATTGTCTTTTGCCTTCAGATTATTTTCTTTATATTCTTATTTTTATACTATTATTAAATTCTTTTTCTACACTTTAAGTGGACTCTGTAAACTATATCTTTTTCTAATAATGGAAGCACTTATAATTTTCATCTGTCCTTTAGGAACATCTTTCAGTGTTCTTTTATATATACAAAGACATGGATATTGATTATAAAACTATGAATGTATAGGTGGAGAAAGTTAGATATTTTGTATAGCTGTGCTTTCCACCTAGGTTTAGCATTCATTTTCATCTAAATAGATAGTAATTTTAATTTTTCTTCTGTTTCCTTGGAATTTGGTTGGAGAGGAGTTTTAAATATTTTAGGTAAGAGGTTTTATTTTGTTCACATTGCTGTTACTGAGTGACAGTTGTTTGTATTGTAAAAAATGTGGCTTTTACATTTTAGGCTCCTTGTAATATTTTTCTTTGTATATTAATTTTTATGAGTACTCAGGGAAACATTTTATAGCCACTTATAAATAAGTCAAGTTTGATTTATAATTTAAGACCTACTGTATATCATTCAAGTCTTCTAAGTGTATATTTGGCTATTGTTAACTAAGAAAAGGACATGAAATTTCTTATAATTCTGTCAAGTTAAACTCAAAAGACTAGTAAATTATGCTAAATATATTTTAGTGCTTATTATTTGGAGCATAAATGCTTGTCACTTTTTAGCTTTATTGTACATTATCTATTTTATTAATATAAATTTATTCTCTTTGTCCAATGAATACATTTTTCTTTACTGCTACTTATACTTTGCTTTTCTCAAAGTTTTTTAGTGTTCATAGTTTAAAAGCAAAACTGTCCAGTAATTTTCTGCTGTAGTCTTCCTTACCTCTCATTTTCTAGCTTCAGAACAGGTAATTTGATTTATTTTGCCTATTTCATCAGAAATTTACCTACATTAAAAAAAAAACAAACCTTATACTGGTACTACCCTCCCTTATTTATCCCGTGTTTTCATTTCTTTCTTCCTTTGTGACTTTATCTATTGATTTCTTTGTCAGTTAAATTTTAATTCATCTTATGTAACTGAAAAAGAACAACATAACAGTGACTTAAAAATAGTTTTTTCTTTTACTTCCTTTTATGCATACATGTCTGGGGGAACATGACCAATGGGTTGTCTGGTGGCTATTTGGAATTATCAGGTAGCTTGGTTTCTAGTCTATAAAAAGCATTCACATTCTGGTCATTTATTATTCAGGATGGCTATGCTAAAGCTCTACCTGTCACATCCAATGGCCAGTCTACATGAAGAAAAAAAGATGGGCATGTAGAAAGAGAGGCCTCTCTAGCTGAGTTAAATCTTCTTAGAGCCTCTTTGTTGCAGTCCTATACTTACAAGTTTCTACTTCTATGTCCTTAACCAGAATTTTGTCACCTAGTCATTACTAGTTATGGAGCAAGCTGAGAGAGACCTAAGTCTTATTCTGGCAATAATCTCAATTAAAAGTCAATATTTGGATCCTAAGAACCAAAGGAAGAATGCAGATGGAGGCAGTGGCTCTATAAGATGATAATGAATTGTCTTCACTTTTCCTACTCTTGCCACACACGTTCACTTTTCTGTACTTCCAAATATGGTTCTATCTCATTTAAAAAGCTTAGTAACAGGCCAGGCGTGGTGGTTCACGCTTGTAATCCCCGCGCTTGGGAGGCAGAGACAGGAGGATCGCGCCGGTTTGTAGCCAGCCTCTCTGGCTTAAGAGACCCTGTTTCCAAATTTAAAAAAATATGTAAAAATGGGTCTGGGAGTGTAGCCCAGAGGTAGAAGGGCTTTCAGGAACCCCAGTACCATGAAAAATAAAAATAAAAAAATAAATAAAAAGCTTAGTAACTGCCGGGCGTGGTGGTTCACGCTTGTAATCCCCGCGCTTGGGAGGCAGAGATAGGAGGATCGCGCAGGTTTGTAGCCAGCCTCTCTGGCTTAAGAGACCCTGTTTCCAAATTTAAAAAAATATATAAAAATGGGTCTGGGAGTGTAGCCCAGAGGTAGAAGGGCTTTCAGGAACCCCAGTACCATGAAAAATAAAAATAAATAAATAAATAAAAAGCTTAGTAACTGCCGGGCATGGTGGCGCATGCTTGTAATCCCCGCACTTGGGAGGCTGAGACAGGAGGATCGCGCAGGTTCAAAGGCAGCCTCAGCTACTTAGTGAGGCTCTCAGCAACTTAGTGAGACCTTGTTTCTAAATAAAATATAAAATAGGTCTGGGAGTATAGCCCGGAGGTAGAAAGCCTCTGGGTTCCACCCCCAGTACCACACACACAGAGAAATAAATAAATAAAAAGCTTAGTAACAAGTGCATATGCTGTCATTATTGTCATCGTTACCTTCTTCTTTTAATATTGCTCACATCTAAGTCATGAAGAACATAGTCACTGTTTCTCACTGCTATGACCCAAAAACCAGATGATAACAACTTAGAGGAAGATTTATTAGCTCAAGTTCTGGAGATTTCAGGGTTCAATCCCTGTTAGGTCAGGGGATGTCTGTGGAGGTCAGGGTGTGGCATGGGGAGAAAAGAAAATAGGCAAGAGCCCTGATTGCACATCACAGAAGCAGGAAGCAAGAGAAAGAGGAAGAGGAACCGTATATAATCTCCAAGGCCACACACCCGGGACCCTTCCTCCTCAACCAAGCCCTGCCTTCAGCGTGGCTGCCTTATGTCCGTGAGGTCTAGGGGGATATTATAAATTTAAATCATAATCGTCACCTTTCTTTTTTGGGGATATTTTTTTGATTCCCCAGATGTGACAGATGAACTATTTTTTATGTTCATTCCAACCCCCTTTATGTGACTCTCTGAGGGAGACTACAGAAATGAAAACAAGTTTCACAAATCTTCTTGAAGCCAGACATGGCTTCATGACACAGTTCTGGAAGAACCAAATGTCTCTTCTTTCTTTCCCTATCTCCTCCCATGATTAGTGAAGCAGAAATAGCCTTTTTTTTTAACCAGAAATTATATACCAAGAGAAGCTCCAAGATGTTGGCCCTATTAACATGGGCAATCGCCACCTACCTACACCTTTCTTGTTTGAGTTAATCTGTTTTTTGAAAATCTTATGTCATGGCCAAATACTATTACTAATTAATATACTTGGAGTTGAGACAGTGCATTGGTCAGCTGTCACTAAAAAAAAAAAATCCCTGAGAAAAACAACTTAGAATAGAAAAGATTTATTTAGTGCATGGTTTCAGTCGAGGGTGGGCTGGCTCCATTGCTTTGAGCCTGAGGCCAGGCAGAATATCATGGTGGGAAGTATGGTGAAGGAAAGATGTTCAGCTCACAGTAACTGAGAAACAAAGAGAGAACAAGAAAGGGCTGGGTATAAAAACTGACTCTTCCAGGGCATGAGCCCAGTGACCTCTGTTCTCCAGGGAGGCTCCACCTTCCACAGTATCCATCACCTCCCAATGATACCATCAACTTATGACTCGATCAATAGAATAATCTACTGATGAAGTGAGAGCCCATGTGTTCTAATCATGTTCCAAGTTTCAGCTCTGTGTACTGCTGCACTGGGGACCAAACCTTCAACCCATGAGCCTTTCAGGGATATTTCAGATCCAAACCACAGCAAGTCATCTCATTTTTAAATTTCATGAATGTTCTATTAAGTTGTCAATGATTCTGGTTTTCAATACAAAAACTGGTGGACTTTTGTCAGTGAAATGCTTCTCAGATTTTGGATATTGTTTGACAGTAAATCTTAATTTCAGGTTTTGAAAGATTTACTTCCCTTCATTGCTATTTTACTATAAATTTATGAAAATATAAATTATATATCTATGTTTCTATATTTTGTATAAGGAAATATAATCTAGTTACCATTTAAAATTCAAGTATGTTTTAATAATTCTTTTTTATTCCAATGCTTGGGATTAAACCTAGGGAACTGTGCATCCTAGGCAAGTGCTCTACCACTAAGGTACACCCCCAGCCAAAGGTTGTCTGAGTAAGTAGATGATTTTTGTCTTTTATCCAACCTATGCTTCTAAAATTAGCTCTTGAAATATAAATCTATTGGTGATTTTACTGAATCAATATTTTAAAAATGCTTTAAGATGATCTGAAATTTTTTCCATTTTTAATAACTGGCAAGCAAAAGTAGATTTTAACTAAGTAGAGAGTAGTTGTAGTGGATAGATCCCTGTAGAATTATTAGTATTCCTATAGCAATAATGGTGGTTTAGCAAGCAAAAAACATGGGAAGGGGTGTGCTCTTGTGTGTTGAGAAATTTTTGCAACCTTAGTACACAAAGACACATCCTATTTTGCTTTTTATCTTCCATCTATTGACAATCTCTTGTATTTGGTACTTGATGAGAAGGAATAGAGTTTGATCCAAAAGTCTTCACTCAGACTTCCTATTTTTAGTTAAGGATGCTTTCAGATTTTTCAGCCAGAAGACTAAAAATGTAGCTGACTCCATTTCCCTTTTTAAGCTCCCCAACTTCGAATAGTTAACATTTAATGGAGCAAATTGGGCAAAGAAATCTCTTACGTGATTGGCCAGCTCAGTGGTTCTCAATGGACCAATAACATCATCTGAGAGCTTTTTATGAATGCAGTTTCTCAGCTACTGAATCACACATTCTGAATGATAAATTGAGGGGGTTTGTCCAGCTACCTGTGTTTTAAATTGTTATTATATTTTCATTTTTTTTGGTGTTGGGGATTGAACCCAAGGACATTCTACCTCTGAGCTACACCCTTAGCCCTTTTTAATTTTTGAAACTGGGTCTTGCTAAGTTGCTGGGAGTCTCACCTAAATTTCTGAGGCTGGTCTTAAACCTGCAATCTTCCTGTCTCAGCCTCCCAAGTACTGGAATTACAGGAATGCACTATCATCATACCTGGTGCCACTTATGTTTTAACAAGCTATCCAGGTAATTATGATAATAAAGAAAAAGAAGTTCTTATTATCCCAGAAGTGTTAAAAAATTTTAACTGGAAATTAAGAAAAAATATAAAAATAGAGTTTTTTTTTATTATTCAGTAAAGACAGCTAGTGTGGCCATAAAAACTCATTGAGAAAATAGCATTAGCTGCCCCATGTGAATAAAGATGTATGATGCTGTTGCTCAGTCATTTATTTCTTAGTAATCATTTTATTTGCTCATTTAATATTGATTATTGCCTTTCAGGCTTCAAATTATTTTTTGAGGAGATGTTCAAGGGTATTGAAGACCTAGAAACAATCCTCAAAGAATTTATGTTCTGTAGGGGAGAAACAGAAAAGGATAGGGAGGGAGAAACTAAACAAAATCAAGCAAGCATTGTGAAGGGCTTTAGAGACACACAGGAAAGAGCAAAAATAAAAGACAAAGCCTCATTTAATTGAAATGTAGGCACAGAGGTTGACACTGAGACCTCAATGACACTTCCCATTCAGATATCGCTTTGCAAGAGAAACAGGAAACGCACATGGGGTCATCATGCACACTAGTGGAGATGACACTGTGCCTCTCTGTAGTAATAATTTGTGCTACAGCAAGGCTGCAGTGAACAAACACACAAACACAAAAATAATTACGGTACTTAGTGACGGTCTTTTCATCTTCTTAGGTGATTTTACTAAGGGAAACAACCAAATGATACAAGAAATACAAGAGTAAGATGAAGAAACTCGGGTGATGCTAGACACAAGACAGAAGGGCAGAGCCAGTACATCTTGGTGGACCCTATGAAATCTTCTCAGGAGAGACTTCGAGATGCTATTTCAACCTGATCAAATGCGCTCACTCTATCCTAATTGTTAGGAGAGAGAATTGAAGGAGGAGGAGAAAATCAACTCTCACTATTGTTCCAGAGATGTTTTTTCTTTTCTTTTCTTTTCTTTTTTTTTTTTTTTTTTAGCCAGGAAAGAATTCAATCTCTGAATATCTAGCTGGGGCTTCAGAGAGAACTGCCTACAAAG
Source organism: Muscardinus avellanarius (assembly GCF_963383645.1). Lineage (NCBI taxonomy): Eukaryota > Metazoa > Chordata > Mammalia > Rodentia > Gliridae > Muscardinus > Muscardinus avellanarius. The sequence continues at coordinate 19,888,773 of NC_137804.1, read as the reverse complement.
TGCTCTGTCTCTTTAATTTAAAAGCATGAAATAACCTCATTTCAAAGTGGAAAGTCTTACAATTTCCCCTCTCTCTGCGCACACAGCCTGGATTTTGAATCGGGCTTAGGATGGAGTAAGAAGAGTCTATGTGCTGTGACCAAATTTCTGTTATCAGAAAGCGTAATCATTCTTTGCAGAATTCATGGCAAGTACTCTCTGACCCATCCAAAATAGATCTTGAAGGACATCTGAGTGTTTAGAATAGTTTCTGTAGGGAAACAAAAGAAATTCATAGAAAATCCATTTTCACCTAATGTCAAGGAGTCTGGGTATAATCAAATCAGCTTGTTCACCGAAGGATTGTTCTTAGAGAAAGGCTTGATGTGGCAAGATTGCAGGGTGGGATCTTAAAAGGTCTTTCTGCTTTCATTCTTCTTTTTTTCGTTGCTGTTCCTTGTGTCCTGCACTTGCAGCAAAATAATTTGCATTGACTTTGTTTATGGGATAGTGGCAAAGGGCAAGGACGTCTTTGGTCTTTGGCAGGTTTCAATAACCGTCGGCTCTCTGGATAACTTTGATGTCTGCTTTCCAAAAGTAAGTCCATGCAATTCAGAATTGAACCTCTTTATGTAGCATGCAATAGTGCTGTGCCTGAGAGTTACCTCCTATAAAGTAAATAAAGCCATATTGATTTCTCCTGGGCCACAGAATCTATTTTGTAGAAATTTCTCTCATCTAGTCAAATCCCTGCATAGATTTTCTGGGTAACTGCTTTTCTGCATGGCTCAGAGTGGAGCTAGCTGATTAGAAATATGGGTGGTTACCCTGTAGATATATCCCAACATTAAATTTAATATTTATATTGTTCAGCAATATATTAAAAATTAGAAAATTTAAAAATCTGCCTTTCAGACCATTTTTACTATTTCTTTTAAGGTAAAAACTTTTAGGCTCTTAAGGTTATGAGAATATAGAAGAAGGTAAAAATACAGGTGTCTGAATTACCAATTAATATTATAGATAGTAAAATTTCCAACGAGAGCCCCAGGCTGACAATAACATCTATTAAAGTTATCCTAATCATTTGTTCCTATCTAGGGTCACAGAGTAAGCAGACACTATCACAAGAACCACAGTATCAAAGGAGCCAAGCCAGGCCCAGTGGTTCACATCTGTAATCCCAGTACTTAGGAGGTTGATACAGAGGAATCACAAGGTTTGAGGCCATACACTGTAATTTGGAGATACCCTGTTTTAAAATTAAAATATAGAAATTTTGGCTATATAGCTCAGTGGCAGAGCACTCCTAATTTGAATCCCTAGTACCACGAGAGAGAGAGAGAGAGAGAGAGAGAGAGAGAGAGAGAGAGAGAGAGAGAGATTCTTAAGATATTTATGCTCATCTGTTTCTGTATTTATTAATTTCCCTAACATTTGACTACTATTTATTGATGGATTATGATAAATCAGATATTGTGTGAAATAAAGATAGAAATAAGACATAGCCCCTACTGTGAAGGATCTCAGAATCTGGTACAAAAGCTATTGTGTAGATGCTGATGTTTATATAACAGAGGCCAGACTACGATAGATAAATGGATAGATAAACAGATGATCGATGAGTGCTAGACAAAAGTATCTATCTACCTAGACTATATGTGTATATATACATATATATGATAGATGTTATATATATGAGAGTATATATATGATAGAGAATATAGATACAGTATATCTATATATATATGATAGAGTATATCTATATATAGTAGAGTATGTATGACAGAGCATATCTATCTAGAATATATATACATGTATATATATATATATATATATATATATATATATATATATATGATCTTGGTAGATAAATAGGTGGATATATGGATAGATGGGCATTTAGAAAGAAAGAAAGAAAGATAGATAGATAGATAGATAGATAGATTGGCAAGTAGTGAGTTAGATGTTTTCAATCTCTCATAGAGTAAAAGCTAAAATATTTAAAGCCCACATAGCCTAGATTTCTGCTAACCCTGACACTATATTTTCCCATCCTCTCTCTTAAGATATTTCAAAATGCCAGGTTTCAATGTGTAGAGGACCAAGGAAGATAACTGGATTCTTAATTAAGAGATTGGGCTTTATCCAATAGTTGTATAAGTTTGCTACAGCTAGGACATTAGGACAATGTCATTATTTGCCATACATCTGCAAATCCGTGGCGAGTAGCTGGCTAACTCTGGAAGTGCTCAGCAGGATGGTTATGGCTGTCTTTGTCTGGCACACTCATGTATCTGGAGTTGGTTTGGGTCTATAGCTAACTTTAACACTAGTCACCTTGAGTTGGTTTTGATTCACTTTTTATTTCTCTTCTGAGACCAGAAGAATGAAGCCTGAACATTTTATTCTCAGATCCATAGGAAGTAAGACCACCTGCGTCAGCAATTTTCAGTCCTCCACCTACATCATGTGTGCTAGCATTCCAAAGCCCAAAGCAAATTCCATGCATACACCTCAAAGTAAAGGGCAGAGAAGTCAACTAATCTTCCTACAGAAAGAAGAGTAAGATTTCAATTGAATTCACCACCAAGGATGATGTTACCTTATGGTTTTGTGGACTTTTGTGTTCCTGTGCACATTATTCTCTAACATTCAGTATGTTCTAGTATTGAGTATATTATTTGGAGCCAGAGTTGAATCACAATTTTAAAAAGTGAACTATTAGCCGGGCGTGGTGGCGCACGCTTGTAATCCCCGCGCTTGGGAGGCGGAGACAGGAGGATCGCGCAGGTTCGAAGCCAGCCGTGCTGGTGTAAGAGACCCTGTTTCAAAAATATAAAATAGGTCTGGGAGTGTAGCCCAGAGGAAGAAGGGCTTCCAGGAACCCCAGTACCACCAAAAAAAATAAATAAATAAAAAAATAAAAAGTGAACTATTATGCAGTCTCTTAATGAAAGAAATAACTTTTGTTAGTATGCATATGATTAAATGTGAATGTTCTGATCACAATATACCCAGTAAGTAGGTCAATAACTTGTGCTGTTCAGAGATAGTTTGTCTTATAGACAATTTATTTCCCAGCTTTTATCCTAGAAACAACTAAGTGCTCCCTTTGCTCCCATCCAATTTCCCCTCTGTAAGAATTTAATTTATAAGACTGCTGACTTTAATTACAGATGGAAGCATGAAACTGTTCTATCAAAATGTAATTGACTGTCATAATAGTATAGCTTTGAGATTTTCTTAGTTTCCTCTCCCATCTAAAAAGAGTAGGCTCTGGAGATTAGAGTTAATGATGCTGGTGGTGTACTGATTGCCAGATTATTTGTTTTCTTTCTTCTGCCATTTGGGACTAGCCTGATTATTTGAAAGACACCTGCAATTCTTTAGCAAATATTTAATTCCAATCAGGGAAAGCTGTTATCACATATGTGGGTACTATTATATTACCATGTTTTCCCAAAGATGACAGTATGACAATATGTGTGTGTGTGTGTGTACGTGCGTGTGTGCGTGCGTGTGTGTGTGTGTGTGTGTTTAGGAGGAGCTGTAGCAGGGGACAGTTTTAATATTTGGCAAATGTCTGGGAGTTAGAACATTCATCACTATCACATCACTGAACAGAATTTGAAGGTTTTGCATCATAGAAAAAACAAAGTTGCATTTTCAACTTCCAATAGGGCTGAAGGTTAGTTATATTCTTTGAGGCCATTTGCTTATAAGTTTGTCTGCCAACATATCTTCAGTAAGTGCACGTTATATCCTAGATAGCTACACTGTTTGCTACAGTCGCCAGCAGCTTCTATGAGTTTAAATGGAGCTCATTATTGATGAGTGAATCTTTTTATATTATGATTTTTGATTTCTGTTGCTCTTACCTCAATTAGATTTTTACCATCCTCACAGCATCTGGGCAGGGCCCTGTGCCTCCTGACTTTGCTTCTCGTGCTACAATGGAATTGACCTGCTTGCTCATCTTCTCTCAATATCTTGTTGCTGTAGTAATATAGTCATTTTTCACTTCAGCATCTGCTTTAATCCTTCACTTTGCCAATTTTCTGCAAATGATTGGTCATTTCCTCCCTGTTTTTATTTGATGTGTAGAATAAAGGTAATTAAATGGCAAAATAAGTCAATATAGGCATGCACGACCTGACATAGCTACCTAACGATGGGAAAAATAAAGCAAGCATATTTTCTTAGCTTAACATTTTTGTTCAAACAATGTTTAGAATAATATTTTTATTAATATAATTTGATAAATAGCTGGCATATGCTTGATTCATTTGCTAGAATAAACAGATTTGTACTTAACCCCCGGATAGCCCCATCTAAACTACGGTAAATTTATGGCACATTTCTTAAAGATTTTTCACTAGACAGTCTGGTGTGGATTTTATTTGAGATGAAACCAGGTACATTCTGAACATCTGATCACTTTATACCTCTGACATTTTACATAATGACTCTGTAAAGACATGGTCTGACACATTCTCATTAGCAAGTTATATAGGTTGCTTATTTAACTAGTGGAAATTACTTCTGAATGAACTCTGCAAGGCCCAGTAAGTGACTACGTGAGAATGAGTTAATCAGCTGTCTTTGTTAAATGTTTTTCCAAGTATGGGAGACCTTGGCAGGTAATTTGGCTTTTACTGATTTGCAGCTGCAGTCCTCATTGCTATATGTGATTGATATGTCTGACTGGACAGATTTGCAGCCTAATGCAAATGGCTGATGAATGGTTTTAAAGATGCTGCATTATTGATAGCTTCAGAAGTACCCCTGGAAGTGGATCTAAGGGGCTCATTTTCCAACCTGCAGCTCCATGTCATGGTAGCTTTCTCCAGGTAAAATTTCTTTGTGGGGAGTTTTGAGTTATGCCTCATATTGGGTGTAGTGAAAAATAGAACAAATTATACTACGAATATTCTCTAGAAGAACAAATTCCTGTTTCCATTTTGGTATCAGGCAGGCATATGTATATGTTTTTGTATATGTATATGTGTATATGTATGTATATGGATACATATATACTTATATATAAATAAAATATATACATACATAAAATCATACCTATATTTATATATTTTTAACAAAAATAAATTTCTTAGCATAATATTCTCTAGTTCAACCTATTTTCCTGAAAATGACATAATTTTGTTCTTTATAGATGAGTAAAATTTTTTTGTGCATGTACCATTGTTTTGTAATCCATTCATCTGGCGATGGGTATCTAGACTGGTTTCCATAATCTGGCCATTGTGAATTGTGCCACTAGCACGTATTGCCGTAATATTCTGACCTCAATCATTTTGGAAGATAACCTTAGAGAATATTATGCTTAAGTGAGGTTAGTCAATCTCAGAAAGTGAACAATTTGATGTTTTCTCTCGTATGTGGAAGGGAGAGAGAGAGATTGTGTAGCAAAAGAAACTTCAGATAAAGGAGAAGAGGCTCCAGTTGAGCAATGTAGGAGGTGTGAGGCAGGAGGGAGGGGAGTTGATGAAGGCAGCAGTTCAAATGATGCTCTGTCCAAATACATAATTATAAATACCAGTCTCAGTGACATGTATGGGGAAGAGAAAGGAGTGGAGTGGGATTCAAAAGGGAAACACAGCAAATACTGTGTGCATGTATGTTACTATCATTTTATGCTTCATTTGGATACATAATTATAATGTAACAATGAAAGTATATTGAGATAAATATTTTGTGTATTAAAATAGATTTCTTTATAATTATCCTTCCTCACTTTTACATGCATGTGATTGATCAAGTGAGATATTTTTTTCTTAATAGTTTGATCATGGCAATTTAATGGGTATCGTGTTGAATCTGTAGATCACTTTTGGAAGTATGGCCATTTTGATGATATTTATTCTGCCTATCCATGAACACGAAAGATCTTTCCATCTTCTAAGGTCCTCTTCAATTTCTTTTTTCAATGTTTCATAATTTTCTTTGTAGAGGTCTTTTACTTTCTTAGTTAAGTTTATTCCTAAGTATTTTTTTTTCTGTGTGTGAGGGAAATCCTGAATGGGAATGTTTTCTGGATTTCTCTTTCAGTGGATTTATGGTTGGTATTAAAAATAGCTTCCAATTTTTTGAGATTAGTTTTGTTTTTTGTTTTTAAAATTTTTTATTGGTACATTGTAGTCATACATCTTAATGGGATAAAAGGTGGTGGAGACATACATGCACACATCACCCAATTAGCCCTTACCCAATTCCTACCCAATTCCCTCCCCCTCCCTCCTTCCCATGCTTGGCTTAGGGATTGACTTTGATATGTTTAAGTACATCATGTGCTTTAAAGAGTTTCTCTCTTCTTCTCTCCCATCCCCTTAGTTGGGTCACCTTATTTGCTCATCTATAGAATCTCCTTTTTTGTCTAGAGTTCCTCCTGTTATCCATTTCTCCCTAGCTTTTGCATATTAGGGAAAGCATCTGATTTCTTATTTTGTATCCAGACATTTTGCTAAATTTCGTTTGGAACAACAAAAAATCCAGAATAGCCAAAATAGTTCTCAGTAACAAAAACCATGCAGGAGGAACTGAAATATCTGACTTTAAACTATACTACTTTAAACTATAGTAATAAAAACATCATGGTACTGGCACAAAAACAGATACAAAGAACAACAGAACAGAAGACTCAGAAACAAATCCACACACTTACAACCAATTAATTTTTGATAAAGAGGCCCAAAACCATACCCTGGCAAAAAGATAGCCTGTTCAACAAATAGTGCTGGCAAAACTGGTTAACCATATGCAGAAAAAATGAAAATAAATCCCACTTTTTCACCCTGCACAAGAGTCAATTCAAGATGGATCAAAGACTTAGAAATTAGACCAGAGATTTTGAGGATCCTTAAAGAGGTCATAGATCCAACACTGCAACACATTGGCACAGATAGAAACTTTCTCAACAAGACCTCAAAGGCCTAACAAAATAAAAGTCAAATCAATACATGAGATTGCATGAAACTGAAGAGCTTCTGTACAGCAAAGGAAACTACCAAGAACCTCAGCCAAGAGCCAACAGAATGGGAAAGATTTTTGCCAACTGCTCCTCCGATAGAAGACTAATATCTAGAATATACAGAGAACTCAAGAAATTCAGAACTAAGAAATCAAATAACCCAACCAAAAATGGGCAAGTGAACTAAATAGACACTTCACGAAGGAAGAAGTTTAAATGGCCAATAAGTTAATGAAAAAATGCTTAACATTATTAGCAGTTAGAGAGATGCAAATCAAAACTACCCTAAGATTTCACCTAACTCCAACTAGAATTGCAATCATTCAAAACACAAACACCAGCAAATGTTGGTGAGAATGTGGAGAATTTGGACTCTGAAACACTGTTGGTGGGATTTCAAATTAGTGCAACCACCTTGGAAAACAGTATGGGAGATCTTCAGAAGAATGATAATGAACCCACCATATTATCCAGCAATACCACTTCTGAGTATCTACTCAAAAGAAAGGAAACCAAATGACCAAACTAATGCATGCATATATATGTTCATAGCTGCACAATTCACCATTGCCAAACTATGGAATCAGCCAAGATGTCCATCAACAGATGAGTGGATTACAAAACTATGAGATAGTACACAATGGAATTTTACTCAGCCATAAAGAAAAACACAATTATGTTATTTACAGGGAAATGGATGGAGCCGGAGGACATTTTGCTAAGTGAGATTAGTCAGTCACAAAAATAAGAAATGGGATGCTCTCCCTAATATACAAAAGCTAGGAAGAAAATGGGTTATAGAAGGAATTCTAGACAAAGAAGGAGTTTCTATAAATGAGCAAATAAGGTGACCTGAGAGGATGCGAAGGGGGAAAAAGGAAACTCTCTAAAGCACATGATGTACTTTAACAAACATATCAGTATCAATCACCAAGCCAAACATGAGAAGAAGGGAGGGAAGGGAATGGATGGAAATTGGGTAAAGAGGTGATTGGGTAATGTGTGCCATATATGTCTCCACCATCTTGCATCCCTTTAAGATGTACAAATACAATGCACCAATAAAAATAAAAATAAAAGTTTGATCACATTATGTATAATATTTCAATGTACCAATGTACCATCTGATATCACCTACTCTAATATTTTTCCAAACTTTACTGGTGTGAAGAGAGACTGAAGCCTTATATCCTGGAGTCTGGGAATAGAACCTAAAACCAAAAAACACAGTCATATTTGTGTTCACAAACTTTGATTCTTCATGTATAATATATCCATGTTCATTGAGATAAGATTTCAGCTCAGCTGAGTTATCTTGTCTTCTTGAATCAAATAAAATTGACTAAGGATTCCTATTCTCCTATATATCTTTCTAAAGATGCCTGGAAATTCCGAGGGAATGATGTTGGATTTCCTGTTTCCACTGAATTTTCAGCCTGACCCACCTCTTATCTTTTTTTTTGTGTGTGTGTGTTACTGGGGATGGAATCCCAGGGGCATTCCACCTCTGAGCTACACCCCCAGATCTATTTTTTTATTCTTTATTTTGAAACAGGGTCTCACTGTGTTGCAAAGGGCCTCACTAAGTAGCTGAGGCTGCCTGCGAACCAAGATCCTCCCGTCTTAGCCTCCCGAATTCTGGGATTACAAGCATGCGCCACCATGCCCGGCTTTTATAATCTTTAGATTTTTTCTTCCCACACTCTTGAAGATAAAAAAGTGGACCCACTTCCTCCCTTCATTTCCACATAATGCAACTCATACAAGGTCTACATGAATACCAGATCTTAGCAAAAAAAATATGAATGACAATATATTTGTTTCATTGTATCACATAGGAAAAAACAAAGAGTAAACTTTAGTTATCTTTATTCTTAAAAGTTTCTGTCATGCTGTTGCCTGTACCTCCTCACTAGCTCACATCAGTGGGGTCCCCTCCTGCCCATATGTGTTTTATTTCAATCACTTTTGGGGGGAGAATTGGGGGTTGAACTCAGGGTCATTCTTCTGAACTATACCCCCAACCCTTTATTATTATTTTGCTAAGCTGCTGAGGCTAAACTACTGAAGCTGGCCTTGAACCTGTGATCCTCTGTCTTAGCCTCCCAAGTACTACAAATGCAGTTGTGTACCACCACACCCTGCTATGTGGCTTATTTCATTCTCATCTGCTTCTACCCCTTCCATTTTCCTCTGGTTTTGCCACAAATTATTGCTACTATCTTACTGAATATGCCTTATCTATGTCCTTGTCTAATCCAGAAAATTTAGGACATTATATTAGGCACCTCTGAATAGTAAGCTTCTTCTATCAAAGTCTTTTCTTGAAAAAGATCATATTTTTATAGAGCAATTTCATAGCCTCCCTCTTTCCCTAACAAGTCATACTAGTTTTAATTAATAAGGTTTAATCCTTCTTAAATTTTGAGTGCAATTTATGATTGAACAGGTAGCCATTTTTATCTATAATTTTATGCTTACCCCTACATATCCTAAAAATTCAACTTGAGAAGAATGAGCCTATTTCCAGACACAGGTGTATTCGTCTCCTTCTCAGTCTCTTTCCTATGATGTCAGTCTCTCACCTATTATGAAAAATGAAGCCCAGAGATACTGACTCACTCACCAATGTCCTCAGAATATTTAATGTCCTCAGAACATTTAATGGAGAACACAGAATTCCGTCCACTTGTTATTCAAGATGGAAAAATTTTCTCATTATTAGTGAAATTATGTCAAGCAAGTATATACCTACTTTTTGACAGGAGATCGTGCTTAATTTTTGATGGAAAATATTGTATTCCAACAAAATTCACATCACATATTCAATGACATGGGTGTTTCTTTCATTTGTACCTATATTCACCTGTTTATGATTTCTTTTGGGGAGCACTACCTGCAAAAAAAAATCTCAGTGTTATTCTAAATATGTGTCTTTTATGTAGAAAGATATCTCCATCTGCCAAATTCAGTCCAGTTTTGTGTTTTCCTTTTTCCTGATTACAAGTCACCTGATTATCAATGGGCAGCAAGACATTGAATTTCCATCTCAGAACTATTTTGGTTCTTTACCTTCCAGACTTTTCTGTTCTTGCTTTGAATCTCATTTATTTGTGTGGCTGGTTGCGCCAACTCTCATGGGTGCAGATAACACATAAAATCAATTTATACTTTTAGTTCCTATGTACATTAAACTATGCACGTTTTAATAGCATTAAGAAAGTGTAGCTGGGCATGGTGGCACACGTTTGTAATCCCCGTGCTTGGGAGGCGGAGACAGGAGGATCTCACAGGTTTGAAGCCAGCTTTGCTGGCTTAAGAGACTCTGTTTCCATATAAAAATATAAAATAGGTCTGGGAGTGTAGCCCGGAGAAGGGTTTCATCCCCAGTACCAGCAAAAAAAAAAAAAAAATATGCATATAAGCAAGTAATAATATAAGACTCAAGTGCCATTTTGAAAAAAATTAATATGTATAATTGGCATATAAATAATATAAATAAATAATAAAACCTTCATAAAGTTGATCATGGTGCATTGACAGAGTAAAGGTGTATAGTCAAATAACATGTTGATGCTTATTTGAAAATCTATGGAAAGCTGTGGACTCTTTCTTAAGGAAATGTATAAATGCATAGACCAAAGTTGCTTTATTGTATCTAAGTGTCCACAGTCTTAGGGAAGGCAACCCAGGGAAGATGAGGACCTCAGGTTAAGAAATCGTCAGACAGATCAGAAGTACCACAGGACTTGAAAGACATGGTGACTGATTCCAGATACACTGATCAAAGGAGACTTGTGGAGTTGGATATTGAAAGATGAGCAAAGGGAAAGCGGGCAGAGCTGGGACAAGGAGTGTTCCAGGTCAGGAAAACTGTGAGCATTATGCAAAAAGCAGGGCATTAAAAAAGCAGAGTGTGGCAATTGATATAGCAGTTTGGAGTGAATGAACAGTCAGGTAGTAGGGGAAAAGGATAGAAGAGTTCGCTTGTGTTAGTAGGCATAGGACTGTGAATAAAGCTACAAGTAAATATTTTCCCTTATTTAATATAAAAGTAGTACTTGATCGGTGTCAGAAATAAAAATCTTTATGAAGCATAAGAAATAGAAAGTGAAAAATCCTTTACTTCTAACTGTATAGAATTATGAGCTTACCCTAAATATGCTGGATTACAACCTGCTATTTCATTTAGTAACACTTGCATTGTGGCTAAAATTTCTACCTTGAACCTATGGATCCATCTTGTAATTGCATGGCTTTAGCATGGGTTTTATATGAATTTCCATATGTAAAGTTTGTGCATATTATATTCTGTATATATGATATGAAATTATATAATATCTTTTTCTATTGGTTTCTATTCTTTATTTTACTAGTATGCATAGCCTGGCAATATACAACCTTATTATATTTTGGGCACCTCTCTGTTTATATCTTTAGGATAATTTTTAAAAACTGCTAGATTAAAAAATATACATATTTTACCTGACCCAAGGTTCTAGGTTGCTCATCAGAAATTCCATCTCCAAAAGGGGGTATACAAGTTTCCACTTCTTCACATCTTCAACTTAAATATTTCAGACCTCTTCATAATTTTTTTTTTCTTGGCTTGGAGCACAATTCGAATTCTGTTGCTTGTTATTAAATGGATTTTAGTTCATTCTTGGTAGGGAGAGGAAAGGGGGGTCTCCCTTGTGCATGTCTCCCTTCTTGTCCCCACAGATGTCTATTACTTAAGAGTGGCCACAGCAGGTACCATCATAGTGACAGAAAGGATGCTAACGAAGATTATTCTGTGCAAAAGAAATGTGAAGGACAGAGAGTGGGGTATTTCACTGCTTTAGTGATGACTGCTTGAGTACTGTGATGAGAGCCATTGCAGAAGAAATGAAAGACAAATCAGAGAGGTGGAAAACAGTCAGCTGGGCACAGTGGCCATGCCTGTAATCTTAGTACTTGAGAGGCTGAGACAGGAGGATGGCAGGTTTAAGGTCAGCATCTGCAACTTAGCACGGCCCTCAGCAACTTACTGAGACTCTGTTTCAAAATACAAAATAAGATAAAATAGGGCTAAGTTGTAGATCAGAGGTAAAATGCCACTGGGGTACTTTCTATGCATCTAGGGTGCAGATATTATTAGAGGCAATGATGCCAGAGGGTCCTCCAGCTCTACTGTAACTAGACCCACGCCAGCCTGCTCTGCATTTGCCTAATTGAAAGGCAGGGGTATCACTAGCCAAATATACTGAAAGACAAGGCTTTCCTAAAAGAAACAGAGATGCTTCACACTGTTTGGTTTTCAAAGGTCTATACCTAATTGCTCTCCATCGAACCAGATTGGTATTGGATAAAACTAATAATTGTCAGGAAACCTTTTCTAACCTTTTCTTTAGGCTTAAATTTGCCATTTTGGTATGTGTTTTTAAGTTTAATGCCGTTTAAAGATTCCTCCAGAGTGAGTCGCCTCTTGTTCTCAGTGATTTTCTCTGTGTGTCCACAAAGACGCATGCACTGGGTTGGTTCTTAGAGAAGTGACCTGATGTCTTCCTTGCATGAGTCAACTCACTGTCTCAGTTTCCATTCTGGCCTCTCCCTTCTCCTACTCCTCACCAGCTAGTTCAGTTGTGAAGCTTGCCCTACCAACTCTACTTTCCATGTTTCATGTCCCCTCTATTGGGAGGCTGAACAGAAGGATCCGGGTTCTTGGACAGCCTCAGCTACTCAGTGAGGCCCTTTGCAACTCAGTGAAACCCTGTTTCAAAATAAAGAATAAGCCGGGCGTGGTGGCTCACACTTGTAATCCCTGTGCTTGGGAGGCTGAGACAGGAGGATCGCACAGGTTCGAAGCCAGCCTCAGCTACTTAGTGAGGCTCTCAGCAACTTAGTGAGACACTGTTTCCAAATAAAATATAAAATAGGTCTGGGAGTATAGTCTGGAGGTAGAAAGCCCCTGGGTTCCACCCCCAGTACCACCAAAACAATAACAACAACAACAGCAACAACAACAACAACAACTCAAAACAAAAAAACCCACAAAATAAAGAATAAAAAATAGGGCTGTGGGTGTAGCTTGGCGGTAGAATGCTCCTGGGTTCCATCCTCAGTACTGAAAAAAAAAAAAAAAAGCAGAGTCACTTTTCTTCTAAGAAGTCAGTGGTTTCCAGCTACTTCTGCCTTTATCCTTAACTCCGTTAAAAAGCTGCCATGTTTATAACTTGTGAGATAGTCCAGCCTATCTTATATTTCCAAGAGTTATTTGCAACATAAACCTTAACTCACATCCTGGTCCAAGAGAGGTCAGCAAATTTCTTCTGTAATAGGCCCGATGGTAAATATTTTAGGTTTTAAGAAGCAGTATGGTCTCTGTGGCATATCCTCCCCCCTCCCATATCCATTTAGAAATGTAAAAATCGTTCTTAGTTCACAGGTCAGACTACACAGGGCTATAGGCTTGGTTCACAGCCATATTTTTCTGTCTTTTGATCTAAGAGGCTATTCAATGAGAATGAGAATTCTCCTGATTGCAACACTTGCCTAGGAGATATCAAAACAAAGTACTGTGTTTCCGCACAGTCATTTTTCTAAGCAGCTGAAGTTGTTAAAAATTCATGAAGTTTGAATGACCTGCACCAGGCCCTTATTGGACTTAAGGGAAAATGTATGTTTGACCAACAAGCAAGGAGATTAGTTCAAAATGTTTGTATACAGACCTGAAATATCATTCCACATCACCCAGAATTCTAGTTTTTAAACCCACCTTCTTTGAAACTCTTCAGTGCCTCCTACCCCCAAGTGAATTTCTACATTGGTATATATTCTCTTGCCTGGTAGGTCAGTAAACTCAGGACGCTTTCCCATTTCTTTGTCTTTGTTTTTAGTTTTTGATAATTTTCTATATAAGAAATTCACACATTAGTCAGCAGATGCATTCATCCGAATTTTGTATTTTTTAAGATTTATACCTAAATATTTCATTTGGGGGGGATGCTAATGTAAATGGTATTGTGTTTTTGATTTTGAATTCCATTTTTAAATTTATAGTATATAGCAATGTGATTGACTTTAATATTCACTCTGTATCATGCAGCTTGACCATAATTGTTTATTAGTTCCAGGAACTTTGTTGGTTTATTCTCCTAAATTTTATATATGGATGATCATGCCATCTGTGAACAAAAGATTTTATTTTGTCTTTGCCAATCCATGCATATTTTATCTCCTGTCTTATCTTATTGAATTCTCTAGACTGACAGTATGATGGTCAAAAGTACTAATGAGAAGGAAGATTTGTTCTTTTTGTCTAATATTCATAGGAAAGCTTCTAGTATCATAATACCATTAAGTATTATTTTAGTTTTATGTTTAGATACTTAGGTACTCTTAGTCAAGTAAATTAAGATCTCCCTGTTCCTAGGTTAAATGAGAATTTTTAAAACCATGAATAGGATATGAATTTTGTCTTTCTTTTTGTATTTATTGATATGATTATACAATTTTTTTCTTTAGCTTGTTAATGTGATGGATTATATTAACTGAATTTTGAATGTTAAATAAGCTTTGCATATACAGGAGAAATCCCATCTAGTTGTGGCATGTAATTCTTTTTATAAGTTTACTAATTTTTTGTTGAGTTTTTTTGCATCCATGTTCATGAGAGATAATAGTCTGTGGCTTTTTTAAATATGCCTTCATATGTTTGTTTTTGGCATTGGGCTATTGATGCATCATAAAAATATTCAGAAAACTATTTCTTCTGCCTGTGTCCTCTGAAAGAGATTGTAGAGAAATGACATAATTAAAAAAAAACTGTTGGATGGATTTACCAGTGAATGCCTCTAATCCTGTTTCTTTTTTTTTTAAGGGGGAGAAATATTTCTAATTATTAATCAAGTTTTTCTAATTTTTTATAGGTCTATTAAGATTTTATATTCTTGACCCAGGTGTGACAGACTGTGTTCTTTAAAAAATTAGTTCATTTCTCCGGGCGTGGTGGTGCACGCTTGTAATCCCCGCGCTTGGGAGGCAGAGACAGGAGGATCGCGCAGGTTTGAAGCTAGCCCCGCGTGCTGGCTTAGGAGACCCTGTTTCCAAATAAAAATGCAAAAATAGGGCTGGGAGTGTAGCCCGGAGGTAGAAGGGCTTCCAGGAACCCCAGTACCACCAAAAAAAAAAAAATTAGTTCATTTCATCCAGTTATCAAATTTGTAGGCAAAGAACCCACATGTTGAGGGTTCAGTCCTTTAAGATTTGTTCCAGCTCAGGTGCCAAAAGCAAGCCCTTAGTTGTCATATATGTTTTTGACTGGTTTGTTTCCCACAATGCCCTCTTTAGGTTCAATTATGGTGATTTTATTGGTTCTCTGACCACATACTTGGTTCTCTGTCCACATGGTTGGTTCTCTGACCACATGGTTGGTTCTTTAACCACATGATTGTTTCTCTGACCACATAGTTGGTTCTCTGATCATATGGTTGTTTCTCTGGTCACATGATTAGTTCTCTAATTACATGGTTGCTTCTCCTGACAACCAGTACCCATCCTGAGGCTGTGCATGAATACACCAAGAGACACCTTATTGGAAAAAATTATGCCCCTATTATCCATAAAATTCCAAGGGATTTAGGACTTTTTGGAATAGGGACAGAGAACAAATATATGGTCCTTATATCACAAAGGTTTATTGACTATTGATCTTTTCAGAGAACACTTTTTGGTTTTGTTGATTCTCTTTATTAATTTTATACTTTCAATATGACTTATTTTTACTACATTTTTATTATTTCCTTTTTTTCTGCTTACTTTTTCTGTGGTACTGTGGATGGAAACTAGGGGCATTCTACCTCCGAGCTACATCACCAGCCCTATTTTTTATTCTTTATTTTGAAATAGGGTCTCATTAAGTTGTAGAGGGCTTCACTAAGCAGCTGAGGCTGGCCACAAACCTGCCATCTTAGCCTCCCAAGTACTGGGATTACAAGCATGAACCACCACGCCTGGCTTTTACTGCTTACTTAGGACTTAATTTGCTTTTCTTTTTATAGTTGCTTGAGGTAAAAGTCTAGGTAATTGATTTTAGCTTTTTCTTCTTTATCTAAATACACATGTAATAGCATAAATATATCCTCTAAGCATGCCTTTTCCTGTGTCCCACAAATTGAACCCAGAGTTCTTCTAGCCATGAGCTACATCCCCAGCCTAGTTATTTTATTTATTATTTTGAAACAGGGTCTCTCTAACTAAATGTTTTAGTTTAATTTAATTCAAAGTATGTTTAAATTTCTTTTGAGTTTCCTTCTTTGACCCATATGTTAAACACATGTTGTTTAATTTGTAAGTATTTGGGGATTTTCTATCTGTCTTTCTGTTACTATTTTTTTTTAAACTCAAGTCTTTTATTATTAAGCATTTTCTTATTTATTTATTTATTTATTTATTTATTTATTTATTTTTATTGGTACACTGTATTCATACATCAAAGTAGGATACATACTTTTGTAGACATACATGCACACTTTTCCCAGTCAGCCCCCACCCAATCCCCACCCCATTCTCTCCCTATCCCTCCCTCCCATGCTTGGCTTAGTAGTTGACATCTAGTATTATGGCAATTTATCTAAAATTAAAAATGATAATCTCACATAACAGTTTCATTTGTCTGATACCAAGATTTTGATGACTTAAAGATAACATTTCAACATTTCTTTTTGCTTTCTTTCTTACCAGAGAATATTTTTTTTCTATTTTTTAGGTGAAACTATCATATATTTATATATTTATTTTTCAGAAAAAAATCTATCCTAATATGGAATATGGACTCTAGGTACCCAAAATGATCTTGAAAAAGAACAAAGCTAGAAGATATATATTTTCTGATTTCAAACCATATAAAGCTACAATAATTGAAACAGTGTAGTACTATTCTAAAGGCAGATATATAAACCATTGGAGTTAAATAAAAGACTAGAGCTAAATTCTTCCCTATATTGTCAAGTTATTTTTGACAAGGTTTCCACGAACATTTGGTGGTGAAAATATTAATCTTTTAACTAAATATTGTTAAAAAATAATAATTACATGGAAAAGAATAAAATTGGACCCTTACCTAATCCTATATACAAATATTAACTCAAAATAGATAATAGACCTAAATATAAATCTTAAGACTATAAACTTTTAGGAGAAAATCTGGGTCATTAAACCTCACAACATTGAAATTGGCAGTGATTTCTTGGTTATGATTTCAATGGCACAGGCAACAGAGGAGTATACAAACTCCGTAAAAAATAAAAAAAAAATTGTATATCCAAAGACAATATAAACAGAGTTAACAGTTACTAATAGAATGGGATAAAATATTTCCAAATGCTATATCTGAAGGTATATTAATATTCCAACTAGAAATCCTAAAAATTAACAACAATAAAGGCAAACAATACCATTTAGAGATAGGTAACAGACTAACATAAATAATGAATCTCCACAGATAACCAATCTTAGTTGTCTGTTGGATCGAAAATCTTGTTTCTCTAGTTATGGAGTGTGTTACCTATTTCTTCTTTGTAGTTAATCTCTTTGAGTATTTTCTCTAGTGCTGGTTTTGAAGACATAAATTCCTTCAGTTTCTGTTTGTCATGGAAGCTTCTTATTTCTCCATCTAATTTGATAGAAAGTTTTGCTGGGTAGGAAATTTTTGGCTGGAAGTTGTTTTCTTTCAGAGTTTGGAATATGTTACTCCAAGCCCTTCTGGCTCTCATAACTTGGTTTGGGAAGTCTGGAGTGATTCTAATTGGTTTGCCTCTGAATGTCACTTGGCCCTTTGCTTTTGTTGCCTTTAAGATTCTCTGCTTGGCTTCCACATTGGTCATTTTGACAATTATGTGGCGTGGGGATCCTCTTCTCCGATCCTGTCTAAAGGGAGTTCTATAAGTTTCCTGGACCTGCGTATCGACCTCTTGCTCTATGTCTGGAAAATTTTCTGCTATTACTTCCTTGAAGAGATTGTTGATCCCTTTAGTTTCACTTTCTTTTCCCTCCTCTATTCCAATTATTCTTAGGTTAGCTCTCTTAAAATGGGCCCATATTTCTTCAATATCAGATCCCTGCTGTTGGATATTTTTTCCTAGATTAGAAACTATGCGTTCATTTTTGGAATGATCATCTTCTAAGAGCGAGATTCTGTTCTCCATGTGTTCTAATCGGTTGTTTGTGCTTTGAATTGAGGCCTTTACTTCATTAATTGCATCCTTTATCTCTTTTTGGCTCTCTCTGAGTTCTTTTTGAAGCACCTCTATTATTTCTACAGTTATTTTCCTGATTTGATCTTGTAGAAATCTCTGATTTTCTGTTTTATCGGGTTCTGATGTTGTGGGGTTGTGGGCATTCATTGCTCCAGTATTATTTCTCTTTCCCATGATTTCGGATGTTTGTGCCTTCTCTGGGTTCTTCCCTTAGGTCACTATGACTTCACTTAAGGTGTCCTGGATCTCGATTCAGTAGTATCTCAGACCCCACTACTCCTTTACTGGGTTGTATCACAGAGTCTCCGACCCAGAGAGTCGATAGAGGCTGCTTTAGACTGTGGGGTGTGCCAGGTTGCATGTTCTCCTATGGTGTGATATCTCTGCCACCGCCCCTCCCCCACTGGGTCAAGTCCCAGGGAGTACAGTACTGGGATTTCTCCTCTGTGGCCCGCAATTTGACTCACTGTTCTTGAGTTTGCAGATGTAGCTGTACTGGCCTCGCTGAATTCGGTGCTGTTGCTGCCTGTGGCAATATGGCGCCGCTGCTACGTCCTCGGCTGTGGGGCTGGTGTTTTTCTTCTTGGTTTTGATTTCCACTCTGAATCCCTGCAGCGTGTGCTGAGCTCGGCCACTGGGAGCTTTAGATGCTCTCTGCGTGGAGAAATCCCGCCTGGCTGTTCCACAGTGGCTCACCTCGGCTTGCTGTAGTCGTCCCGTGAATTCGCCGGTGCCGCCGTCAGTATGGCGCTGCTGCCCCGTCTGCCGCTTCCTCGGGCGTGAGGCCGGTTATCTCCTCTGTGGCTCTGTTCTCAGTGTGCTTTCTCTCTGGAGCCTGGTGATTTTTTGTTTCACTGGTGATGGTGTTTTCTGGCTATGAAAGGCGCTGGTTTTGTGGTAATGGAGATTTGTTGTTAGCGGGGCTCTTAAGCCCCGCTTTTCTCGGTCGCCATCTTCCCGGAAGTCTTCTGTTACTATTTTTCTAGTTTAAATCCTTTGTGGTCTGAGATTTGTTATCATATGATTTCTATTGTTTTAAATTTATTTGGGAAGGTTTTATCGACCAGAATGTGGTCTATCATTGTGGATTTTCTGTGTGAGTATATTTTGGTTTTTTGGATAGTCCATAAATGTCCATTATGTACAGGTGATTGATGATGTCATTAAATTCAATTATGTGCTTACTGATTTTCTGCCTCTGGATGGGTTCATTTCTTATAGAGGTGCATTAAAGTCTTCAGCCGTTAATAGTGGAATTTGTATATTCCTTGCAGTTCTATCAGTTTTGCCATACAATTTGACACTTTGTTGTTAACACATGCATATTAATGATTGGTGTAGCTTTTTGGAAATTTTAGCCTTTAAGCATTATATAACAGCCTTCTTTATCTGTGATAATTTTCCTTGGTTTGGTATCTTCTCTATCCAAAATTAATATAGCTACTTGTCTTTCAATGCCATGATATGTCTTTATTCATTTATTTACTTTGAATCTATATGTAACCCTATCATCTGTCTGTCTGTCTGTCTGTCTATCTATCTATCTACCTATTATCTATCATCTATCTATCTATCTATCTATCTATCTATCTATCTATCTAATCATCTATCTATATATCATCTGTTTGTACTGGGGATTGAATCCAGAAGCATTCCACCTCTGAGCTATACTTCCAGCCCTATTTTATTTTGTATTTTGAAACAAGGTCTCACCAAATGCCGGGGCTGGCTTTAGACTAGCTATCCTTCTGTCTCAGCCTCCCAGATGCTAGGATTATAGGCATGCACCACCATGCCCAGCTGTGACTTTATATCTAAAGGTCTTTTTTTGGTAGATTACATAAAGTTAGAGCTTGTTTATGATCCATTATCACAATCTCTCTCTTTTATTATGTGTGTGGATATTGCTGGTATTCAAAGTGACTGGTGTTTGTTTTGGATTAATAGCTACCATATTTGTTACTGTTTTCTATTTGTTGCCCTTGTTTTTCATTATTTTTCCCTACTTATTTTTTTTTTTTTTACTATTTACTCTTTTTATGTCTTCTTTGGTTTTAGTTTAGAATTTTATGTGATTATATTTTGCTTGCTTTCTTAGCATATCAATTTGTACTACTTTTATTACTTCTTTTAGTGGTTTCCCTAGAGTGTAATATATACTTACAACGAATTCCATTTCACTTTCGAATGACACTGTACCACTTCATGGCTAGTGTGAAAATTTTATAATAACCAAACAATCCTTAGTCTTTCATTCTATCCCTTGATTCATTGCTATTACTCAACTTACTTATATAAACGCACATACACATATACATTTATTTTAAACAAGTATTTCTTAAAAATCATGAATAATGAATATTAAAGGTTTTATTTTACTTTCATTTACTCTTTCATTAGTGTTCTTCTCTGAGGTTCTGAAGTATGCAATTTTGTTCTCTTGAAAAATGCCTCTTTCAACACTTCTTAAAAAGCAGGTTTATTGACAACAAGTTGCCCCAAATTTCATTTGCCTGAGTCTTCGTTTATACTTGAACCTTCATTTCTCCCTTACTTCTGAAGGGTAACTTCTAAGTTGGTGTCTTTTTCTGTCTCAACACTTTAAATATTTCCTGGTATGCATGTTTCCTGTGATGTCAGACTTAATTCTTATGTTTGCTTCTCTATAGATAAGCTACTTTCTCTTCTTCTAGCTTCTTTTAAGATTTTTCTCATTATTTTTGCTTTCCTGCAGTTTTGAATATGATTTTCCTGCTTGTAGTGTTTATTTGGCTTGGTTTTGGGAGGTCATTTTATTTATCTAGCTTCATCTTTTGAACTCCCTGGATCTGTTCTTTTGTGGTTGACATTAATTTTGGAGAAATTTTGTCATTATTGCTTCAGGTACTGCGTCTGTTCCTTTTTATTTTTTCTTTCTGCTGGTGTTTCTATTATATAAATACTTCAATGTTGCCCCACAGTTCTTAGATATTTTGTTCTTTTCTACCCCATCCCCCTCCTTATCTTTGTTCTCTTTGCTTTTTACTTTCAGAAGTTTCAGTCCTCACATTCTCAAAGCTTCTTTTCTCAGCCGTGTTTGGTCCTCTTAATCAACCCCTAAAGGATTCTTCATTTTTAGAGGATTTTCAATATTTAACATTCATTTCTTTTAGATTTTCTTAGAATCTCTATTTCTCTTATTTTATGTTTGTTCTTCCATGTGGTTTAATTTTTTCCACTAATTCCCTTAGCATATTAGTCATAATTTTAAAAAGAATTCTTAGCCATGCTTGTGACCCTAGTACTTGGGAGGCTGAGACAGAAGGATCACAGGGTAATGGCTGGCCACAACAACTTAGTGAGACCCTGTTTCAAAATAAAAAAGAAAAAGAAAAGGGACCTGGGGGTGGAAAAAGACAAGCAAGTGTCTGCACCTATGAGAACGTCGTACTTATCCCTGTATCAGGGACCCACTCTTGTGATAACTAATCAGCTCTTGCAATTACAGTGTCAATCCTTCACAAGGTCTGAGCCCTCATAATCTAATTACCTCTTACAGGTCCTGCTCCTTAATTCTGTTGCATTTTGTTTTATTTTTTATAGTACTGGGGATTGAACCCAGAGGGCCTTTTACCTTTGAGCTATATCCCCAGCCCCATTTTTTATTCTTTATTTGTAAACAGGGCCTCCCTAAGTAGCAGAGGGCCTCACTAAGTAGCTGAGGTTGGCTGCCAATCTGCAGTTATACTACCCCAGCCTTCCAAGTACTGGGATTACAAGCGTGTGGCACCATGCCTGGCTCCTCTTTTGCATTTTAGATGAACTTTTCAACACATAAAACTTGATGGACACATTCAAACTACAACACTGTGAGAATCTGGTTAAGCATTAAGGTAAATCTCATGAAAGTGTGGAACAGTCCCACCAAGACTTCCTATTTCCCCATATCCTCACCAACACTCTGTTGGTGGGAGTGCAAACTGCTTCAGATGCTGTAGAGATCAGTGTGGAAATTCCTCAGAAAACTGGGAATGGATACACCCTATGATCTGGCTATTCCACTCTTGGGTATTTTTCCAAAGGGATGGAAATGAGAGAATTACAGTAATGTATGAATATCCATGTTCATAGCAGCACAGTTCACAATAGTCAAATTATGTAATCAATCTAGGTGTCCACCAACAGATGAATGGTTTACAAAATTATGGGATAATCACACAATGGAATTCTACTCAGAAACAAAGATGAACAAAATTACATCATTGGCAAGAAAATGGAAAGAACTAGAGAACATTATGTTAAGTTAGATGAACCAGTCACAGAAAGTGAAGGGTCATATGTTTTCTCTAATATGAGCAAACTAAGGAGTAATTGGTAATACCAGAGAAACTCCAAATAATGGAGGGAAACCTCAGTGGAGCCAGAGAGGTGGTCTAAGGGAAGGGGAGAAGGAAGACTAGAGTTCATTAGTGGAAATACTACCATTGACTCTGTGTACATATGTAAATATATCAATGTCAATCTCAGTACTCTGCATTGGGAAGGGTGGAAATGGGGAGGCACAGAGGGTCATCAAGCACTATGTGCATATGTGTCATTGTCAACATGATTTACATTATTATGTGAGACTATAATATACCAATAAAAGCACATTATAAAAAATGCAGATGTGTCCCAGTGGCTGGGACCTCTTGGGTTTTATCTCTCAGGCATAGCCACACTGAGTCTAGCGATCCATCAGTTGTAGAGTAGGCTTTCCTCCCCTGCCACTGCTTCCTGAAGTGGATTCTAAAGCTTGCAGGTCTCTGCTCTGGCTGGCTGTGAGTTTCTGTACGTGTCTCTTTCTCCATTTTCAGATGCAGTATTCACATTGTGGCCTTTCTTCTCTGATGGATATAAGAAGAGTTCTTAAATTTTTCTTTGTTCAGCTTTTACTTATTGTTAGAGTGAGATAAAGACTTCCAAGTTCCTTACATGGCAGGCTGGAGAACAATCATTGACTTTTATTCTTTTATTTTTTCTTCTTTTTATTGGTGTATAAATAATCATACAGCAGAGTGAGGTTTGTCGCAGACTATTCATATTCGTCTATACCACAACTGGATGAATTTCAATTTTATTCTATGATCTTTCCTCCTTTTTCTCCCCCTCATCCCTTCCTCTATGCTGATCATTTTGCTTCTACCTTCAAGACGTCCTTTCTTCTGCCTTTAGCTTCCGCATCAGAGAGAAAAATAATGCCATCCCTTTTCTGATTCTTATATTTCACTCAATTTATGGTCTCTAGTTCCATATGCTTTCCTGAACTTGACATAATGTTTTCATTCTTCTTTATGGGTGAATATGACTCCATCATGTATGTATGTCACATCTGCTGACGGGCATCTAGCTGATGGCAGAGCTTGGCTATTGTGAATAGCACCAAGATGAACATAGCACCATGTGACTGTGCAGGTATCTAGCTCTGAAGTGTGCTATCTTGGCAGTTGGATTCCTCCCCAGCATAGATGGCAGATTTGTGAGCTCCCGGGAAGTCTTTGGCACATGGGGAGAAGGACTGCATCCACAGAGCTATTCACAAAGTCCTCCTCCCACAGCAGGTATAGTGGAGGCGATGGTGCCAAGATGTCTCCTACCTGTAGTACAAATTTGTCTCTGATGGTGGAAGTGTCTGGAGGGAGCTGGAGCAAAAAGATACAAAATTGCAGTTATGAGAAATAAGTTCAAGACTTCTAATGTACAACATGGTGAGTAGACTTAATAGTATATTGTTTTCATGAGAAGTACAAGAATGAATTTTAAGTGGTTTCACCATTAAAATGGTAACTATGAGAGGCAAGGTGAATGGGGAATAACTAAATTGAGCTTAGCATACATTGTGGAATGTGTATTTATTTCAAAACATTGTTTTGTGCGTAACTATATATAATTTTATATATAATTCTTATATATAATTTTTATATAATATTTTATATATAATTTTATTTTTTTCTATTTAAAACATCATTATTCATTCTTATATTTATTTCAAGGAAACAGATCTTCTTAATGCTATTGGTGTCTGCTTTATTTATTTATATTTATTTTTGTGTGGTACTGGGGATTGAACCCAGGGGAATTCTACCTCCGAGTTACATTCGCAGCCATATTTTATCTTATTTTGAAACAGGGTCTTGCTTGGTTGCTGAGAGTCTTGCTATATTGCTGAGGCTGTCTTCGAACCTGTGATCTTTCTGTCCCAACCTCTTAGGTACTAGGATTACAGGTGTGCATCACCACATCGAGCATGGCATCTGCCTTAAGCCACAGTTGTTACTCAGTCACAATCACACACAGCTCCAACTCTCCAAATTGACAAGCATGATCATTTCTCTTGGGAAAACAGTGAGGCAGAGGTTACTGAATCCTGTGGTAAGTGACTGTAAAAAGCTACTAAACTTTTTCTTTCAAAATGTATCATTTTTATTCCTCTTAGAAATGCATGAGTTCTAGTGGCACTGGATTCTTGCCAATGATTTGTGTTTCCTATTTTTATCACTGTAGTAGATGTGTAAGGGCATCTTATTGTGATCTTAATTTTTGTTTCTCTAGCAGTAGAGATATGAGGATTTTTGTTACTCAGGAAAGAGATTAATAGTATTAAAAGACAACACCAAATAGTAATCCAAAACATTCAGCTCAATTCTTAAGATTATTTAATTATATATAAAGAATATATATTGTTATTAGAAAAATAATTAGTTTGCAGAAAGTGAAGTGGTGACAATAAATCTACTATTTTAGCCTCATTTTTTATATAAGGCAATGATGGAACTCTATTAAGTACTACTCAAATTTTGGTCCATGAATTGGTGCTGGTCCACAAACTTACTAGTCTATAATAACATGTGCACAGAAATTGAGAGCACATAAACTTTTAAAGTAACTTCAAACAGTGTAATATTTGGTACAAAGATGTCAGTTGGTGATGGCCTGGAATGAAATGGAGATGAGAGGGGAAGTATCTTATCCTTCATTTTAGATGCTTTGTAAAGCTCTTATCTATAACACAGTAGTAGTTTTTTTATAAGACAGTAGCAATTGCTACAGCTTAGTAGCACTGTCTATAACATTATGGCACTCTCTGTAACATAGTAGGTCTTCTTCACATATTTTGCCTTTGAAATATAACTTTCTTTAGTTTTTGTCAGTGTCAGGGACCATGCCATATATTTTCGAGCATCTGAATTTATCTCTCAAAACTTTGCTACTATATAAATGCATCTTAGAGGCTTGAGAAACTTAAAGCACAAATAAGTATCTTACTTACCATCACAGAGCTAGAAAATTCACATCAGGACTACTCCAAGAAAGGAAGCACCCTTAGATAAACTTATAATAATTTGACAGTCCTTTGTACTGATTCAGCTTTTGCATCTGCACCTGCAGGACAGGAAGTGATGAGTAACTGTAGGATCCACTGGGAGACATGGATCTTTGGTTCGTGGATAGATAAATAGATAAATAACATGGATAAATGGCAGTGTTCCTATTTCAGGAGTGAAAGAAGTTGTCCTGGGCCCCAGAGAGAACCTTCCAGATATATGTTACCAGAGGGAGAATTTAAATTTTACATGGTCAGAGAGGTGAATGCTGGTTTGTCACTTCTACTCTTTCTTTTCTCCTTTGATCTACACATAGAACATCCAATAAAATTAACTTGTGATTTTTTGTTATCTCATGTCTCATACATCAGTTACACTGTTGGCTAAACTGAAGTTCAGTCTTATGGGATACAGAGATTCTTTCCCAACACATCTCCCTCTAATTCTGCGTGTTCCATAATCATCTTGGCTCCGTAGGTGCTGAGCCAGTTGCACACCTGCTCTCTCTTGGCTACACTCACCTGTGGACACTAACATCTTTTCTCTTTGTGATTACATCTTCTACACAGACCTTGTCTACTTGTACCTCACAGGGTCTCTGAGTGACCTCATTTGACCATATATGGACATCAGAATTGGTCACCTGAGCCCAGCCAGCTCACAGAATTAGGAAAAATAAACAGAATATCATTTGAAGAAACATCATTTTTGGTTGTTGTTTTTTTATCCAGCATTGGATAACTGAGAAATTGGGCATCAATGGAAACCATGCTAATATTGATAAGTTGAAGATACCAAACTTCACACTTAGGCTAGCTCAGCAAAAGCTTTATACTAAGTGAGAGATTATTTGTAGAGCTGAGAAGAAGGAAGCAAACATATATAAGTATATATAAGTAGTCAAGCTGTGGCAAATAAATAAATATTATTTAGACTGCAGATGAAAACTGTATTCTTATCAGATGGGTACAGAGCATCCATCTGTGATCTCAGTTTTGGGGAAGCTGAGACAGGAGCATTACAGGTTCAAGGTCAGACACAGTAATTTAGTGAGGGCCTCGGCAAGCTTGTGAGACCCTGTTTGAAAATAAAAAATAAAAATAGGGCTGGGGGTGTCTTTTGGAGGTAGAATGCCTCTGGGATCAGTGCCTCGGGTGTCTGTCTGTCTGTCTGTCTCTGTCTCTCTCTCTCTCTCTCTCTCTCTGTCTCTCTGTCTCTCTGTCTCTCTGTCTCTCTCTCTCTCTCTCTCTCTCTCACACACACACACACACACACACACACACACATAGACAAAATTATTATTATTTAAAAATAGAGTCTTTATGGGTCCATTGTAATTGCACATCATGATGAGGCTCAGAGTGATAGAAACATAATGAAAATGTCTGCATTCTTAGTTTTTTATATTCAACATATGTATAGAAACACATATAAATATAGAAATAGGAGAACAACTGTTAGGAATTATAGGACAAAGGGAACATGGTTCAACAGCAAGGAACAGGCTTTTTTTGGGGGGGGGGTCTGGGGATGGAACCCAGGGGCATTTGACCTCTGAGCTATACCCCCTGCCCTAATTTTATTCTTTATTTTGAAACTGGGTCTCACTGAGTTGCAGAGGGCCTCACTAAGTAGCTGAGGCTGTCTGCGAACTGCGATCCTCCAGGTCTCAGCCTCCCGAATGCTGGGATTACAAGTGTGCGCCACCACGCCCGGCTGGAACAGGCTTTTTTTTTGAGGAATAAAACCTGGAAGGGAATGACTGATCAGAGAAAGAACCCACAAGAGTCAGAAACTTGCATCCCTACAGACTTGGGGCTTTTATGGGTATAAGAAAGGGGAGAACAAAGGCCTAATTTATTCTTCTAATTGAGAGGATTGACACCAGGCCAGAGCTGGTAAATTTATGGGTTGGGGGTAGGGACATGGTTAGGGGCTTTTCTCCCTGCTTTTACACCTTTTCTCTGGTTTCTTTGTTCTCCATTTCTTCCAGCGAAACCTCACAGTGCCCACAGCAACAATTTTAGGTTTTTTGATATAACAAGTATATCATTGAGGGGCTATGAATAGAGTACTTCATTATTATACAATTTCTTGGTGCTATTGCGTTCTTGCCTATAGCAGCCTTTAATTGGCTCTGAAGTTGAAAATTTAATAACTGAATATGTTAATATATTGAGCAAAAGACTGAGGTCCTCCAATTTGTTAGGCGTATCAAATGGCCACCTGGAAGTGTGACATTTATTTGGCTCCCTCAAAGGCCCTTTTTGTATTCCTTTGATTCCTGAATCTTAGTAGCTTCTATGTAGTGAATGTGGCCAATGAAGGTCCTGATAGCTGAGCTATTATTACACTTGACAAACTCATTAGTAAATACAGTAACACTGTCAACTGTTGTTTATATATATTTTTTCTTTTACCTACTCAGATTCAGTATAGATGGTCACTATCATCATTGATTTCGCTCAAATAAGATAAGGATCAAACACACTACATGCATATCTGGACAAAAATAAGCAATGAGATTCTGGTTTCAAGGTGGAAGATAACATCATTTTGCCTGCTGTCTAGGTCGGCATCTCCTTGCTCCACAAAGCTGATCTGCTAATGTGGAACGGGACGAGGGCAGCTGTTGTCTTCTGTATTATAATGATCACCATTAATTCCTCCTGGCAAATCTAGCCCTTGGGTATCAGTGGATTAGGAGAGGAAGACCTCATCTGACACACTGGAGGAGGTGGAGAGAGTATTTCAGGAAGAAAAAGAGTTGCTTTTCTGTTTTTTTAAATTTATTTATTTATTTTTTTACTGAGAGGAGGGTTGGCAGAGAAAATTTTCACTTTGTATCTAATTTTGCCAGATGTCTTCTGACATTCTGGAAGCATCCATTGGCAAAGGTGATTATGTAATCGATAGGGCAGAAGAAGAGCTCAGGGTTGCAATTAACATGTTATTGTACAAATCAAAGGAACAGTAAAGGCAATTTGTTCAACTTGTCACCAAGCCTAAACAATCGCTGTGCAGACAATAAGGGAGATGGGGAATCGGAGTGGAAAAGCAAGGAAGTCAAAACACCCAGGCTTTTATTTTCTTTCTTTCCAATTTAGTACCATCATCTGATGGCTTTACAG
Organism: Muscardinus avellanarius; assembly: GCF_963383645.1. NCBI lineage: Eukaryota > Metazoa > Chordata > Mammalia > Rodentia > Gliridae > Muscardinus > Muscardinus avellanarius. Next base: position 19,860,092 of record NC_137804.1, on the reverse strand, counting down.
TAAGTGACGGGGATCAATGACTCATTGTTTCTTGTTGTAAGTAACCTTCAGAAATGCGGTCTACTGAGTTGTCTGGATGTTAGTTTTGTAATTTCTGATCTTTCAGTACGTCTTTAGTATACTTGGCCTAAAGACAGTTATTCTAATGCCTCTAGGGGATAAAACTTGATTTTTAGTTTGCTAACAAATCTCTGTATACAAAAAAGTGTCTTTATGTATTGCTCTTTATAAAATTCAAAGCAGGTTACACACATTTATTAAAAAAGTCACCAAGCATTCCAGAACAAAATCAAGAAGGACAAGAACATTTTTGACATACTTTAGTTTTTTTTTAAATTAAAAATGCAATATTTTAAGCCAGGCGTGGGGCGCACGCTTGCAATCCAGCATTCGGGAGGCTGAGACAGGAGGATCACACAGATTCGAAGCCAGCTTCAGGTACTTAGTGAGACTCTCCGCAACTTAGTGAAACCCTGTTTCCAAATAAAGTATAAAATAGGTCTGGGAGTATAGCTCAGAGATAGAAAGCCCCTGGGTTCCACCTCCAGTACCACAAAAAGAAATGAAACACAAATTTACTATTTGATGTTATTCATTAATTATATACATGAACATTTATTTGTTATTAATTCACTCATTTATTTAATACATACTTATTATTTACTTTTATTTTTGGTACTGAGGATTGAATCCAGGCTTATTTTACCTCTGAGTTATGTCTACAATTCTTTTGATTTTATTTATTTATTTATTTGTTTGTTTATTTTTGTGGTGTTGGGGATTTTATTCAGGGGCTTTCTACCTTTGAGCTACACCCCAATACTATTTTATTTTTATTTTTGAAACAGGGTTTCTCTAGGTTGATGAGAGTCTCACTACTTGCTGAGGCTGTCATTGAACCTGTCATCCCCCTGTCTCAGCCTCCCAAGTACTGGGATTACAGGTATGTGCCACTGTGCTTGGCTCACAACCCTTTTTATTTTGAAACAGTCTGGCTAAGTTGCTGAGGTTGACTTTCAACCTGTTATCCTTCTATCTTAGCCTTCCAAGTACTGGGATTAAAGGCGTGTGTGACTATGCCTGGCTCAATACACATTTATTAATTTGTGCCAGACATTGATTACTAACCATGATTTCTTATTTAATAGAGTAACAATATTTTCATAATGTTTGATAGTTTAGACTAGTGGTAAGAAGAGGATCTCAAGCTAGATTCTTTTCCTTCTTTCTTATTATATTGGTGCACTGACATCTCACCTCACAATATGGGTCATGTTGATAATGGCATATACATTCACACAGTTCTTGGTGCTCCCCTTCCATTGCTTCCCTTTTCCTTCCCTCTCAATACTGAGTGTCCAGGTTAACAATGTTATATTCACATGTATGCACATTTTCAAATGTAGCTTTTCTATTAATTAACCTCAGCCCTGTTCCTCTCCTACCCTTTCTTTCTGGCTTTGTGGAGGTTTCCCCTCCATTATCTGGAGTCCCTCTGGTATCCCTAATACTCCCTACCTTGAGCATATTAGAGAAAACACATGTTCCCTCTCTTTCTGTGCCTGGCTGATATCACTTAACATGATGATCTCCAGGTCTTTCCATCTTCTTGTGAATGACATGATTTTGTTCTTCTTTATTACTGAGTAGAATTCCATTGTGTGTATTTTCCATAATTTTGCAATCCATTTATCTGTTGATGGAGACTTAGGTTGGTTTCATATTTTGGCTATTGCAAATTGTGCTGCTATGAACATGGGTATGCATATGTTACTGAAGTTCTCTGATTTCAACCTCCTTGGAAACATACCCAGGAGTGGTAGAGCTGGATCATATGGAGGATCCATTCCCAGTTTTCTAAGGAATCTCCACACTGATCTCTATAGGGGCTGAACTAGTTTGCACTCCTTCCAATAGTGTAAAAGAATTCCTACTTCCCCACATCATAGCCAGCATTTGTTGTTATTTGACTTCTTTATGTTTGCCACTCTGATTGGGGTTAGATGAAATCTCAGAGTAGTTTTGATTTGCATCTCCCTGATGGCTAATGATGCTGAACATTTTTTTATATATCTATTGGCCATTTGCATCTCTTCTTTTGTGAAGTGTCTATTCAATTCACTTGCCTATTTCTTAATTGGGTTATTTGTTTTTCTAGTGTAGAGACTTTTGAGCTTTTCTGGATATAAGTCTTCTATCAGACTGGTAGCTGGTAAAGATCTCCCATTCTGTAGGATTTCTCATTATATTCTTGATGGTTTCCTTTGATGAGCAGAAACATTTTAGTTTGATTCTGTCCCATGTGTTAATGTTTTTTGTACTGGGGGTGGAACCCAGGGACATTCTACCTCTGAGCTACACCCCCAGCCCTATTTTTTATTCTTTATTTTGAAAGAGGGTTTCCCTGAGTTGCAAAGGTCCTCACTAAGTAGCTGAGGTTGTCCATGAACCACAATCCTCCTGTGTCAGCCTCCCAAATGCTGAGATTACAAGCATGTGCCACCATGCCCTGACCACTTGATATTATTGTTTTAATTTCCTGCACTTTGTAGGTCTTGATGAGGAAGATACTACCTGTGCCTATATGTTGGAATGTTGAGCATATGCCCTCCTCTAATAGCTTTATAGTCTCTGGTCTGATTTTTAGGTCTTTGGTCCATCTTGAGTTGATTCCTGTGCATGGTGAGAGGTAAGGATTTAGTTTCATTTTTCTACAAATGGATAGCCAGTTCTCCTAGTACCATTTGTTGAAAAGGCTGTCTTTTCTCCAGCTTATGAGTTTGGCTCCTTTGTCAAAGATCAACTAATTATAAGTGTGTAGGTTTGTTTCTGTTTCTTCTATTCCTGCCATTTGTCTGTGTGCCTGTTATTGTGCCAATACCATACTGTTTTAACTAATATTGCTCTGTAGTATAATTTGAAGTAAGGAATTGTGATGCCTCCTGCATGGTTCTTATTGCTGAGAATTACATTGGCTATTCTGGGTCTTTTCTTTCTCCATATTAAAGTCATGACATATTTTTCTAGGTCTATGAAAAATATCATTGGTATTTTGATAGGTATTACATTGAATCTCTAGATCACTTTTGGCAGAATGGCCATCTTGATAATATTTATTCTGCCTATCCATGAGCAAGGGAGATCTTTCCATCTTTCAAGGTCTTCAATTTCTTGCTTTAATGTTTTATAGTTTTCATTATAGAGATATTTTATATCTCTGGTTAGGTTTATTCCTAGGTATTTTATTGGTTTTGAGGTTACTGTGAATGGAATTATTTTCTTTATTTCTTTCATTGTGGATTGTTGGTATATAGAAAAGCAACTGATTTTTCTAGGTTGATTTTGTATCCTGCCACTTTGCTGAATTGGTTAATCAGCTTCAATAGTCTTTTGGTTGAATTTTTGGTTCTTTTAGATATAAGATCATGTCTGCAAACAAGGATAATTTTAATTCCTCTTTTCCTATTTGAGTTTCTTTGATATCCTTCTCTTGTCTTATTGCTCTGGCAAGAGTCTCGAGGACTATATTGTAAAGGAGTGGTGATAGTGGGCATCCTTGTCTTTTTCCTGATTTTAGGGAGTATTCTTGCAGTTTTTTCCCATTCAATATGTTGTTGGCTTTGGGTTTATTGTATATTGCCTTAGTAATGGTGAAATACATTCCTTCTATTCCAATTTTCTGCAGTGTTTTTAACATGAATAGGTGTTGGATTTTTGTCAAGTGCTTTTTCAGCATCTATTGATATGATCATGTGATTTTTGTTCTCAGTTTGACTTATGTGGTGAATAACATGTATTGATTTGCATATGTTGAACTTCTATTCCAATTTTCTGCAGTGTTTTTAACATGAATAGGTGTTGGATTTTTGTCAAGTGCTTTTTCAGCATCTATTGATATGATCATGTGATTTTTGTTCTCAGTTTGACTTATGTGGTGAATAACATGTATTGATTTGCATATGTTGAACCAGCCTTGCTTTTCTGGGATAAAACCAACTTGGTCCTGGTGTAGAATTATCTTGATATGGTTTTAATGTGTATAGCTAGTATTTTGTTTAGAATTTTTGCATCTATGTTTATCAAAGATATTGGTCTGTAATTTTCTTTTCTTGAGGTATCTTTATTTGTTTTTAATATTAATGTGATACTGGCCTTGTAGAAGGAGTTTGGAAGAATTCTATCTCTTTCAATTTTCTGCAACAAGTTGTAAAGTATTGAGGTTTTTTCTTTTATGAAAGTTTTGTAGAATTCAGCTGAAAATCCATTTGGGCCTGGGTTTTCTTTAATGGCAGAATTTTTATTGCTGTTTCTATTTCTTTGCTTGCTATTTGTTGGTTTAGACTTCCTGTGTCCTCTTGGCTCAATTTAGGTAGGTTATATGTGCCTAGAAATCTGATTTCTTCCGTGTTTTCCAGTCTATTAGGGTATAAATTTTCAAAATAGTTTCTGATAATCCTTTGAATTTTCCTACTGTCTGTAGTGATGTTTCGTTTTTTATTTCTGATTTTAATGATTTGAGTTGATTCTGTCTTTTTTTTTTGATTAGGTTGGCCAGGGGTTAGTCATTCTTATAAACATTTTCAAAGAATCAGTATTTTTTGTGTTTTTGATCTTTTGTATTGCTTTTTATTTTCTATTTTGTTTATTTCTGCTTTGATTTTAATTATTTCCTGCATTCTGCTGGCTTTGGGATTAGACTGTTGTTGTTTTTATTGGGTTTTGAGATGTATCATTAGGTTGTTTACTTGGCAACTCTCTGTTCTTCTTTTATTTTATTTTATTTTATTTTATTTTATTTTATTTTATTTTATTTTATTTTTTTCTAAAGGTACATGTATGCAAGCTTCCCTGCTCTGTTCTTCTTATGTGGGCACAAAATGCTATAAATTCTCCTCTTAACGCTCCCTTCAAAGTGTCCCATAGATTTTGGTATGTTGTGTCTCTATTTTAATTTAATTCCAGGAATTTCTTTATTTCTCCCCTTATTTCCGATCTTGCACACTCATCATTCAATAGTGTATCATTCAATCTCCATGTATTTAAATGGTTTCATTTTATCTTAATGTTGTTGATTTCTAATTTTATTCCATTGTGATCTGAAAAGGTGCAGAGAATTATATTCCATGTTTTGAATTTGCTGGTGCTTGCTTTGTGGCCCAGGTTGTGATCTCTTTTGGTGAAGGTTTCATGGGCAACTGAGAACAATGTGTACTTTGTTGTTCCTGATTAAAATGTTCTGTATATGTCTATTAGGTCTATTATTTCATAGTTTTCTTTAGTTCTGAAGAGTCTTTACTCACAATTTGCCTTGAAGATTGATCTAGTGGCATGATGGGTGTGTTGAAATCTCCCAATATTATTGTAGTTTGGCCTATTTGAGATCTGATGCTCTAAAGGGTGAACCCACATTTGGAGTATAAACATTTACTATCCTTATATCTTCTTGCTGAATTGTTTCCTTTAATAAAAGGGAATACCCTGTTTTTTTTTTTTTCTCTTCTGCTGTGTTTTAGCTTAAAGTCGGTTTTATTGGATATCAGCATTACTAACTGGTTACTGCTTGTTTATGATCTCTATTAGCATGATAAATCTGTCTGTATCCTTTCACTATTAGCCTATGAATATTGTTGGCTATAAGGCAAGTTTCTTGCAAGCAGCATACATTTGGATTATGTTTTTAATCCACATTGTCAATCTGTGTCTTTTAATTGGTGAGTTAAGTCCTTGGACATTCAGTGTTATTAATGAGATCTTATCTTTTTCCTGTCATTTAGTGTTTTATATTCTATTTGATATAGTGTTATTTCTTTTTTGCTTAGTTGCTCTACTGATAAACTCTCTTTGATTCTGAAATTTGCTTCTTTTTTTCTTCTTTATGATTTATTTCTTTATTTTCTCTTGCACTGGTTTAGTATTTATGAATTTTTGAGATTTTGCTTATCTTGAAATACTTTTATTTCTACATCAATTTTGAATAATAAGCTTGCTGGATATAGCTGTTTTGTTTAGAAGTTGTTTTCTTCAAGGGTCTGGATTACATTATAACAATTTTTCCTAGCATTCATGACGTGGGTTGTAAAGTCTGGAGTTATTTTTATTTTTTTGCCCCTGCATGTCACCCATTATTTTGTTCTCACTGCTTTTAAGATTACTTAACTTCTAGGTTGTTCATTTTGGTTATTATATGGCATGGGGGGGGGTCCTTCTTTGATTTTGTTTTAACAATGTTTTTTATGTCTCTTGAATGTGGGTGTCCAAATCTCTTTTTACGTTTGGAAAATTCTCTGAAATTATTTCTCTGAAGAGATTACGAATACCCTTGGTCTATGCCTCTATCCCTTCTTCAATATCTTTTATCTGTATGTTAGGATGTTTCATATTGTACTGTAGTTGTTGGTTGTTTAGGTTTTGTTGTAATGTCTTCTGTATGCTGTTGACTGTGCTTTCAGTTTTGAATGAACTGTCTCTAACAGTGATATTCTGTTTTCCATTTCATCTAATCTTCCAGAATTTCTTTTTATTGCTATCTTCATTTAATGTGTTGACTCTTTCATTTCATTCTAGGCCTCTTTCTGATTTTTTCTTAACATCTCAATTCTTTCTTTCATTTCCTGTACACTTAATGTGAGGCCTTTCCTCACAAGGAAGATCAGTATTCATGATTTCCCTTATTTCCTCACTCTTCCTCTTTCTTAATCTTTCAGAATTCTCAGATTTGTGTTTTTGTTGTCTTGGCATCTTTATTTTCATGTGTGAGTCTGTGAATAATGTGTCTGATCCAGTATTAGTCAGATTTAGAGATGTTAGCAGGTTCATGCATGGGTAAGTAATGTTTTTTTATGGCAAGGGTTAGGTGAGGGTAAAGGAGCTGGGGTGATGAGTATAGGAATAGCTTTAAAAAGAGGATATAATTAAGTTGAGTAAGAATTTAAGCATAATAAGGTATTGTCTGGTTGAGAATGAGAGATGGTGATATAGTAAGATTCTTGTAGTTAGTATAGAGTAATTAGGTATGAAGATATAAAATAGCTTTATTATTAAAACAAGGAGATAGAGTAAGGGGAAAAACTTTTGTTGGAAGAGAGTAGAAAGGATAGAGGGAGGAAGCTTGTAAAAGTAGCAGGAGAGGGAGCAAACAAACATGCATATAATAACAAAACAAGTAATAAAAGCTAACAATTATAAGAATAAATCAAAGACAAAAAAACCAACCAAAAAAAGAAAAAGACAAAGAAAAGCAGTATTGTGAATTTACATATATAGGGCCAATATAATGTCAAGTCACTGTAGTAGATTCTAAAGTATGTTTCAATATCTCTCATTTGATTTGTAACCTATTGTCAGCTTTTGGACCCACTTTATGAGTGTTTGTGCCCTTCCCTTGCCTCTGACTGGTTTTTGCTCTGGTGTCAGGGTGGCAAGTGTCACTGTAAATGAGTTCTGTGTAGATGCAGGGCTCTGTGTTTTCTGGCCCTGAGCTCTGCATTTTCCTGCCATGTGTTCTGCACCTTTCTGCCCTGAGCTATGCACTCTTTGTCCCTGGGCTTCGCCCTTTCTGCCCTGGGCTCTGCAATAGATCTCTGGCCCTGTGCTCTGCACTTTCAGGCCCTCAGCTCTGTACTTTCTGAGCCTGGGCTCTGTTCATAAATATCTATGCTGTTTGTTTTTCTTGTCCAGGAGCTGCCTTCTTGGTAGTTGATTTTTGTTTGTTATAGCTACTAAGATGTGCTGTGACCCACAGTCACCATTTTTTTCTTTCTTTCGATTCTCTTGTTTCAAAATCTTCTACTGTTATTTATTAGATGAATATTCTAAGACTAGGACAAGCTTATGACTTTATTCCTTTTCTCTTCTTTTTTTAAAATTTTGTTACTGGGGATTGAACCCAGGGACCTCCTACCTCTGAGCTATACCCCCAACCCTTTTGAATTTTTATTTTAAAATGATCTTGTTAAGTTGTTGCATACTTTATTTACAAATCAGACCATATTACAAAGTATTGTGGGTTAAAACTTCAACATATGAAAAGTAGGGGATTCAGCCCACAGAACAATCTTGTTGGAAATCATAACAATATCACTCAGTAAACTGGTACCCTAAGACACATTGGCTAGGGAAAACTACATACTGAGAAGTCCTCAACACCATAATTAAGGTTGAATATAAAGTTGTCTGTAAGTGAGGTTATAAAAAGGTGAAAAGTAGGGCAAGAAATTAGGTTTTAGCTTTTATTTTGCATATTATAAAGTAACTGTGCCTTGCATTGTAAACGTGTTTATTTTCTCATTTGGTCAGATTACAACCAAGTTATTGTTTTGGACACAGAATAGGATTTTATTTCTTTCCCAGCAGATGTCAAATGTGATGGGGTTATCTTTAGCCCAAAGTTTATGATCTGGTGTATCACATCTATGAATATATATGTTGAGATGAAGACTTGTTTAGCTAGATAACAACAAACAGATCCTTTCTAAAATTCATAATCATGAAAAAGATATACATATGGTTATATTGGGTCCCTGAATTTCTCAAGATATTTGTTAATGCAGCATAACTTAGCTATTTGACTAAGGCACTTTTTTGCTTTTACTCCGTTTCTATTGCTATTCATTTAAACACTCTCAATATTTCTCAGAATAAGGCTTTTCTTTTATAAATTATAAAGTTTGACTAGATCATCTCTTATGTCACTTCCAGTCTATGAGTATAGATTGTAAACTTTCCCCCCTCTCAAAAGCCAAAGAGAATACACAGAATGCTTTTCTCAAGGGCTGACACAGTCAGAAGACCTAATATATTTCTTTTAACATAGGGAATCATGATTGTGGCTCTTTTGACTTTTACCTTGAGATGGTAGCTTACCAAGAGCAGAGAATGTACTACTCACCTCTAATTTCCCAATACATCATAATGAATTCACTTATCTTAAACATTTTAAATGACTCACATCTGGAAAGCTGTGTGAGGAATTCTCTGCACAATTTCCTCTCTTAATTTTGGCACTAGACATGGAACACTAATTGAGACCAATCTTCTAGGGCTAAGCATTGATTCTTTAGGTTGGAACTTCTTGTACTTGAACAACTGGAACTAAAACGTATACCAGGACTGTATAGATATGCTTGAAAGTATCTTCAAAGGTTAGCTAATTATTTTATGTGTTTAAAGAAAATTAAAAATAGGCACATTACAGAGCCTTTGTTTGATGAGTATCAGAAGTCAAAGTGTCTACTTGTGTATTCTGATGCGTGCATTCAAATGCAATGCCACCCTTCAGACGCCTTGTAGCTAGAGTACAGTAAATTCCAAGCAGTCTCCATACTAAGTACTCTACATCTTTTTAGGCCTGTAATAAAAGCATCAAGATTATCATTTTAGATTTTTTTTTTTACTTTTAAAGAACTTCATAAAGGGTACTTTTGTAACCTTTGGCGATATCTTGGTTTTTTATTTAATCACCCAGCTAGCTGAGAAGTTCCTTCCTATGTCTAACTGTGCTTATGCTGAAACTTAATTTGTCTGTTTCTGTTAACTTGATCCCAGCTGAACAGTATCCTCTTTTAAGTAACTTCTCATAAGTTTCACCTTGGTTAATGAGTCCAGTGTGGAGTGTCTCAGTAACATTCTAACTATAAGTGGTATTCCTTATAATTATGGCTTTTCTGCACATTGCTCAAGGATGCTGATATAGGTGCAATGCAATAGTTCTGGTTTCTAGTAATAATAGATAACATTGTGATATTATATATAAAATTTAAACATTTATGAACAATTTATAATACATATATAATATATATCTCCTTTGAGTTATGGGAGTAATCCACTTTTTTGTGGTACTGGGGATGTAATTCAAGGGCCTTCTACCTCTGGGCTAGACTCTCAGAACTATTTTATATTTTTATTTGGAAACAGGGTCTTACTAAGGTGCTGAGAGCCTCATTAAGTAGCTAAGGCTGTCTTCTAACCCACACGATCCTCCTGTCTCAGCCTCCCAAGTACTGAGATTACAAGCATGCAGCACCATTCCCATTTTTTTTAACTGAAAACTTTAACTGATTTCTATTGCTGACTTCAATAGACGAAAACTGAAGTTGTTAAAAGCATAGAAATTGATGTGAGACTCTGTCTTGTTTTCTTTCATTAAATATGCTGGTGTCTTTTAGTAAAGACTCTTGCTAAGTAATTGATGTATATCTATCAGAACAATGGTAATTTTACTCAGAGTTGGTCATTGTTATATAGAGTATGGGATATAAAACAATTTTTAGGAATTCATAAAAGTCTTGTTTAGATATGTCAGCATAGAGCTTCAGTGACTTTTCTGGACATTGTATTACTGCAGGAATGGCCTTGGTTATCTTGGTTATCCACAAGAAGTGATGATGTAGTCATTGTTAACAACAAAAAATTAAAAGTAAGTAATACTTGCTGGATTTAATGATGTAGCCTGTACCCCAGTGACTCTGGAGACTGAGGCAGGAGGATCTCAAGTCTGAGGCCAGCCCGGATAGCTTAGTGAGACCCTGCCTCAAAATAAAAAGGG